>NW_024065903.1:990355-1550118 GCF_011947395.1 Colletotrichum karsti
GGTCCCGTAAACGTCGCCTGTGCCGCAATCCTTGTCCCCTTCCCTCTTCCCCCCCCCCCCCCCCCCCACCAGATTTCCCGACCCTTCTTTTTCGACGGCCGACTCGCTATGCGCACACCTTTGCCCTCCACTCCGTCCCGCTCCTCGTTACGCCCCTCCCTCGTCAACCCCCGCAGCAGCCTCTGCATGCTCTGGTACCGTAGAGAGGCGGAGAGCGAAAGAGAGCAGAGAGACACAGAGAGAGACGTGAAAGAGCCACCACACCTCCCCTTGATCGATGATCTTTCCCATTGGCCGTGGCCTCGGCCGGCTTCTCGACAACGGTCATGCGTTCATCCGTGGAGTCGACGCAGAGCTAATGTCGCAAAGGCCAATGAGCAGCACCCAGATCTCGCAGCCGAGATGTCCTCTCACTCCTTGATTTTTCTTCTTCTCCGAACTTCTGTCTGCCGCCGTGTCAAGGGCTTGCAATCCGCCTGGCCGTCTCGCACTTGTGGGCTTTCAGGATGGGATAGGATGGGTTGAGGTTGAGCAGTCGGGATTGTTGCTGTTCACTCTCGTCCCGTCCTGTCCTGTGCCGTGGCCATGCTGAGCCTGCTGCGGTGCTCCAGCTCGGTTCTATTCTCTCTCTCTCTCTCTCTCTCGATGTCAGATCCATATTATTATTATTTTTGGGCCGGTCACCTCGGTCGTCCCTATGCCTGTGCCTGAGCCTACCTTATGCCTGCACCTGTTCCTGTACCTGTTCCTGGCCTCTCCATCTCTGTTTTCCCTTGCGGCCGCCCAATACCAAGGGAAACAGGCCAGAAGGGGGCCCCGTTCGACCCTGTCTCATTCTCTCAAAACCGTCGACCCAGCTCTGCACTGATTCAGGTGTCAACATCAGCCTGCCTATTCAGGTCTCTGCAGACAAGGTGACCCCGTGTCAGGACGGCTCGTCGCTCAGCTGCGAAAAGATCTGTCATCTCAATCTGGGAATCTTCCAACACGGACCAGGTCGCGCCATACTGGGCTGGATGGGCTGGTTGAAGGTTCCATGACATTCATGGCGACGCACGGCATTAGCCATTCAGCCGAAAATCTTAAGGCCATGGGCCTCAGTGATATAGCTGCTACTATCGTTCCGTCCATCTGTCACTCGCTTTTAGCGATTCCCCAGGCCATGCCCAGGTTTCTCGAACAGGGTGGAGATGGAGAGGAGGGGAGGGGACGGCAGGGGACGGTACAGCGGTTGTGAGTGTGAGTGAGAGTGAGAGCGTGAGTGAGTGTGTACAGAAATATCCACACCCATACACATTACACGCACAGATGCTGGCTGCTGGCCCAGTTGTATGTGTGGCTCAGCAGCCAGCAGAACCGAGCCAGCACCAGCAACCGGCGACCAGCAACATCGCAAATGTTCACCAGCTGCCACCCGCGTCTGCTCACCTCACCTCACAACGCTCACCCTCGCGCGCGCTCCCCGACTGTTCCTCCTACCAATCCAACATGAACCATATCCATGCTGGGGGGCCTGGCAGGCCTGGCAGCAGGCCAAACACGATGCTCATGGCATGCCTACCCGCCTGGCATGGCATGGCATGGCATGGTAATGGTATGGCACATGAGCTGCTGCTGCGGCTTTTCTCTCGAATCGACGAGCCTTAAAACAGTGCATCGGGTCTCCTTTCGAGGCCATCCCCACTGCTACGGTACCGTACCTCTGTTCCCTCTCCTCGAACCTCCCCCCCTCCCTCCCCCCTTGCTCGACGGGGACCAAGGACACCACTGCTCAGGTACCAGGTACCGTCGACCCTCGTTCGAGCAGGCGTTATCCCGTCGTGGCCGCTGCCCGTGCTCGTGCTGTGCTTGCCTGCCTTGCCTTGCTCTTGCTCTTGTCCGGATCCAGCCTCGACATTTCTCCGTGTGGATGGCCGTACCCTTCGGTATTAATTCCACCTCTGTCATACTACAGAGCAAGGGTTTCCTGACAAGACGGCCCTGCTACGGCCACGGGTATCCTTCATACTTGCCATACAGAAACGGGGCCTGTCAGTTCCAGGCCTGAGAACGCCTCCCAGTCGATCGACCCCGCCATACAATCATTTGGCACACCCTCAAATTTATACAATATATGATCGATCCTACCTCGTGGGACCTGGGGTAGCCAAGTCCTCTTTCCCTTTTTCATCATCTTCTCTTCCTTTTCTCTAAACGACTTGACGCATCAACACATCATTCTCTCTCTCTTTTGATTAAATTGCTTCTGGGCCCGTCTTGGATTTCATCTACAACCTGGACACCTAGACCCTACGACGTCAATTTGAGCTATCCGTTGCCCGACCCATCGGTTTGCTCAAGCTATCAACCTACCTACCTACCTTTGCTTTGAGCTTTCAAGATTGCCACCCGAGGCTATTCTTGTCATCCATCTCCAACCTCGTCTCGCTCCACGAACGACATCAGAAGCTCCTTCACGGCCACTTCTGATATTGCAGAGAAGAACCTGTTTGGAACACGTTCTCGCGGTACTGTGATGCGCCATCATCTCTCTTGAATTCGGACATCGAACCTTGGGACCACCACTCGTTCAACACCGCTCTCTTCACAACGCTCCTTCACCACGCCTACTCCGGCCCCAACGCATCATACAGAAGACGCTTCTTAGATCGTCTCTGTAACTTCATCCAGCTAGAAAGCAGCCCCAGAACTCTCAACCTCTCAACAACCCGTCCCAATGCTCGTTACCAGGCAGTTCGACACCACCGAGCAGAGCCACTGGTCTTACAGCAAGTTTGAGACCTCCCTTCACAAGCCCCCTACTACACCTCCACGCATGTCGAACCAGTTCGAAGCCCCGTTGCCGACGCCTCCCGAGTGGCAGGGCCAGCAGTACTCGTACTTGCCGGCCCCGGAGAACAACGTCTTCTCTCAGGGATACCAGGCTGGCAATGACGCCTCGGAACCTCGCACTTCGGCCAGCGCTCCCACTCAAGTACACATCCAGACCAAGCAAGAACCCAACACCGCGACTGAGAACCGCGGAACCGCAGACCCCCTTGGCCTTCGACAGGTCAAGCAACCCACTCCGGAAGACGAGCCTGAAGTACAGCAGCAGCAGCAAACACAAGGACAGGACCAAAGGCAGGAGAGTGTAGAGAAGATGGCAGACTCAGCGCCCCAGGACAGCATGGCCTCGGTGGAGACACAGAGTGTATCAATGGCATCGGCTCCTTCATCGACGGCAGGCGATGTGCCCTCGGTTCAGATCGACAACGACGATGCTTCCTTGAGCAAGGATGAGGACGATGATGTCCTCGACGATGATGATATGCTTGATGATGGAGACGGTACACCCCAGACTGCCGCAGAGCGGACAGCCGCCCGCAGGAAGATGAAGCGCTTCCGGTGAGTAGCCTGGATGTTAGTTTGTGTGACTTGTAAGCTGACCAACGATAGTCTCACACACCAGCAAACACGATTCCTCATGAGCGAGTTCGCCAAGCAACCACACCCCGATGCCGCCCACAGAGAACGCTTGTCTAGGGAAATTCCAGGCCTGAGCCCTCGCCAAGTCCAAGTTTGGTTCCAGAACCGGTGAGTCCCAGATCACAACGAAGACGATAAAGGCAGCATACTGATGTAAGCAATTCAGCCGTGCCAAGATCAAGCGTCTCACAGCCGACGACCGTGACCGTATGATCAAGATGCGCGCTGTCCCTGACGACTTCGACAACGTTCAAGCTCTCCACTCTCCCTACGGCGCTGTCCACGGCCTCGGAACTCCTTTGGCCTCACCCATGGGCTTCGGAACACAGGCCTACGCCGACCACATGATTCGACCCCTGATGGTGGATGTGCGAAGGGCTGAGGGCGGCGAGGATCACATCTCTACCTCGGGAATGAGCCCGGGCTTCGGAGGCATGGCTTACACCCCGCCGGCAACCATGAGCAGCCCCGATATCCTCTCTCCCATGACCCCCAACTCAACGGGCGACCACCGTTACGGCTACGGCAGCCACCTCTCTCCCATGGGCCCCGGTCCTCGCACCTCGAACCCCTTTGCGCGCCAGGGCGCCATGGAAAACTCGATGTCGATGCACCGAGGCCAGCCTGCGCGACCTCTCCAGCCCCTCCAGCTCCGCGAGACCATGTCCAGGTCGAGATCAGAGAACATCCAGTCTCCCTTGAGGTCTAGCATGTCCTGGAAGGGCGACTCGATCGACTACAACTCGTACCACCACGGCGCCGGCCCCAGCCCTCAGCTGAGCGGAAGACAGCAGTCCGTCTACCAGCCGGATGGCATGAGCGCCCCTTCAAGCAGCGGCCTCCCCTACGAGTCTGGCTCATACTCCGGCAACTCGGTTCACTCCCCTCCCGGCATGAACTACTCAAACTTCCAGTCCCAGCCCAACCGTCTCCGAACTCGCGCATCTTCCGGAGCTGTCCCCCTTGGCCTCGACCTCCGCAACCAATACCGCTCTGTCGGCTCGGTCCCTCCCCCAGGCCACGCCTCTACCCCTCGTGCGACCTCCGCCCAATTCCCCACGTCGGGCCCTTACACCTCCTCCTTCCCCTCAGCGCCCCTTACCGCCCCCGTCGACTTCTCCCTCCCCCGCACCCCCGGTCCCCGACCTGGCGGCGTCCAGGACTACTCCATGCCTCAGATGAGCGCCCCCATCGCCGCTCCCAACGACTTCTCCCAGGCCTTCCACGCCAGCATGAGCACTTCCAACGCGAGGACTCCCATGCGCGACTCCTTCGGCGGCGCCGGCGGTCCCATGCCTCCTCACGCGGAAAGCCAGCAGCACCAGCAAAGAGGCGAAGAGTACGGACAGGACTACGGGCTCAAGAGGAAACGGAGCTTCAGCGGAGCGTCAACAACCGGTCCTGCGCCTGCATACGGCAGCACGGCGTAAATACACGACCGGCTCTTTTCATTTACATCTTTTTTCTTTTTGGAAGACAATATGGTCGGAAAGATACCCCCAGGGAAAGGAAGGGAGGAAAAAACAAAGGAATACGCAACATCGACATCGACAACATTTTGGCATCTTGATTTTTTGGTTTAAGGGTCGGGGAAATCTGCTTTTAGAAAAGGCGAGCGCGCTGCTCAACGACACGACTCTCTGCGTTGTTTTCAAGGGGTGGCCGGGCCGGCTGGTTGATTTCCATCGTTTTTGCTGTTCATTTTCTTCTTGTTCCATCATGTGCCGACGACAAACAAACCTCCTGTCTCTTCTCTTCAAAAAGGCTATGCACATACTTTTACCATTCGCTTCATATATTCATGGACAAAAAAAACCAAATACTTTTCAAACAAAATGTTCTCACTTTACTTTCCGCTTTTGCTCTCTTCCTTTCTCTATCTCTCTTCTCGTGTTTCCGCGCCTTGTTTGGGACTGCGTTCTTGCTTCGGAAATACCCCCATCTTTCTCACTTCTTGTGTGTATTATTTAAGAAAACAGCTTTTTGATGTGTATTTAGCAAACTGGTTTTGTTTATTTTTTGTGCTTTGGCAGGAACAATTTTGAGATTTCGTTTTTAGTATACAACGTATACCATTCCCATTCTTCCAAAGAGATATTTTGCCGGTGCAAACACCCAACTCCCCTCTTCCCGTGCTGTGTTCTGTGATACTATGTTAAACCGGATATTTCCCCTCTTCTACAGACTACCTCGGCGCGGCTCGCTTGGGATGTGGACAGACCTGAAGTCGTGGGACCGGAGGAATGGATGGCGTCACGATGAGAGGGGGGGTTCGAAAAGAAACCATGCGAAACGGAAGGGAGCGCAGTTGGCTCGGTTGGGCATCAACACACACGATGTTGCTATCGCGGAATTTTTGTGCATGGAATCGCTTATGCAACTACGAGACGCGAGGTTCTGGAGACGCAGCCGCGTGGGAGACAGAGAGACATTTGGCCATCGTCACGGTGGCGAGGAACGAGCTAGCTAGCATGGAAGAACGAAAAGAACGCATACCCCATCGCGAATCACAAAAACCCTCATGCAGCACGTCCGTCAGCGTGTCTCGGAACGACTTGGAATCCCTACCCATGGCCCTGGAGCGTCGCCTGGCCAGGTTTTCGTTGTGATGAAGAGAGACAAAGCTGCTGCGGCGGCGGCTACTGTGGGATTCGCCTCCTCCGCGACCCCGGATCCCCCCCGGTCCATCGATGGCACCGCGGATTGTGGGGACCAGCCCGAATCGTCCATGTCCTGCGACGTGGTTGGTCCGTTGCGTCGAGTGTTCGGCATCGCCTCGCCGGCATCATCTCGGCCGCCCCAGCCGGCCGGGGGGGAATAAGCCCAGACAACGGGAGAAAAGGTGAGGGATTTCTAGGTCGAAAAGAAAAAAGAAAGGAAAGGAACTGCCAAGAGGGTTCACCCGCTTGCTTGTTCTGGATCTCCCTGACGCGATTGGGTGCGATAGCGCCCCTGGGAACTGCAGACGTGCGTGGCTGCCATGTGGTCGTCTTGAAAGCCCTCCTGATGGGACGCGGGGTTGACGGTGGTATCGTACGCCTTGCGGTTGAGCCTAGGCTATTCTCTTCGCTGTCGCGCTGATCCATAATCCCACGACGCCGCAAGTCACAGTACCGTGATCCCTCTGCATAGGCAAAAAGCAACTCGAGCCTGATGTCGATTCGCCTGGGAATATTCGGTGATGACACTCATCCATCCTGATGACGATGGTTCGTTCTGCTCGATGGACCTTTACCAGACTGCCGAGGACCTTTTGAACGGTCACGTCTGGGTTCCAGATACCGACTGCGGACGGTTCTGACGGAAGTCATTCCAGGTTTCCTTTTTGATCGTACTGCATTGTGCCTCTCGGCTACCAGCGAATGTCTTGCAATGAGACTAGAAGTCGACCCGACGAAGCGGCAAAAAGCGAGGCCAGCCACATGATAACGGCAGTCAGGATGACGGCCAAAACAAGCACACCCATGGTCGCGTCGAGTTGTCGGCCGAAGCTGTTTCTCCGTGGTTGCGACAGGAGCAACCACTGTTGCGCAGATTCCTTTCGATCCACCAACCATGCATGATCTGCACAACTACCAGAGTGACTGACACCTGCCGAACAGCATCCGTAGCTGGTGGCTCGACGGGTCGCATGGGCCAGATTTTCCAGGTCCGATTGGGAAACCTCGGAGGCTGTCAACTCATCGAGCTGCCCGGCCACGGCAGAGCATGCAGTACTGGGGCCTGCACTGCACGTTTCGAGTTGTATGGCTCTGTTCGTCAAATACGCACACCACCGTACCGTAGCTTGGGAAAGTTGAGTCGGTCTCGGTTTGGTAACACGAAGACATGGGATCAGTCAGGGTCCGGGTCTCTGTAATCCCCTTCAACACCTGGGATCTCGCCAGGTAATATTGGCCAAGTGTATAATGACAGCCACAGCAGTCAGATAGAGACATTCTGCGGCAGCCACAGTTGGGCATGGGCCGGAAGTTGCACTTTGTTCTGGGAACACGACATTGCGGATGTGCGTACGAACATTGCCTACCGTGTCTGCCACGATAAATCGAGCAACATCTCCGGTTGCAGGCTTTCCGTGTGACCAAGAACCTGAGTTTCTCTGCATGGCCGAGAATCTCGAAGATTGTACTCCTCGCACCCTCTTTATCGGCCTTTGTGCGGCACCCCAATGACGGATGATACTATATTCTTGGGTGGAAGCGCGTAGGAAATCGAGAACACGCCCCGTCCCAGCCTCGTGTCACCCACCACAAACCCTCAGACAGTAGTCGAGGCTTACAACCCCCGGATTTGCTCAATCAAGAGGGGCCAGCCGACTGTCATCCATGCGGGCTGGCCAGATCAGCAAACTAATGCGAGGCACTTCTGAAAATATGGTTATTGTCAGCGGCGGGGCTGGTGTGACTGCAGAGCGTCGATCAAGGTTCGATGAAGGACAAACTTACCGGCGTGCCACAAAAGAGATGGTGGGCGAGAAGTGCGTCAGGCACGGCTTCCTGCGTCAACATTGCCATCGTCGAAGTACAATGATACCACCATCGCCAGCTGAACCAAGGTAGTTAGTTCCCGAGGGGTCAGATCGGGGGAGGATTCTCGAGCTCGACGCTTGGCTCGATGCGTAGTCGGAAGCAGACGGCCGACGGCAGAGACCGCAAGTGTGATAGGTGGAGCCAGTACGGATGCTTGGATGTCAAGCAAAATGGTTGCCTCCAGCCCTGGACAAGCATTCCGTGTTGGATGCGGGGTACAGCGACGATGGAAAATGCAGTTCTTCAAGGGAACGCCGATCCGGGGAACGTTTGATGGTCAATGGGCGGTCTGTACGAATGAGCGAGGTCTCGTCGACAGCCCAGGTATGATCGTGAATAGTTGGTGGGGTGACTTCTGGCGGAGGTGTTGCCGATGAGCCTGACGAGGGCATCACTAGCTCCTCATCTCCAGGCCGCTGACATGGCGAGAGGAAGCTGATCCAATCGCGGGGCGAGCTCCATATTGCAAGCTGCCGTCGCCCGGGGTACCACTGGCATCTGTCTAGGGGTCGAGCCGCTCGAGCATCAAGTATGGCTCTCCTGTACCGTGGGAAAAATCCGGCTGCTGGTGAATCTCTCCGAGATGCGATGCTTCTTTTGCTCCGAATGCGACATCGAGAAGGACCGATATTATCCAGCTGACGGGAAGGGCAGCGGACACGGCTGCTTCGGAACAAGACCTTATGTGCCTGGCTGCGCCAGTTTGTACATCGCCGTCGTCAATATGGTGTTGTGGAGTGCGTCCTGACAGTGTATTCTCCGATCATTAAGTGAAATTAAATGAATCCGGGGAAGTTGGAAGATGGATGTCTGGGGGAAAATGAAGTCGCCACTGCGTTGGTTGGGGAAGTAGAAGTGCCCCAAGCGCACTGACCTTCGCCGCAATGCATGCTTAATTTCAACGTCTCGCTTCACGATCTCATATTTCCTTGTGTACCTTCCTTTACCTTACTTACCTAGTAGTCTGCCTGGTTCAACTCAATGATTGATCAAACTACATCAAGTTCGAGTAGTCTTCTCGACGATGTATGTTTATCGGGGTTTAGGCGCGTAATACTAATCTTGCCTAGAGCTAGGTGGTAAAGTAAGAAATTCTTTCACTGGTCGTTATGAGTGTGATGTTGATATAAATTCTCGGACACGATTTGGTTTGCATTTCTGAAACAGCGTGTTGTGGTGATATTCTGAGAAACCTCACTCTCATATCAGGCATCGCACAACCTTCGAAAGATGTATAGACCTTGTCAGTGAGATTTTCGAAGGGTTCCATGAATCAATGTTCATGGATCGACAGAGCTCCACACACACACGTATTTTCCGAGAATGACTTTAGAGGTGCTGAAACCGGCCACAAAAATATGACATAGTCGCTAACGGGCTGAGCTTGCCCCGAAGGCTCGGAGCAACTCTCACATCATAACGCCCAGACAGGCCACAACGTAGGAAGAAGAGACGTCTCAGGGACTTTGGACTTTCAACGAGCTGCCACGATGATCCTCAGGCCTTTCCCCCCGAACGGACTATAAGGCCTGAGTTCCTCCCGGCCGTGGGCCCTAGAAAGCCACAAGGGGTTTTGATGTTGGAAGAGCGTTGGGAACATCTTGAACGTCTAAACTTGGGGCAACGGCAAATGTTCTGGAATATACGCATCGAAGGAGTCAATCAAATGTGGTTGGGGAGTCATTAGCGTTCGGGTGTAGGGTCAGGGCGAGAGATGAGACTTGAGCCGCACGCTTCCTCATTGTCTGAGTGAGGTGAATAATGTGTTGATGGTAGACGTCGATACCGATTCCAGGTGAGTTCATTCAAACCGTTTATCTCAGTGTTCATGTAATCATTGCAGCAAAGCTGTCGGACCTCGCCTGGCGTCTTCAAGGGGTGGGCTTCACCATAAGGTATGGGATGGGCACTGTGGTCGTTGTCGGCTGCATTGAATCTTTGGAGTGAGTAGAATGGGTTTCACAACATCTAACCAGTTGCCCGACTTCAGGGATTAGAAACTCGTTGTCAATATATTTCAAGCAAAGTACAACTCAAATGAGGCTACAACTCATCGTCTGCTTGAAACAAGCACGGCAGACGGAGCTTTCAAGTTGTGTTGTGATGCCATCTGAGTCAACTCGACCTCTGCTGTTGGAGTTTTGCTGCTGCAACATACTAGCTATGTACGGACTCACTTCCGAGAGTCGCCCATCTTAGGCAGTCGTCGATTCACTCTCTTTCTTTTTCAGAGGCTTCCGCGCGTAGATTGAATAACTAGGATAGTCAGAGAAACACATCGGAGAGGGGCAGAGGGACGGGGAAAGCTGTCGACGTAGAGGGAAAGAAGGGGGCGAGGATGTTGACTAACACATTGAAGTAGGCATGGATGTTCCTGTTGCCGAGGTCCTTACGAGTCTCCATCGCAAGGACGTGAACCTCCGCCTTTTCCCAGTCGAAGGCCCGCGTCAGAGGAGCCATAAGCAGCCCGTCCAGATTAGGGGCCAAGTTGTCGTAGTTCCACGAGCCGAGCAGCCTATGTTTTGGGTCTTTCGCCCAGCCGTTTGTCGGCCATTTGAACGGCTTGACGTGTACATCTTCGAACCCGACTTCCTCGATCATGTTCTTAAAACCGTCGGCCGTCTCAAAGGCAACCCCCATCTTGGCGAGGGCATCACAAAATAAGCGGAACGCCTTCATGAGACTAGTGTCCTCCGTGAGTGTGTCATCGTCCGCCACCGGGAGGATGTCGAGATCGCTGAGCTCAATGTAACCGCCGGGGCTCAGGTTACTATTGATGGGTATGATCAGTGGCGCAATGGGAAACGTAATCTCGTGGGGATGGCTCACTCGAAGCATCTCTGGAAGAACGTCTTCCAGTCGCGGATGCTGCCCTTCATCATCCGAACGTGGATGTAGTCGAAAGGCTCCGAGAAGGTCCACGGCTCCTCGATATCGTCGATTTCGAAGCGAACGTTTGGCGGGACGCTAAAAAAAGACTACATCAGAAACATTCTCCACGCAATAATCATGGCTGTCTGAATTGGCCCCTACAAGGTAGATTGCGTAGCCGACAAGTCGACACCAATGATCTGGCGAAATTGTCAGTATCGCTTGTAGCGAGGCTCAGAGCAAGGACGCACTTCCGCCCCGGGATGTTCGTCACCAAAGTCCATGGCCCAGATTCCCGTGCCTGTGCCGACGTCGAGGACTCGGCCGACCTCGGCATCTGGCTGGTTGGGCGGCGCGGTTCCCAGCCGATCGTCGAGGCTGAGCAGGAACTGGTTGTGCATCAAATCTAACGGCTGTGATTAACGAGCAATCCGACGACGATCGAGGTCATTGCTGCGGAGCATACCAAGTCTGTCCTTCTCTCTGTCGTCGTTGGGCGCGAAATACTCTGCGATGATTTAGTCTTTTGGTATTTGCTTCGCCCTGGCAATTTACATACTTCCATCCTTGTACTTGTGATAAGTCCGTCCATTTTCAATGCGATAGTCGAGAACTGAGCTGGAGACACTCGCAGTCGACGATGCCAAGCTCTCCTGGCGACCTCTTCATTAGTAACGGCTCAATATGTCACACATACACTGTGTGCATTCGTTAGGATTTAAGCTGCACTCACGCCGCTCACCGACGCCCCATCATCGGTCGTCTATCTTCCCTATTAGCGAATGAGCTTACTGCGACGGCCCCAAAAAGATCCTGACCTCGTCGGCCGCAAGGACGTTGCGGTTGTCAATCGCCGCGGCGGCGGAAGCAGTGGGGTTATCGGCGATCATTTTGAAGTTGCGACGGGATTCCCGGGAGCTTGGAAGTTGGAACAGTTGGAATGCGACGGTGAGCCGAATCCCTGGGTCTGCCACGATTATATACCACGCGGGGTTCGGGCCTAGACTCGATTCAATGCTCGGCGGTGTGCCCACTTTAGGAGACCAAGTCGTCCGTTACAGAAACCCCCTCGTCTTGGCCAGCTCAGATGCGATAACGCATGTTCGTAACTGCGGAAGTTCGCTATGCCTGGAATCCTCAACCTTAGCGCCCTCTTTTGATTTGTGGTTGGAGCCTGTATTCGTAAGGTAGTTGTGGGGGGTGTTCAGGGGCTTGACAGGGGAGGAAGAAGATGGCAAGACGCAACTAATGAGAGGCCTTGTTGTGGGCGACTCTCAAGTCTGAAATGAGAGCCAGCCGTAATGCCGAACATCCAACCAACATCCAACTCGAAGGCATCTGCAGCAAGCCAACCACAAACGGCAACTGAACCACGGTGCTTTAACCTCATCTGTTGGCTGCTCAGCGATTACAGCAGAGTCCACTTTTCTACGCTACCTTAACGATACTGTTTGCTCATTCAGATACATGCTCGTTCAGCCGCCCAATCTCATGGCGCAATAGGGCTTCGTGACCACAGTTTCTTCAGTTCATCCAACATCGCATCGGCAACAACGAATTGCTTGCGCACCTCGCGAAGAAGGTCGCTCACAGCATCACGCTGCTCCCGCCGCCGCGCTCGCGCGCCGGCGACTCTCAGTGGAAACAGAAACAGCAACGGCGACAGCCGAGAGGACTTCAAAGCGCTTCTCGTTGTGTGGATGATGGTCTCGAAATGTTCATTCACCTGATCCTCGTGCAGAACCGGTACTGCTACGGCCATGGCGCGCCAGTGTTGTAAGTCGTAGTCGTAGTTTCCGGAGAGATAGATCCTGGTTGCCGAGTAAAACGTCGTGGAGAGAAGCGCCTCTTGCTGGTTTTGTTGCTGGAATGATGCTTTCGACTTCCATTCTTCCATCGCTTCGCAAAGCTCGAAGCCTTCGGTGGCTATTTCGAGAGCGTCAAGATGTGTGTTGCCAGAGCTGGAGCTCGACGTAGCTGTTAAGGATTGAATGAACTGAGATGTGCTGTTCTCGGAAATCAGCACAGTTTGCAGAGTGTCTCTCTCGCACTTCACCAGATGAAGGACTTACCGGACTCGCAGTGATGAACAGAGCACTATAAGCTTCAGCATTTCGTTGAGGGCAGAACCTGGCGCTCCATCGCCGGTATCCGCCAGGGCATCCGTCAACCTCATCCACTCGGGAGCGGCCAGAAAACTCGCCTCGTTGAAGATGATGGACCGGCAGACCTCGAAAGCCCGAGCTTGTATGAAGAAGTTTCGCATCGTGACCGACGTGCAAGAAAAAGGGCCACCTGCGATGAGAGCCCGCGAAGTACCGAAGACCATGTGCTGAAGCCACTTCTGCCCGGAGGCGTCTTGCATTAACTAGGTCAAGCATCAGTCGTGATTGCTTACAAGACGAATGCAAAATTCATGTCGAATATCTTGAGATATGTCTACGTACCTCGAATAACCCAAGAATCAGAGTCGTCCACAGAACCCCGCTTCGAGGGGTCGTGGACATGTCTGAGACGGCCACTCGGAGAACGCCGATGGACTGTAGATATGAATCCAGCGCAAATCGCAAAGTCCCGCGCGATTCCCCCTCTCCCTGTAAGTGTGCTTGCATGGCTCCTATGGCAAGCATCGCATCCAGCAAATGATGCCGCGGGCCTCGTCCCCTGCTATTTGAGGCTTTAACGAGATTCTGCACGTCAGGGAGAAACACAGGATCTTGTCCAGTGAAGCTGTTCCTCCGCACAAACATGTCGAAGTAGGAGAGGTAGTTCGCCGTCATGTCCGAGAGAGGCGTGGCAGGACGCGCAGAACTGACACCCGTAAAGTTCTTGGCTGTCAAGAGCTTTCCTCTGTTCAGCAATATCGCAGCACCTTTTCCCTTTTGCGATGGTGCTGGAGAGCTGCACTCGATGCCGCGTTTGAGGCATCGGGCACATGGATGCGAACCAGAACACTTGGTTTTATCAGTACTGAATCTTAATGCCGAGACTTGAAGGTGTAAACGGCGAAGATTGTTGAGTGGTTACAGTTGGCCATACCTTCGTGTGACTTGTAACGCATTGTGAACAGCGCAAGCGTTTGGTGCGTTGGTCGAATGGTCCGAGGGACATCGCGAGGGCCGAATACAGTTCACATTGCCGTCTCATGAAGCCCTTCTCGCTTGACGTAGTATCTGGAGAAATCGACGGACGTTGTCGTTTTCACCGAAATCCACGACATTGGGTGAGACGTGGGTTGATGACCGCAGGAGAGGCAGATAGAACGAGAACGGGCAGGGTTTCTGAGTCTTGAAGTGGGCTCGGGGCTAGGGGGACCAAGCCTAAAACAGAAGCAATCGAGCGACGCTAACTGAAAGGGGATGACGATGTTAGTCTCGATGAACAGTTCGCCAATCACATCACCATGTATTTCAGCTCAGAGGATCTCGAAGATAGTATAGGAAGTCTGCCTGGGCAAAGCAGGCGGACGATCATGGCTCCAGAACCGGGCGCAGTGGTTGTTGTCGTATTCCTAGATCGGAAGTCTTCGTACGAAGAGTTATCAAGGGCAAATTGTTTCGTCGTTTGGAAGACTTATTGCCAGACGAAAACACAGCTTCAAATCTCAAGATCCTCCGTCTTCTTCAGACCTATAGCTAATCCCATTTCAATCTTTATCACAATCCAATTCTACCAACATCATGATCCACGCTCTGGTAATCGGTCTGTTGGCATCAGCTTCGCAGGCCCTCCTCATATCATCTCCAACCGGTCCATACGCCGTGTCAATGTCCGTTCAAAGCCTGACCGACGATACCCGACTCGACCCCTACGCTCCCCCAAACAACACACACCCTCGAAGACTCATGATCTCGACCTTCACGCCCGTCAACACGACCAAGAGCCCCTGCTCGGCCCGCGAAAAGGTCCCGTACATGACACCGCTCGTGGCCCAAGCATACGACCAGCTAGGCGTCGCCGTCGGTCTCCCCAACGGCACATTCTCGTCCTTCGAGATGGAGTTTTGCAAGCCGAGAGCACGCTCGTGCGGTCACGGACAACCCGAGTTCCCCCTCGTGCTGTTCTCCCCCGGCTGGGGTAACCCGCGCCTTCTGCACGGCGCCATGGCCCGTGAAGTCGCGAGCCACGGCTTCGCAGTCGTGACTATCGACCACTCGTACGACCCCTCGTTCGTCGAGTTCCCGGACGGCACCGTCTATCGTGCTGTGGAAATCGACACGGACGACACAGCCCAACTGGAGTTCCTCACACAGGCAAGATGCTCCTCCGTCCCCCCAAAAGTCTACTTCATGAGCTGACCAACACTCAGGTTCGCGCCGACGACACCTCCTTTGTCCTCTCCCACCTACACACCCACCCCGTTCCCGGCATCGACCTCGACCGCACAGTCATGTTCGGTCACTCCCTCGGAGGCGCTACCGCCGCGGCCGCGATGCTCCAAGACCCCCGCATCAAGGGCGGCATCAACATGGACGGCAAGCTTCTGAACCCTGTTCTCGAAGCAGGTCTCGATGGGCCGTTTGCGCTCGTGGGGAGGCCGGATCATGCGGACGAAGATCCGACATGGGACGCCTTCTTCGCGAAGCTGCGAGGACCGAGGGTCCAGTTGAGGGTTGCCAATACCACGCACGCAACCTTCACGGACTTTCCCGTTCTGATATCTTCGTTGAACTTAACTTTGCCTGAGGCGGCGCAGCAATTGCTGGAGAGCCAGCTGGGAAACCTTCAGTTTGGTAGGATTGGTAAGGTTATTGCTGAAGTTGTTGAAGCTGTCGCCGACTTGGCGTTGGAGAACAAAACTCAATCCATCTTGACCAAGAAAGGAAATGGCGCTTTCCCGGAGGTTTCGGTGCTTGAGTCTAACCTTTGATAGATGTCTTAGCCTACCTAAGCTTATTGTTCAGTATCCTAGTTGTTTAGACCAAAAACATGCCGAGTATGCTTGAGTAATTCGGCCGCACAGTTTGCTATGTTTGGAGGGAATGTCACATGACATCGCCTGACCACAGGCTGTTTCGCTGGTTCTCCCGGTGCAGCTGTGTCATAACACTGGTAAAGTAATTACTTCTCTTTCGTGTGAATTTGGGCTGGATACATGCAACTTGTACATGTCCAACATGACATAGACTACAACCCCTACCATTCCATCCCACAGGGATAAGATCACGACGACGATGACTTCTTTGGCTCATCCTCAGCACCTGATGGCGATTCCGTCTTCCCGTCGTCTGCGCTCTGTCGACTGCCAGGCTCAGCGGTCGACGTCGTGGTGGAAGCTGTCGTTTCAGATCCACCATCTACTTGTCTTTCAGGAGGAGGAGAAGGGGCAGCCTTGATTTCTTTCGAGTTTATAATGCCCTTCAGAAAATCGCCCGTATCACGGAATCCATCCAGCTTGCCAAGCTTCGCAATAAAGAAGTCCACGTCCCGAAGCATGCTTTACACCTGTTAGCAAGTTACTCGATGCTGTTTTGCCTCTGAAACATACCTATTCCGACCAGAGATTGTCTTGGCGTCCGCAGCGTCAAGAACCCTTCCGAATTGGTCCTTGTAGCTTGCGAAGACAGGCCCCATGATCATCTGGACTGAACTCTCCGGCAGATGTTTTGTCAATACTCTGTGCAGAGTTGTTGTCTCTTTCGCCAACGTCTCCATATACGTGTGCGTTGACTCGCTCGGGTCCTTGTCCCAGTTGATAGCCTTCATGGATTTGGAGTGTGCCGCCGCGCGACCGCTCATGATCTCCACCAACTTGTCGTAAATGCTGTTTTGGTGCTCCTGGAATAAACGGCGAACCTTGTCAAATTCGCCCATGAGGCTGGACACACCGGCGCCGGAACCAGCATGCCTGCGGACGAACTCTCGGATATGAGGTATAAGGGTGACGATAAAGGATAACGCTTGGGAAGCCAAAGCCAAGTGTCTCGTCGTAATATTCTTCAGACCGGCAGACCGCGTGGCACCCGCGCCGAGAATGAGCTGAGTGCAGCGGGAGTTGAAGAGTTGCAGGTATGTAATGAGAGAAGTGGCGACATCTGAGGCCATAGACGGGATGCTGCCGATGAGATGAAGAAAGTGTGAAATGCCCTCGAGGCAGAGTATCGCGGAATTGGGCAACAAAAATGTCTCGCCTTCGATCTCCGCTGTGCGTGCCTTTTCTTTGCTGGTGCCGTTCGTCTCGTTCTCTGCTACACCATTGGAAGCCTCTCCATCAGGCTGTTCCTCCCAGATTTTGGTACCTTCTGTCCAGACAGCAGCATCTTTAGTACTGCTCTCCAGAACTTGGTCAAGGAGGGCCTTGGCTTTTTCGTCGAAATCCTTGGCACTCCATTGATCGGATTCCATGCCCTGTGCGAGCTTCTGCTTCTCTGCCTCGCCGTGTTGTTGGACAAACTCCTTGATATGGCCGTTGACCAAGGTTTTCAGCGCGGTGCCGCTACGGCCTGAGATCGCCTCGCACTCGTTGGAGAAATAGAGGTTTAATGTGAAGTATCGCAGGAACCAGGCCAAAGTCAAATGTGTGCTTTGTTCAGATCGTACCTTTAAAACCTTTAGGACCTTGTCTTGAGCCATGTCGACAGCTTGTCCAACTAGGTTGGGGATGTCCATGGCTTTGTGGATCTCTTCCTGAACTTCAAAGCTGCCGGGAGCGTCGTCCAGTCGTGGGAATTCCCGATCAAAAGGCGTTGGACTTGCAAGCGGCGATCGGATCGGCGGGGACTTGAGCCCGGCGGCAGTAGCTTCTTCGGTCAAACAGCTTGCAATGTCCAACAGTACTTTGACTTGCGTGGTGAGCCGACGGAGTGTTTCGGTGACACCGATGTACATAGTCTTAAGCAAGTCTTCAGCGTCCTTGGGGTCCAGGGCCCGCAGGTTCCTTGCAAGAATAGACGACTTCTCCTGGTTTGATCGTTGCCTTCCGCCGCTCATAGTCGATGCGGACATCATGGATTCATTGTCATCATCATTGGAGCTCGGCATCGGTCTTCGAATAATGTTCCGTACCTCACGCAAAACAGCCTCGCGATATGCCGCAATAGCCGTAGCGATGTGCTGGGCTCGATGGAGACCAAGAATGTTCGGCATGACCGCTTTGCGCAGTTCTTGTGTCGAGCCAAGGTAGGCGGGAAATGCAGCTGCCTCTCGCCCAGCCCCTCCCCTGGCGCGCATCGATGAGCTGCTCCACCGGAGAAGGACGTCGCGATTGCTAACAGACTCAACATGCCTGCGCAAGTCGGCAAGCAACAAGCTCTGAAATTTGGACTCATAGGCCCGGCCAATGCGGAAGCGCAACTGGTGCAAATCTTCGTTCACAGTTTGTAGTGCCGTAGCACCCCTGAGATCCCGCAGTCGCGAAGCAGGCAGCACGGGCGTCCCGGCTTCGTAAGATTCGTCGTGCTCGCCAGCAATGAGAAGCTCGAGCGTGTCGATGTTGCTCAAGGCTTGGTCAACCTCGCCGGCATCCACCAGCGCTTCGCATGAGGTGACTCCTTCGACAATATGGCGCAGCTGAAGGACAGCATCATTAAGCGCCTGGATGTTCTCGCGCCTGCGACGCTTCTGAACGATATTTAAGCCCTTTGTTGCGATTTCGTCGTCAAGAGCTTCAAGCTCTTTCCGCAGAGTCTTGATTCTGTCCACGGATTCAGCCGCCTCGGAATGAAGCTCCCGCAATGAACCGAGGGCAGTGAAAAAGGTGGTTGAAGCAGTTGAAATTGAGTTGATCAAATGAACCTCGATTGTATCCATGTACCAGGACAGCTTTTCTTGCAAGATTGCGTTCGTTGCCAGCGCCTTTCGCGGTGCCATAACACTGCCATTACTACCGGCTTCATTATTTCCTGGCGCTGGCGGTACAACCTCCGAACGTTCGCTGACGACGTCGAATGTCCTGGGGTTTTCTAGATGAAAATCTTCGTCGAAGTACACGGTGGGTATTGTCGATAACGGCGGCAAGCCTTGCCCGCCCTTACGACCAAGACCGGAGCTATTTCGTCTCAGTGGCCCGGGGCCTTCTAGAGAAGATATCGACGCGATGGACGCAATGGAGGATTTTCGTCTGGCGGGTTGCCGACCGGCGGGCTTTAGGTGGCCTTCGTCTACCTCGGTGAAATCATCGTGTTTGCTCGACCGTCGGCCTGCAGATCCCGGTCGGTCGTCGTCTTGCTCTTTGACTCGACGGAGCTGTTCGTATAGGGCACCGACTTGTGACAAGTACGGCTTGAATTCGGAGAGATCCACGTGAGGAATGTTTGTAAGGGTTACAGGGGGGATGTCGCGAGCTGTCGGAGGCTTGTGTGCGCTAGAGGCGGGCGCAGAGGTATGAGGTTGCAGGCCAGTTCTCACGATGGGCGGTTGGAGGAGAGTCGAGATGGCTATTTCCCCTGTTAGAACAGTGCTGTAGTTTACTTGCGCAGATCCGTACCATTTTGCCCAGATTCTAATACAGCATTTGCCCAGCTGCTGGATGATGTATCGAGTGATCCGCCGATCGAGTGTACTGAGCTCGCTGTCGAACCACGTCTGGCGGTTTGGTGCGGGTAGCCGTGTCCTTGTCTGGCAGTAGTCAGCGCCAACGTGGCCAGCTAGAGAGCGTGCAAGCTGGCTGACCTATGGAATGGGAACTCGGTGCGCGAACTCGGCGGAGAACTCGGCGAAGATAAAGTGTCCACCGACTTACGGGCGGTAGGAGAGGAATACATGATGTAAGACAATGGCTCGAGGAGGTTTGGGCTATTGAGAGCTGCTTCGGGTTCTCGATCGCTTGCTTAATCGCAAGAAAGCCGTCGAGTGTGTTAGAAGACGGCCACGTAGCCAGGCTACCGGGGTATCATTGCTGGGAAGATCGCATCAGGCTCTAGAAAATCGAGGAAAACGAATCGCAGTTATCATGACAGGGCAAGTGCGACAAGGGAAACGAAAGATGAAGTTGGTGTTTTCGCAGCTTCAAGCTGAGCCACGTTCCCAATTCGTCGCCAAGGGGCTTCGGTTGCGTACCAGAACCGTGATGCTCGCAGATCTCACCACGTGACGTTGATGATAAGATAAGCTCCTTCCCCAGGCCTTAGGCTCCACCCGGATGAAAGTACGTATCCACCTCCTTGTTCTCAAATTCGCGCTAGAGTAACCACTTAACGCGCTTTCGCGTTCTGGGAAGAAAGGGGCGCGTTTAGTTCCCCTGCGCAACTGCCCCTCTCCCGCATCCACATTTTCAGTCCAAATCCTCAACAACGCTCTGGCAACAATTGCTGCTCGTCATTCTTGGGATCACAGTCGCAACCATGGACCGGCAATCAGTCTACTCTACCCGCGTTTACGAGCCTAGTGACGGCCAGAATGCCGACACGCGCATCAACATCCAGAACCAGCTGGAGAAGTTCATCCTGGACTTCAGACATGGCTCCAAGTTCACCTACAGGTTGGTTGATTGCGATTTCTATCGGCACCTCATTGTTTGCACAATAACTAATGCTAGCTCAACAGAGATCAATTGAAGGAGAACGCCCTTCTGAAGAAATACTATTGCGATGTCCATGTCACCGACCTCATCAACTACAACGAGGAGTTGGCGCATAGATTGGTCACAGAACCGGCCGAGATTATTCCCTTGGTAGGTCTCAATCTTCTCGCTACCGCTCTACTCGGCTGACCCTCTACAATTAGTTCGAAGCCGCTTTGAAGAAATGCACCCACCGAATTATCTTTCCCCAACAAACCAAGGTCGACCTGCCCGAGCATCAGCTGCTGCTTCACTCTGATTCCGAGACCGTGCCGATCCGCGATCTGGGCTCGACGACGATAGCTCGCCTCGTCAGAGTGCCGGGAATCGTTATCGGTGCCTCTGTCATGTCCTCGAAAGCGACAGAGTTGTCTATTCAGTGCCGTAATTGCGCGCACTCATCCACAATACCCGTTTTGGGAGGCTTCACTGGAGTAACGCTCCCCAGACAGTGCGGCAGATCAAGAGTTCCGAACGATCCCACACCGAAGTGTCCCCTCGACCCCTACTTCGTTCTTCACGAAAAGTCCCGCTTCGTCGACCAACAGATCATCAAACTACAGGAAGCCCCGGATCAGGTCCCGGTCGGTGAGCTTCCAAGGCACGTCCTCATCTCTGCAGACCGCTACTTGACCAACCGTGTGGTCCCTGGTTCGAGATGTACTGTAATGGGAGTTTTCTCCATTTACCAGAACAAGGCGACCAAGAACTCTGCCACAGGTGGTGCGGTTGCCATCCGCACCCCCTATTTGAGAGCCGCTGGCATCCAGACCGACATCGATCAAACGGCGCGGGGGCAGGCGATCTTCTCCGACGAGGAGGAGCAGGAATTTTTGGAGATGAGCCGTCGTGAGGGTCTGTACGACCTCATGGCCGACTGCATAGCACCATCCATCTACGGAAATCGCGACATCAAAAAGGCCATTCTTTGTCTCCTCCTTGGTGGGTCTAAGAAGATTTTGCCCGACGGTATGAAGCTTCGTGGAGACATCAACGTCCTCCTTCTCGGTGACCCCGGTACCGCAAAGTCACAACTGTTGAAGTTTGTGGAGAAATGCGCGCCAATTTCCATCTACACGTCCGGTAAGGGCTCCTCCGCCGCTGGTCTCACAGCGTCTGTCCAGCGTGACCAATCGACACGCGAGTTCTACCTCGAAGGAGGTGCCATGGTTCTTGCCGACGGCGGTGTTGTTTGCATCGACGAATTCGATAAGATGCGCGACGAAGACCGAGTAGCGATTCACGAAGCTATGGAACAGCAGACAATCTCCATCGCCAAAGCTGGTATCACCACGATTCTCAACGCGAGAACGTCCGTGCTGGCTGCAGCAAACCCTATCTTCGGTCGTTACGATGACATGAAGACCCCTGGCGAGAATATTGATTTCCAAACCACTATCCTGTCGCGTTTTGACATGATTTTCATCGTCAGGGATGACCACACGAGGGAGAAGGACGAGAGGATAGCGAAGCACGTCCTGCGCCTGCACAGCGGTGGTCGTGGCGTTGAAGAGCAGCCAGCAGCGTCCGAGTCGGAAATCCCCGTTGACAAGATGAAGAGATACATCAGCTACTGCAAGTCGTAAGTGCTTCCCGCATCCTTTTTTGACTGTGGTTCCCGCTAATCATGTCGTAGGAGGATGGCCCCTCGCCTTAGCCCGGAAGCAGCCGAGAAGCTCTCGTCTCACTTCGTATCTATCCGGCGACAGGTCCACGCTGCAGAGATGGAGGCCAACACACGGTCTTCCATTCCTATTACTGTCCGTCAACTTGAGGCCATTGTTCGTATCACTGAGTCGTTGGCGAAGTTGACACTCTCCCCTATTGCCACTGAGGAGCATGTGGACGAAGCCATCCGACTTTTCCTCTGCTCCACAATGGACGCCGTCAACCAGGGCAGTAACCAGGGAAGCAAAGAGCTTAACGACGAGGTCAACAGACTAGAGACTGAGCTCAAGCGACGCCTTGCGGTTGGCTGGAGTACCAGTCTGTCGGCATTGAAGCGCGAATTTGTTGAGCAGAAGGGTTACACTGAGCAGGCACTCAACCGGACACTTATGATCATGCAGAGGAGGGACACGATTACTTTCCGGCAAGGAGGTGCTCAGGTACACAGGAATAAAGTGTAGAGAGTTGTATTTGAAGAGGCGATTTGGGTTGCGTTGTGTGGCACTTGTGGATACAGCAGGATGCCTTATGAAAGGAATGATAATCAAAACCAAGCCTTTGTATCTCTGCGTTTCGTAGAAAGCATCAAATTTCAAAAGTTCAATAGGACAATGAAACTTCCATGTTTTCCATGTGTCCTTTTTCTCGGGTTGGCCATATGGAAACCTTTGAGCTCGCCTTTTCCCTTAGGACTCATTCTACCGTAGTGGATCTCTTCCCAATGACATTGTCGGCTGCTGCACTCAATTATTGCCGGCCGAAGACAATTACCGTATGGGAAGTAGGTATATGTAGAAAGGTTTGGACACATTGGCCATAGTCGGTGCCGCAAACCGCAGCCGGTTTAGAGCTTTTGACGTGATATGTGGATCTGGCAGGACAAGACAAGATTAGCCGCATGATCCAGAAGATTCCGCATATTTCCATGGCCGAGGTCCAGAGCAATTCAGACATGCCAGTTCTCAGCAGGCTCAACCTGCTCAAGAGCGCGGGCAGCATAGAAACCGATCCGACGCACTCGCGGCTGAGCTATCGGTTTACCAGATGTAGGATTGTCATCCTGCGTCTGCAGACATTTCACGCATTTTTTGAGCGTACCTTGGTATTGAGCTAACTACCCGTGAAAGAGCAAAGCAAGCATGCCAACTGGATGGAAATCATAGTATTGCGTCACAGCTGACTGGCAGTAAAAGTCCCCATATGGAAGCGCCAATCCCGGGGGTGAGTTCAGATTATGTCTCTTGCTTCAGGTGATCATCGCATCATGGAAGCCGCACGAGGGGCCCTCACAACAATTGTTTTAAACAAGACTTGTTTCAATCTCGACTCGACCTTTGGAATCGTCAGCAGCGTAGATGCGATATGAAATCAGGCAGGCTGGCGATGATTTGAATAGGTGGTCTGCAATGGTTGAAGAAGAAGAGAAAAATGCGACAAGCCGGTCGCGGTCGCGAAGTTTAAAAAACCAGACTGGGGCCCCATTCTGCCGGTGGGGCCCGAGCTTGTCACGTGTGCGTGGTGTGCGGTCGAGATCCCGTCCCAGGTGGTCAGGTCGTCGTGAGGTGCTGCTGCCGGCTGGCTGCCTGATCCAGCCACGCCCTCCCTCCCGTCCCTTCCTCCGTCTTTGGTGGTTTTGGGGGTGTTCCTTCCTCCTCCTCCCATCTCCCACCTCCCACCTCATTCATCCGTCAGTCAGGTCCCCGGGGATCGGGTGTCGGGTGTCGGAGCGGGCACGGTCAGCGGTTTCCTGGACGATTCACTCCTAGAGGCCAGCCTTCCCATTCGTCGTTAGACACCTTCACCCCACGGCGGAAGAGGAGGCGCCTTACCTAAGTCTCCTAAAGTTCACTCTCGTCAGTGTTGTCTCTGGCCGCTGGATGGTCCCGGTCCCACCGTCAGTCGCCCAGAACAGAGCAGCAAGCACGCTGTTCGCACCACTTCCATCACAGTGTTCCGCGGCAAACCCAAGGTACGGTATTAGGCCCACTCCCCTCTCCCTTCCAACTTCCCTCCGACGGAACCTCACACACGACAACGCACACCCCCCCGCTGAACCTGAACTTACCTCCCAGTGCCAGTGCCAGTGCCAGCCAGCGCAGCCCACGGCCCAGCCCAGGCGGCCACCCCCGTTAAGCGAGCAAATTGCCTCGCTCATCTGTCCGCCCCCTTCACTCTACCCAGCGCCGTTCAGACTTCATCTTCTTCAACTCCACCACGACCCGACGCCAAAACACTGCGAATCGACGACCGATCCTCGACCGCCGCCCATCGCCGTCGAAGATATTTTTTTCGCTGCGACTTCACCAGTTGGATTCTGGCATCTAGGAAAAAATTTCACTCCCGGGAAACCCCCTCGCGATCGACCGGCTGATTGGGGAGAGCGGTGCATGACGCTGCATCGGGGGATTCAGAGCCGTCGGCGGTTTGGCGCGACTCGCCACAACAACCCCCTCATCTTCTGAACGAGCCCAGGACCACCTCTGCCATCGAGCGCATCGTGAAATACGCTCCAAGTGGTCTTTGACGACATTTTCCGTCGAGTCGGCTAGTTTTTACTTGCAACTTCGACCCGGATTACGTCGTGGTAACGGTAGCGGTTTCCATCCCTCGTATTCCGACTTTTCCCTTGTCCTCACCCGACGACGATTACGACGGCAGCGGCGACGACAAGAAGACCGAGACCTTCTCTCACTGCACTGTCATCATGTCGTTCCACCCCCGAACCCCTCAGAGTCCTTCTCAATTTTCTCCTGGCACTTCCGATCCTGCGTCGAGCATAAACAGTTCGGCCCCGTCATCGACCACAACTCTGCCGACACCAGCCCACAGCGTCAACGGAAGCGCATCACAGCCCTCCGACATGTCTCAGGACATCATCATGGGCGATGACTCGCCTCATAAGCGCAAGCGCCTGCTCGAAGATCTTGGTGATCGAGAGCAGAAGAAAGTCCACATCGAGGATAGCAAAACTGGTATTGAGGCACTCCACCTGGATGTCGGAGAGAAATACCTACTTTGCCAAACTCGTAAGGCTCCCTTCGCAGGCTCCTGTTCACTCGACAGGCTGTCTTGTCAATCCCCCTTCCCTATGGCGTATCTGGTGTTTTGATCTGGCCACAAATGTCGAACTTAATTGGTTAACTCTGAGCTACACAGCGCACCACGAGAGACTGCCGCGAATCACAGAAGATCTATTCGAGATGTTCAACCTGACCGGCATCGCCGCAGAAGTCGCTCGCGAGAAGCCCAACGGTGAGAAGAATGCTCTGCGGAAGACCTACAAAGGTCAGATCAAGAAGCTGGGAATCCTCGGCCGTTTCGACTCTGTCGCTCAGGACTGGGACGCTCCGATGGAGGACAGCGGCGACAAGAAAAGAGAGGCGTACCACGGCTTCAGGGAATTGTTGGAGATTCCAGATGCAGAGTTTTGGGGCACGCGGCAAGATCCGATTACGAACGGTCTGTCTAGCACTGTGAAATCGGTGCTTAGCAGAGCAACGAACATGGCCAAGGGACCCATCCCCGTCAAGGATTGGGATAGCTCAGTGCTCGGGGACATCGGTCCAGGTGGCGTAGATGCCCTGAAGCAAGGTCTCGCGGGCAAAGCAACTGCGCCTGGCACGCCTTCCGCGACGACGCCGAACCCGTTTATGCGGAAGCAGCAACAGACGGCCCCGGGAGCTGTTCGTCCCCAACGGACGAAGAAGCGTGGCTACGGCGACAACAGCTTTGAGGGTTACGGAGAAGGCTTCCCCGACGACGGCTACTCTACGGGAGATGGCGACGACAGGGGAGGCCAAAAGCGTCGGAAGAAGGTTGGTGATGCCTCATCCGGCCCGCCTATGTCTGTGTCTAACTCGTCACAGGATAGCGGTAACGGGCAGGCGTTCCCGAACACGATGCGTCCGCAAGGCTACGGTTCGAGCGCCGTGGGCGCATAGCACCCGCCCACGGAGACGAAGACGAAGCCCGCGCGCGGACGCGGACGCGGACGCGGACGAAGGCGTGGCGCCTAATCATAGGCACACGGCGCAATTTCCTTTCCTACCCTTCACTCATGGTGTCGGGTTTGCTCAGAATGTCTCACGGTAACACCGGTGATGCGGATAACGACCGTTTGGATCGGAGGAATAGTCCACGAGCAACGAACAACGTGGGTTGAAAGGAAGGCTTTTTTTTCGCGGTATACTGCCGCTCCGAAATCAAGGGCGGGTATTCTGCACTTTTGATGAAATTTTCCACTTCCAGCAGGGCGTTCGGGGGACTCGATTTTCAACTTTCAACTTCATTGCCTCCTTTTTTTCGTCACTTTTTTGCACGCATTCAGTCGAGGTTGACAAATGAAACACATGACCGACTGAAAGACGGGGAGGGGAGGGGGGATCACAAAAAAATACCACACGGGTCAGGGGCATCATATCTTTTTTAAAGGTTGCTACGAAGGGGAGACGGACGGGACCGGGGGGGAGGCGAAAGGACACACCACCAACCACGACCTCCATCATACCGGACACACACAAAAAAAGTCATGCTGGGGTCGTTGTAGCACTATCACAAACCAACACACAAGTTAATTCATTAGACGGCACGAGACGCCGACATATCAGCCATGAACGGTCCCAATGTGTGGGATGTATTGCGTGATGTCTGACGTGCTCTCAACGATCTTCGACTTTTCAATATGCGGTTCTGCATCCAAGACTGTCATCGTGAATCAGGTAAATTCTGTGGCTATGATGTAGGGACTGGAAACCCTCTCCCGCGGGACAGACCTGCTGCCGGACTCCGACCCCTTCTTCGCTGCCGCCTAGGACATTTCCAAAATGGCCCTCGCCGTCATGTCGTCCTGCACCCAGCCCAAGATGCGCTCGCCCACGTCCCCGATCAGCCGGTCGTAGTGCGGCCCCGGCACGAACAGGCCGCAGTGGGCGCCGACCTCGTCCATGCCCTCCATGTAGATGGGTACCCACGCCTCGTCGCGTCTGCCGTTGGCCTTTCGCGGCAGGGTGCAGAACTTGCGCTCCTTCTTGGGCTTCTGCGGCCCGGCAGGCGGCGCCTTCGTTCCAGGCGTGCCGGTCTGCGCCGTGGCGATGGATGCCGCTGACGAAGCCGGTCCGGTCGCGAGGGAACTCGCCGAGGTTGACGGCATTCGCGGGGGTAGAGGAGGCGCTGATTTCGGCTGCGGAGGTGCCGCAGGGGCTGGGGCCGGAGCTGGTGGTCCGTCCTGTGATATCGGTCTCGGCTCGACTTGCGTGAGAGGTCCCGTGTCCTCCTCGGGCTCTTCATACTCATCGGCCTCCGGTTCAGCTGGCTTTCCGACTGGCTTCGGTTTGTGGGCCGGCTGTTGTCTTTGGGCCGCATCCGTGTCTCTCTGGACGGCCTCGGCCTGTCTTTGAGCGGCTTCCAGCTCTCTCTGAGCGGCCTCTGCCCGTCTCTGGGCTGCCTCGACGTCTCTCTGCAACTCCTCCCGCGTCTTTTTCTGATCGGCTTCCTCTTCTTGCCGCTTCTTTTTCTGCTCCTTCTCCAACTGCTGGGCCTCCTTGAGAGCCTCCTTCTCGGCTTTCTTACGGCGCTTCTCGACGAGTTTCTGACGCTCTTTAATCGCCTTGTCGCGACTCTTGACCGCTTGTTCGTAGGCTTTTTGCGCTCGCTTTCCCTCCTTTTCGGCCTGCTTGCGTGCGTCTTTGTCGGTGTACTTGTCGAGATCGGGGGGCGTCGGTTGCTCTGGGAGATCAGGGATCGGCGGAAGTTCCATGTCGGCAGGAGTATCCGGACTTGGAGCGCTTTCCGGGGTTGTCTCTTCTTCAGAGGCGGGCTTGTCCTCTTTGCCTTTGTCCTCGGATGGTCCATCGGTCGCTTCCTCGTGATCCAATACTTCCTTTTCTTTGCCTTTGGGTTCTTTCCCCTTGCCCTTTGTATCGGATTGTTGCTCCAGAGTGCCTGAAATCTGAGCCTTTTTCGCATTATCAGATTCTGCTTGTCTTTCTTCGTGGAGCGTCGACAGCTTTCGGTCCACAGCCTCGATAGAACTAAGTATCTCGACTTCCTCGTTGTCCGAGCCCTCAACTGAGATGCGTGGTGTCGAAGACCCATGGGGAGACAGCTGAGAGTTGATGTCTAGCGTGCTCATTGGTCCCGTAGGAAGATCCTGGTCTGGAGATCTCGGCGACTCTGGAGACTTTGGAGACTTTGGCTTCTTCGGTCTTCCCGAGCTGAGAGTATAGTAGTTGACGAAACGAACTCTCGCAGAAGCTGACTGGTTAGGGTTGCTCCCCTGATTGTTCCCCTTCAGGTGTTGTAGAGGATCGACATCCTCCAGCGCGCGAAGCTTGTTGTATCGGGCATTCAGGCCAGGATAGTCAGCCAAGCAACCACCATATTCAAGGTGCGACATAACGTGGTTCTTGGTGGCATCCCACACGCCTTCAGCTCTATGCTTCTTTGCGAAATGACCCAGTCTCTTCATGAAAGAACGGTCCTTGAACTTGGAATCGTTCCAGAAAGGGGGGTTGAACCAAGGATCGGTGTTTGGAGGTGCATCGTTTGAAGAGGCAATAGAGGGTGCGACGCTTGGCTGCGGGGATAGTTGTTCGCCGAGAGAAGGTGTCGATTCCAGGTTGGACATGGACGGGTTAGGACTGTTGAAGGCCGAGTTGCCAGGGCTCAGGTGAGCTGCAGACGCATCAAGCTGGTCATGGGCCTCTTCCGTTGGCGAAGCCGGGCGAAATAGGCTTGCAATTCCAGCGACGACAATGCCCGGATGAAGGCCGAGAAAAGGCGAGTCGAGTGAGATGGTTCCGAGGATGCGATGCTTGAAAGGCTGGCGCCTGTATGGATGCCGATTAGGCTGTGAAACAGGTCAGTCAATGCAAGATGCTTTTGTCAGGTTTGTACATACCATCAGAGCCACCTCACCAGCAAGAATGCCACCCATTGAGTGTCCGACCAGAACCACATCGGTCTTATCCGACTCGTGAGGCTCTAGCCACTGACTAAAGTTATCGCGAGCCACGTCAATGGCCTTGTAAGTCTTGTATCTGGGGTAGATCTTGGAGTGAACGGCATGGGTTTCGGCGAGCGCGTCCTTCAGATAGTTGTGAACATGTGCAGGGAAAGACCTGAAAGATGACTCGTTGCCGTAGAAGCCATGGACGTAAATGATCAAGAGAGTCCGGCGGGCATCGTTATCACGGTCATTGATGGATGGAGCAAGCGACTGAGCCGACGAGGACCTAGGGTCGGCCATATGCCGCTTGGAATCCAGAACGCCTCCATAAGGGGAATTGTGTGAGGCCTTTTCCGGGGTCAAGCCGGATGCTCCATGGCTGGATGTCGGAGCTGGCGGGTGGAGGGAAGACGATACGGACCCGTCAAAGGAGCCGGTGAAGGAGCCGGAGCCCGGAGCGGAGACGGAGTAAGGTGGTGGTGGTGCCGACGAGGACGAGGGTTCGTCGTACTGGTGGTGATTCATGACGTCAGGCCTTGTGCCACCCAGGTGATGTGTTGTGCGATGAGGGATAGGAGGGGGCGGATATTAGGAGAGACGCGGAAGATGGTTTGATAAAGCGGAGGCAGTGAGGGGAGGCCAAGTGGGAGGAAGGGAAGCCTCAAGCCGAGCAACAATGAACGATGGGCGAGATTCGGTAGGTGGACGACCCGATATCAATACAACAAGAGATGGTACGAGCAAGAATGAGGTCGTTATGTTAAAGAAGCTCCATGCCTGACGGGTTCCTCTTGACATTGACTGCGGCTGCCTTGGTTGGTGCAGATAGAAGCTGGCTGGACGTGCGTGATAAAGTAATTCTGCCGTATTGGGTACGTATTCGGCAGTACAGAGCCGTGAAGGTGCGCGGCATCAACTCACAATTGTCGCTTTTTTTGATAGGTACCGCACCGTAGGTAGGAAGATACGCGGGAGGACGGGAACGATGGCGAAACGCGGTAGGTGCTGCTGCGCCCTGTTTTCCAGGCGGACAGGGCACATAGCTCTCCAGGTCCACTGAGCTCACTGCCCGCTCAGCGCATGTCCAACGCTTCACAGCCCGACATGCTCATTCGTCAGCCCCTCAACGTCGACAAGGCGCTTATTGATTGGTGGAAAGGACATCAGAAGAGACGAAACTTCGCTTCTATTGGCTGAGATTATGGGCCAATAGGCAGAATGACGACATGCTCAGGCGCAATCTTTGAAGCAGCTGTCGCGGCAGGTGCGAAATGCATCGCTCTTAATGCCATGAATAGTGCAAGTGCAGTTGAGCTGTTGTTTGTGTCGCGCCATGATGGACATTCGGAGCATGAACCATCTAGTCTTTTTGAACCTCCATATGGAGAGGAACATGGCGGACGGCGCTTACTCTCCAAGAGCTTCGCAGCAGGCATGGAGCATGTCTTGGCCGCGACGCATTGCAGGGCTTACCTGGCCTGACATGTTGGTCTAACAAAGACCGTCGGGCTGTGTGTCGTAGACAATATCTCCGTGTCCGTAGACGAGCTGAGTTCATCGTCTTTCTTGATGAGCCACCAAAGTCAACCCCATCCGATCTGATGAGTAAGGGCAGCAAAGCGTAATGGCAGGCTCCATGCTCCCTTGTCAAAGTTTCTCTGGATTCTGAACTTACAGTGGTTTGGTTCTTGACCATGCCTAAGGAGAGAGAGCATCGCCTTGTCAAACGAAATTACGGGCAGTATCAGAGCTTGTCCGTGGCAGTGCTCAGGAACCCACGTGTTCCTAGTCATTAGACATTAGACATAGGCAAAAGATTGAAGTCGTTCTGCTCCTCGGCCGCCGGATGGTGAGACGTTGCTCGAACTTTATCCGTGCTTCTTCCTTAACCATCTCTCGAAACATCATCAACCAATATCTGACTTGATATACATGCTCGTCTAACAAAGCAGCGTCAACGACGGAATCCTTGGCCGCGAGCTTCTCAATATCCCGACCCTTGACTCCGGTTCCTCTAAAAATCAAGTTCTCAAGACCCATTCTGATTACGTTCCATCGACGACTGCGGCCATCTTGCTCGATTCGGAGCGAGAGGGGGGAAATTGCGAGATGAGATTAGATTCGGGGCCACCCTTCCCCCCGTCGTCATCTGCTCTGGGGGTGTTCGTCGATCTTTTCTGGCAGGCCCTCTGTTCGAGACTTGAGAGACGACATCGTGCCAAGAAAAGGAACAAACGTACGGCGCCGGCAGTCACGACACCCGCAGTCCTTTTCGTAGAGAAACGGGAACGGGACGGGACAGACGGACGCCCGGGACGCGGCATCAGCATATCGTGTAGGTGAGCTCCCGTCTGATACGAGCCGTTGTCGCGGCCAGCCGTCGTCCGTCTCGGGACAACGCGCTTCCTGGACCACGATAACGTGGACGACGCGCTCTTTTCCTTGGTTCCCATTTTGTCTCGTGCCTGGGCTTGGGCCTGTCAAAAATTTCCGTCGCTGCAAGGGATGGAGACACGGCAGCTGCACAGCATTCTTAGGCACGAGTTTGCCGACTCATTTCGAATCGAGCTTCCAAGCCTTTTCTTCTTCTCTTTCTTCCTTCTAAATTACCTCCACACCGCGCCCATATCAGCCCCATCCCAAGAGCCCATTTGCAGACTTAGGGGTTTATTAATTGTATAGGGCAATTTTAATAATTATATAGGGTGCCCTACTAAATAATATAATCTAGCTAATATAAAACTACCCCTTAATAAGCTAATAAGAAAAACCTTACTAATAAGACTTTTTTTTTTACTTATTATATCTCTATTATTACTCTTAATTAATTATATATTAACTTACTATTTTTATTACTACCTTCTACTTATATTAGCTATAGATATTAAGCTCTTAAGTAATAATAATAATAGTAACTTATATACTATTAAGAGCTTTTTTATATCTATTAATAACGCTTATAGATATCTTATTAACGCTTTTTTAGAGATTAAATTTATACTAATAAAGAGCTAAACTTATAAGTCTTATAAGAATAATAAGTATAACTCTAATAGTTATATTATATATATTAATATTATTTATAATTATATTATTATAAATAAATATACTTAATATATTAATTAATAGTAGGGAAAGTCTATTAAGTATAACTATCTATTTAGAACTAAAATTATATATTAAGCTATTATTAGTTAATATAAAGTAATTATTATATATTATTACTATAACTATAACCCTCTTACTAATTAAGAGTTAAATCTTTAAATATATTAACTATAATAACTTAATAACCTTATTATTATTAACTATATTAAGAGTCTCTCTAGCTTTATCTCTCTTATTACTACTTAAATTACTAAAAACCTCTATAAAAACTAAAGCTAATAATAGGACCTCTCTATAATTAAGTATATACCCTACTTTATTACTAACTAAAATATATATAATTTTTAAGTCTAACTATATACTAAAAAGTATAGCCCTTATTTATACTTTTAAATATTTCTCTATTATATTTAGGTAGGTATTAAGAATAAAATAATATATATAATATCTAAAAGAGATATTAATAGATAAATTAACTACCTTTTTTAGATATTTTAAGACTTAATTAACCTCTAGAAAAAGAACCTTAATATTATCTTCTTTAATAATATATATAAAACTAATAAGTTTAATATACCTCTTCTATAGATTACTAAGGCTACTTACCTCTATATTAGTTTTAATATTAATTAAGCCCTTATAAGTAGAGAGACTAAAAAGGACTTTTAATAGCTACTTACTTAGTTAAAAGTACTTACTTATTACTAATAGATCTATTAACCTTATATTATTATTAGTAATCTTAATAAGGCTTTTAAGAACGCTACTATTATTAAGTTCCCTAATATATAATAATAGCTCTATCTATAGTATATAATAAAGAATATTTTATATTATATTTATATTTAATAGTATAATATTAATAAGGAACTTAATAGTATTATTTCTATTAATAATAACCTAAATTATATAGTTTTATTATAATAAGAAGAAAATAATAATCTTAACTATACTATTAGCTTTATATTACTTCCTCCTTTTAATATAGTATTTCTTAAGAGTAACTTAACTCTAGCTATACTTATCTAAATAAGTACTCTACCTTCTATTACCTATAGTATACTTAGTAATATACTTAATAACTATTCTATCTCTTATAATAGCCTAACTACTATATAAAAAGTATATATTTATACCTCTATAAAAAAGGACTTTAATACTATTTAAGCTACCCTATTTTATTACTTCCTACTTTAGAAATATACTATTAATTATATTGTAAAGATATACTTTTTTTATATTAATAAATTTACTAATTATATTACCTATTAATATTATAACTATAGTATTATAATTACCTCTTATATAGAAGATATTTATACCCTATTTAAGTAATAGCTATATTATATACTTATTAGCCTACTTACTTTATTTAAAACTATTAAGAAGGTTAAGTTCTATATAGTATAGAAGTATAATAAATAGCTTTAAGATAAAGCTATTAAGATAATCTTAAAGTATAATAAGTTAGTTATATTTCTATTTATTAAAAAGATTAAATTTATTACCTTTAAGTTAATCTACTATTAGTTTATAATAGTATAAGCTTATATTAAGAATAAAAAGAAGCTTCCCCTATATATGAACTTATTTACTTAGTAGTATAGCTTTCCTTATTATTATATTATCCTCTATTAACTCTAAGAGGGTAGTACTCTAACTATTAATAATATTAATATTATTAATATCTCTCTAACTATATAATAAGTCTCCCTAATAAATAGATTTATATAAGTACTAATTATAAAAGCTATTTAATCCTATAGTTAAAGTACTATTTAAAGAGCTTAATCTAAATATAATATTACTATATTAAGTTTAGCTTATTTTTATTCTACTCTCTATTAAAGAGGCTTAATACTTATTATACTACTATATTACTAATTTAGCCTATTATAGCTAGTTAATATAGAGGGATCCTTTTTACTTTAAGGCCTCTAAGGTACTATAAGCTATACCTATCTATAGAAGGGGCTAAAGCTAACTAAGAGGTATAAGAAGTAATATATAAATAAGGGGATAAAGCTACTTTACTATTTAAATTAAGCTATAAAAGATATATCTACTTTATAAAAGATTTAACTATTTTAAGGGTATTTTTTATAAATATATTATTAATAGCTAAGCTAAAGTAATAGCCTCTCTAGCTATAATTAATAACTCTCTTACTTTATTAGTATTAATATTAATACTAATAGTATTATAAAATAATAATAATAGCTTTATAGTAAAGTTAGTCCTCTACTTAGTAAATAGGGAACCCTTTACCCTTTAGGTAGAGGAGTATAAATATATTACTTTTAGTTTAAAACTTATTTATACTGTAGGGATTTTCTATTTAATAACTAATAATTTAGTTCTAAATATATATAACTATAAAATAATTTAATAACCTTTATAATTAATTAATACCTTTAATAACCTCTCTTTAATTTATAACTTTTATTTTACTTTTAATATAATATTCTTTTTTATATATTTAATATAATTAATATATATAATTAAATTACTTTTAATATATATTAATATAATTATATTTAATATATATTTATATTATAATATATAGTAAAGGTTCTATAGCTTTTAAATTATATTATATTCCTCTTTTTTTACTTTCTACTTTATTTTAATTTTATTTTATATTACTTTATATTTTATAATTAGATTTATATTTATCTTAAAGGTATCTTTTCTTTATATCTCCTTTTATAAAATAGCTAGTACTATAGTATTAATAGAGAAAAAAATATTATTATCTTTATATAAAGTATAATTAATATAAAAAAGAAATAGTCTCTTAAAACTATATTATAAAATATATATTACTTATTAGCTTAAATTACTAAAGATAGTAAATTAAATATTAAACTTATTTTATTATTATTAGTTTTTATATAGAGAGTAAGAAGCTATAGAGAAGTCCCTAAAGAAGTCTATAATATTTAGGTACTTATTAGAGTTATTTTATAATAGTATAGTATTTTTCTTATTTTTAGTTAGAAAATTAAGAGGGGTTTAAGCTATTTAGTAAAGTAATTTATAAAAGATATTTAGAGGATTTTCTATTTATTAAACTAAAAAAGTCTTTATAGGTATTTATATAGGTATAAAGTTATAGAAGATAATAATTAGACTTTTTAATACTCTTTTATACTTATAGCTATATTAAGCTTTTCTATAAGCCCTAGAGGTAGTAATAAGTTAAAGCTATTACTATTTAGGTTATAGCTAAATATATCTCTATTATAGATAGGAATAGAAATACTATATATTTATATTATACTATAAGAAGTTAAGTTATAAATAAGTTAAATAATTAGAGGCTAAATAAAAGCCTAATAGTATAATAAATATATTAAGTTATATAGTTAAGGCTTTTTTATTAAGTATATATAGTATAAAGTATTATACTATTTTATAGGTTATTTATATTAAATATTTACTTATTAAGTTAATTTATATAACTAAGGCTATATCTAGCTTTAGCTTAAGTATATAAACCTTAATTATATAAATTATAGTAAAGTTAGAGAGAGCTAATATTAGCTTAAGTTTTAAGCCCCTAAGAGTATTAATATTAGTACTAATAGATAATAATAATAATAATAACTTTTAAGTAGAGTATATTTAAGTAAAAGAGTATGAAATATAGTATGTAATATAGCTTTAAGAGCTTAATATTATTTAATATAACCCCTCTACCCCTTAAGGCTAAGGCTAGAGCTAAGAGAGATCTTTTAGTACTTAATAGCACTAAAATAATTAGATACTAAATAATTAAACTTTTTATAATTTTTAAAAAGACCTTAAATTTAAGTAATTTAGGCTTAAATTATACTCTTTTTAAATATTAGCTAAATTAGCTAAAAGGTAGCCTTTTAACCCTCAAAGTAGCTAAAAGATAATAGCTAAAAGTTAGCCTTTTAGCTATTATTTAGTATCTTTTAGCGTTATTTAGGCCTTAAAGTAGCTAACTAATTGCTAATTGCCTATTAGCTACGCCTAGTTATAGTAGGCTACCCTACGCAATTATTAAATCTACCCTGCGCAATTAACAAACCCCGCAGACTTGGACGGGCATTACGTACATCTGTGGAGCGGCGTGGATGGGTATCCGTAACACCAGCTGGTTTGAGGCCTTTGTCGATGTGGACTGAATACCTCAGCGAAATCGACGCTGCGATATTCGAGATTCGACGCCGTCCTGAAACGATTCTAGTATATTGGAACAGACCATAGTACGTGTATTATGGCTCCGACGGGGAAGAAGCCGACCGGATCGTGGATCCGCGACCCATTATCAAAGAGGCAGTGATGAATTGCAAGTGGATGCTGGAGGAGACGGCATCGCCATATCGTCCCCCGAGTCCCCCGTCGCCGTTGCCGTTGCCGTCTCGAAGACGGGGGAAGGGGGTGAGAAAGGGGCCCCCCCAGTGTTTGTTTCAACGGGAGCGAAATTTCGTCCCATGATCTCCGAGCCGCCAAGCTTCACCTTTCTGTTTCCAGCCGGGCCGTTGGTCCCAGCAAAGGAGTCGCGAACGGGCTGATTGCGCGATTCGTCGCTAGCGAGCGATGGGGTAACGGCATGTGGGCGTTGTCATTGTGTCATCCCAAGGTGTGCGATGTAAAGTCGACGCACCTCGTGGAGGATAAGAATCTGGCGATGATGGGTTTTCGGTGTGCGGCAGCACCCCGAGAAACCAGAGGTTGCATACACGGCATCCAATATTCATTTCGTGTGAGTGAAGACGGGTATGTGCTCCGGCAGCCGTTTTCTCTCTCACGGGGGCTACCCTCGTCTTAGCACCTTGCGATATTATGCGTTTCGACCAGCCGTTCGCCGGTTGAGGGGAGGGAAAGCAAGGGACTGTGGACGAAGGTGTCACCGCGACCCACGAGACTCCTCCCCAAAAGAACCTCGCCAAGGGTTCAAATGCAGGTACAGCGCACGTCTGCGGGCCACGAAAACCTGCATGCAGAGGGGATTGCAAGAATGCGTTGGATTGTTCTGGATTTTCTTTTCTTCTCTCTTTGGGTCGGTGTAGGGCGCAGAGGCAGAGGGCTTGTCGTGGACCCGGCGGCGGAGAAGAATACGAGGCGTAGAGTGGTGTCGAGGTGATGGAATACCTAGCAAAACGGATTGCTCTTTGTGGACGGGATCCTCAGTGCTTCCACATACAATGAATTGTCGGATAGAGGTGAGGCAGGCTAGGTAGACGTGATTTGCGGATGACGGAACTGGTGAGATTCGTGGCACCATTTTTAGAATGCTTAGGGCGGTTTTCTTTTCCCTAGGTACCTTAAGGTAGGGTCGCTAAAACGTTGCTCTAGAATGACAGGGAACAAACAAACGTGTTTTTTCGCAGGATTTCTTTTCCCTTTCCCCTTTTCTTTCGAGGGCTCTCGTATTTGGGTTGTACGATGCACTGCACTTTTGGAAGCACTTCAGTGCCCCATTCGGATTGGCGCCGCTGAGCCTGTTGACGGTTCGGGCAGTCATCGATGAGTCCACATTCCAGTGCTGTGTATACCTAGGACTATGAGGTAGAAACGACCCTTCTAACGCGTTCGTCATCAGACACGCGGTCCATTCTTGATGCCAGCGTCCAGTCCAGACTGGATTGGTTTTACTGGTTTTTAATTGATGAGTGAGCGGACGGGCTAAGGTAGCAGGTGCCGCCGCCATGATCTCCTTGGCGAAACCAACGGCGCCAATTGACGGGCAGACAGATAAAGGTCACAGGTGTTGTTGAGGTGCTAGTGTTGGTCAAGGTAGGAATCAATCAATCAGACTTTCGTCTCATGCATCTCATCTCATCCTATCCCATGTTATTCATCGCCGAGAGAGAGGGGAAGAGAGAGATGGTCCGGTCCAGCCTAGTTCGTCTCACCCATCTGCCCAAACTGCTCTCATAACCAGTCGCCTGCTTCTCATACTCATATTGAAGCCATTCCATCGAGGGTGGCCATGACGAGCCCGTATTCCCTTGAAATGTCGCCGCACCACTCACCGCGCTGACCTGAGATGTGTACCTGCAGCCACCAACAAGCCATGCACTTCTCTGCTCTCTCTCCCTCTCCCTGGCTGTTCCTGTTCCTGTTCCTGAACAGGGAACCTAACCTGCCCGAGCACAGGCACAGGCACAGGCACACATCTGGGCTCTCTTCTTGCCTTGCCTCGCCCCCTGCCCTTGTCCATGTTCCCCCGTGATAGTGGACAGTGGAACTGCTCATTGCAACTTTGGGGACCTCTGGTTGGCCAATGGGGGCGCGATGTCCTCCAGCTAGCAGCCACCCGCCCATATCAAGCGAGATTATCGAAATCTTGCACTCCTGCGAGAGTGACTGCATGTGTGGCTCCCATCCAAACAGACACACAATCGAGCGCTTCCACGCTTTGTTTCCTGCCAGACGAACTGCCTTTGCTGGCTTGTCTCTCAATTTTTTTTTTGGCCTTCCCTGGCTCTGACTTTCCGGCCCCCGATGCTTATTATTGTCGTCGAGCCGCTCACTCCACCACCCTCCTTCCCTTTCCCTTCCCTCTTTTCCCCCTCCTGCCATCGCCGCCATGCCATCATCCTGACCCATCGGCCATGAGAACTGGCGGATGCAAGGGAGACAAAGGATCTCGCCCACGAAACAACGAGAAACGGTTGAACGATCGATTTTGAAAAGCAACAGCGTTTGTTTGAACATTGGGATTTTTCGAGCTTGAACCCGGACCGAAAGAGGGGGGACATTCGTCACTGCTGGACATTCGCTCGCCGGCCCGTTGCAGGACACCACCCAAAAAAAAAAAAAAAAAGCCAACAACACCACCACCGGACGATGCAATTCATCGACATCGACTCGCCTACGAACAACACGCCAAGAATGGAATTCGAATAGATCGACATCTTTCATCCATACAGCGCACTCGCAGAACCACACTCGCTCAGCACCAACCACCAGTCACTCGTTAAACGGTACTTCTGAACCACCTTATTCTATCTTTATATGTCTTTTTATTCGTAGCGCTCGGCTTCGCCTCAGTCAGCTCGAACGGATTCGCCTCCCTTACGGGAACAAACCACACTTCGGCCAACCAGACCGGCGCAGTAGCTCAGCCTACTGTCCACGCCACCCCAACCCACAACCATGACTAAATCACACCGCGGGTCTTCACTCCCTCAGGCCCGCTCATACCATCACAATCATTACCATCTACACAACAGACGCGACGCCTCCCCCGAGAATGCTCCTCACCAACACCACCGCCGCCAGACTGACGAACCCGACCCCAGCCCCACTCCCGAGCCCGCATCCAGCACGGTGGCTTCTCGCAGAGTCGTCGTCCAGACCGTCTCGCTCATTCAAGTAGTTGATGAGTCCGGTACACCTATCGAAGTCCAGACTCGTTACGCTCCTCTTTCCACGGCCGACTCATCGTCGTCGACGTCGAGTCCCAGCCCAAGTCCCAGCACATCCACCAGTGCCTCCCTTGGCCTGTCAATCGCCGCAGTGTCTTCAGAGTCGTCGACCACCGCTGCCACCACCACGACTACGACTAGCGACATCACGTCCGAATCTTCGAGCTCCACGTCAAATGACTCTTCGCAGTCGATACCTTCGGCGACGACACCCTCGACAACTCCCTCATCAACACCTTCACCGTCATCTGCGAGCTCCGGCTCTGCCTCCGGCTCCTCTGCTAGTCAAGATATTCCCTTGACGTCCGATCCTTTAACCTCGCCTCCGGCATCGTCTGCATTGCCTTCGCTATACCCTTCGTTGAGCGCTGCTCCAAACTCAACAATTCGTGAGCCTCCCTTTGCTGCGTTTTTGATGCGAACAGAACGACTGACCGGCGTCTTTAGCATTCCTTACCTCAACAAACTCATCTTCAACATCAGTCCTTACCGAAACCACTTCAACGAGCCTGTTTTCGTCCGGTTCAATAAGCGTAACGTCTTCAGTGCTTTCGTCACTCTCGTCACTTTCTTCAATCTCCGGTTCTACTTCCACCACCGCCGCCACCACTACCACCACCTCTGGTAGCCCTAGCAGCACCAACTCTTTTGCCACGAGCACATCGACAGGTTTCCCCGAGACGACAGCAGGAGGAGATGGAAGCGACGGTGGTGTCGGCGGCGTTGGAGGCGGCGGCTCAGCATCTCCCACATCAACATCTACTTCGAACAACACTAGCAGCGACGACTCGGCCCCATCAACCGGAACCGTTGTGGGCAGCGTCGTGGGGAGCATAGCGGGCGTGGCATTTCTCGTATTACTCGCCTTTCTGGCCTTGCGGTGGAAGAAGGGCTCCGGAGGGAGACTTCGGCTCAGCGAGGCTAGCGGATTGGGCAACCGGGGCATTCTCAACGGCTCGGGCGCCCCCGACGGCGGCAGCAACAGACCCGGAATGGCCCAGCGAGCCTTGACTTTTGGCCCAGCGGTGATGGCCGGCGCAGCAGCCGCGGCCAAACCTTCGTCGAGAAGAGCAAGTGAACCTTCCGAAACCGGCGAGAGAGGCTTCGTCAGGGTCGCCGGTAGGAAACTGCCGTCGGTCCTCCAGGCTGGAGGCGACGGCTATACCGACCCTCGGGAAGCCGCCGGAGGCGCAACCGCAAACGACGACGAATCGGTCTACTACCGCGACTCCCAGGTATTCTTCGACAGCGGCGCGGGACAAACGCGACTCGCGCTCGGCTCACCAATGCGGCCGGTTAGCGGTGTGGTCACAATGCAGCCCGGTCCGGCCCGGACACCGGTGACGGAGTCGGCTCCGTTCCCGCCGCCGCCACCGCCGCCTGACTCGAATCTCTCGCCGTTACAGCCTCCGCCGCGGGACCCCATTGGCCGGACTTTGAACTCACAAGACGGCTCGCGGGGGTCCCGGGGCTCTGTTTCCAGGTTCCAAGAGGACATGTGATCCTCCCACGAACCGCACCTTTTCTTTCCTCCCCTTTTTTTCCCTTCCCCAGAGCCGGCTCGGCTGGCTTTGACGTACCTTTGAAGCGTACTGTACATTCTCATCAATCTTTCAAAAAAACCGATAATCCTTAGTACCTATTCGAGGGAGGTCGTCTCTTTTTCTTATTTTCTTCGAAACTTCAGAAGAAAATCTCTTTTTGGGCTCTATGACAGCATTTGGGACTGGCGTTCAGTGTAGGGAAAGTGAAGGAGGAGGTTGGCCGCGTCTGATATAAGCACCCTTCATGACGAAGAGGGGGGACTTGGGGATTTACATCAGACGATGCGCGCGACTTCTGCTTCACTCTCGTCCTTTTCTGCCGACGAGGCTGCGGTACCGCGATGATAAAAAGGTACGGCTGCGGCTAGAAGCGAACCAGGAGCGGATGGGATATTCGGAGCGTTTGCTTGTATGTAGATTCTTTTCCCACAAAAGTTGGGTGAAAGGGATGGATGGGGGCCGCAATCGGTCTGAACTTATCCCCCTCCTTTCGATCCGACGAGAAGAGGTGGAGGGAAAGGGGAGGGAACTTTTTTTTCTCTTCTTACTCCCCGACGTCTACCTCGCTACGAATAATGTCCAACCTGGTTCATGCGCGCACTCTCTGACTTGGTACCATTCGCCTCATGACCATGTGACTCGAAGCTTGTTCGTTGCAACGGTTCAGCCTGTGCTTACTCCAGGACCCGGCACGGCTCTTTTCGATGGGGGGACTAATTTACCCAAAAGGCACGGGAGGACTCCCGTCCGATCACGTCGAGAGAGTGATGTTCACAGGGATGGGAGGCACGAAGGCGAGGCGAAGAATATGGGACCTGGGGAGGTAGGCGAAAGGGAGGGGAGGGGAGGGGAGACCGGAAGGCCGGATGGAATGTGGAACCGGCGAAGAAACGGCTTTCTTCGTTCGTTCGTTCTCGTCTTTTTCCTTCATCGTCATCACCGTCATCCATTTTCACCGGCTACAGTAACGCTCTTTCCTAGTTGAGATGAGACGTGTCGGCTCACAGAAGCATTGGACCTGACGCTTCTTTGCTAAGTGACAAGCCCGGTATGGGACTGTCTGCTATACTGACTGCGATTTACGACAGTCTGCAACGCGGACCCTGAGTTCGTGGGGAGGATGGAGGGGTAAGAGAGGCTCAGTAAGTCTCGGGATATCTTTCCCGTCCGTTGCTCGTGGAGCCCCCGCGACAAGGCCAAGAAGGCGGTTTACCAAGGAAAAAGAGAACGGGGCGGAGCGGCGGGGGAGGCGCACGGCGTTGGCATTACCTTAGCATTGAATTGAAATGCGATGCTTGGTGGTTGGGGCAGAGAAATCCTGTGGGCGGCGGTTGCACAGGGAGGGGGAGAAGAGAGAGGAAAAAGTTGAGAAGGGATCTTGAGACAGACATGAAACGGGAATGGGAAAGGTGGTATACTCCAGCCAGCAGGTTCCCGCTCGCACGACTCTGGGCCCTCCGCTACCGGGAAGTGTGCTTAGACCCTGCATGACAAATTGCCCATGTCTGTTACCACTTGCAAAGTTGCATGCAGAGCGCTCTGGTGCTTCGCTGGCGGACTTGATGCCGTCGTCCTTATTAGCACTGGAGGGTGGTGGTTGTGGATATCGTTGAGCTCGTTACGGTCTGGCGGGTGTCTCATCTATCAGGTGTTTATCAGTGTTTACCGTCCCATCTACAACACGGGATGAAACATCTTTCTTTCAGGGCTAGGCAGTCCGGATGAGCTGGATCAAATGGCATTCGTCTAGAAGGCGCCTCGGTTGTTGTGTAGATAACCGACCTGAATCAAAAGGTCGCGCGACGTCGAATATGCTCGTGAGATCGACAGCTTGACAGCGGGTTGCTTTTACTGGGTCTGTACCCGAGGAGCTCTTATCTCCCACCGGTCCCCTGACACGATGACTGCTTGGGAGCAGATCGCAAGACGGGCTACCCCGATGCCTCACGTAAAAAGAACAGTCTGTGCCTCCCGCCAGAGCTTAATAGGCCCTCCGTCATGAGACTGGACAGCCCACGGCGCGCAGGGCAAGACTGTCTTCAGCGGAGACGCCATTACGAACTCGTCGGGCACCGTATCCACTTGCTGTTTTGAGAGGCCCAGGTTGGCCGTCTGATGGCTCGAACCACGGCATCGATGGCGTCTTCTTCCGTCGAGGGGCCAGCCCTGTCCAAATTACCTTCGAGAAGCTTTGCAACTCGCGGGCCTCGGCGTAACAGGTTAGAGCGGCGGAGGAACTGATTACTGCGAACGAGCGAGGGAGGCGAGGACATGAGTCTCTGTCGTTCTGGACTGAAATCTGGGACGATCTACACGGCCTCGTCGCCATGCGCGTATGGATCCACTCGAGGAGTCGATGTCGGAGTCCCAGCTTGAATATTCGTACGGACCTACCCCTCGTTCTTGGAGGGGAACGGGATGTGGACTGTGGAGTCGCAAGACCCCTTGGTTCTCCTCTCGCCGGTAGACTCGGATCAAGAAGTTGAAACCCCCAGGTAATTAAAGTGCCGGGCCTGCTTTGCCTTGCTTTCGAAATGCAAACATGGCGATTGAGCGGAGAAGTGCTAATAAGATGTTACCATAGCTTCAAGAGGGATAAAGGTAAACCTATTGATGGGGTATGGGTCGCTGCAGGCGAACTCAAACGGCGATGGATGAGAAGCACGAGGCAGCCGGGAAGAGCTGTTGCAAGGCATTAAGAGTCGAGAGCTCCATGCCGCTTACTCGTCGATTCTTGTCGCGGTGCTGTGCTATGTGCTGTCACATCAAGCAACCCTTGTCTTGTTGTCATCCCGAAGTTGGCTTGCTAAGTCCGAGCACTGAAGCTTCGTCCAAGAAAGGGATCGGAGCTAGAGCTTGTCAGGCACGTCGTGTCGATAGGGCGCGCGGCTGGGCAGATGATACCGAGGGGGCTGCTTTGATAAGCGGCTTCGTCCCGTATTCTCGTAAGGCGAATGCGAGTATTGTGAGTAAGGTAAATGGATGATGGCATCGAGACACGCGCGCGGTCAGTGACATGTAGGGATGTTGATTGCGGGCTCTGCAGCGTGCAGAAGAGAAGAGGCCGCACGGGCAGCAGATGGAGCTTGTCAGGCAGGTGATGGCAACGATATGATTCGCCGATGGGTGATTCCTTTCACATCCTGCCGCGCCAGGGTTGCAGACTGACAGAGAGAGCGACCGGGGGGAGGGGTCAAGGTTGGGTTGAGGGGGAAGAAGTGAGACAGAAGAGAAATATCCCGATATCAAAAGGGTTGGAAGTTTGAAGGCAGCGTGGCTGAGGAGGATGTGAGGGAGGGAGCCGATGGGCAGAAAAGGTAAGACAAAGAGATTTGCGAGGTAGAAGCAGCGTGAAAAGCATAGCATCTTGGGTGTAGAGTACTGGATTGACATGGCATTGATGTGCTGTGCTGGCCGACCCCTGGCTGGATTGAAATCCATGATCTCACTCTTCGGGTTCTCGCATAGCTGGTTTGCGACGTCGTCCAAGTGCCGGACCATGATTCGTGAGGCGGCTCGAACCAGTAACCAGCAAAGGAGAGGAGTTGGGACGATGGCGACGGGATGGTAGGACGGAGCTATTTACAGCTTCGGTAAGGTAGGCGGTGATGGCCAAGAATGTTTGCTTGCTGAACGAGTCGAATTGCGCCGTTCCCTAAGTTTCGGTACGTTGGTGTTTGGTAGAGAGGAAGGGACCAACCAAGATTGCAGGCGGCCTTGAGATTGGGAGAAAGAAAAACGTGCCACAGAAAGAGACTCGCGGGTTACATGTAATCCATGGTGGTATTCCCAGTCGATAGTCGGGAGGCCGAGTACTGTGGTAGTCGTTGTTCTTGATAGAAGTGTCTGCAGTTGAAGATGAACGGGTTTGATGTACTTCAGTAAGGTAGGTAGGTACCTCACATTCCTATGATCCTGATCCTTCCTTCCCGACTTGCTGCTTCCTCTCGGAATGCCGGGGTACGTACCTGTGCATCCCTCATCTGGCAGCAACTGTAAGGTACCCGACCCTTGCACCAAGCCCCTCCATCTCACTCACTCCATGACCACGACGTCCACAGCCCACAGTCCACAGTCCACAGTCCACAGTCCACTGCGGTGCGGCAAACCTGGAGCAGCGACACAAGACACAAGACACCCGCCCTCAACCTCAAGCAACCCCCGTCCCGTACTCCCCCCCTCGCCGACGCTGACCAATGCCACTGCAAGCACACTGACGAACGACTCTGCAACTCTGTAACGCCTTTTGCCCCCCCCCTCCAACAGGTCGTCCACCAAACGACAGGAGGTAAGGCAGCTAAGGTACGGGATGCTGGGCAATTATGTGATACCGCCATGCTCGAATGCTGCTTCACCTTTTACTTCCTCCGTCCCATCTTTTTCATTTTTTCTCCCTCCTTCGTTTCTTCCCTCCTTACTTGCTATTTTCCTCTTTCCCTCTTCTTGACTTTCTCCGTTCAGTCCTTCCCGAAGGCGTCGACCGTGATACCCCCCCAAAAAATAACCACCCCTCCCACTGGCCCCCAACATCGCCCAGGAACAAGAACAGGAACAGGAACAGGACCACACGACTAAACGAATACGCCTACAACCCTACAGCACCCCACGCGCCCGTTGGCCGACCTCGTCTCGTTTGACCTAAGGTATCGCTGCCTGCCTATCTTGGCTGCATTTACGGCATCAAACTCGACGACTTCTCCACCGACCGGAGCCTAGACCGGATCTCGCCGCGACGCAGTGTCGGACTCTCGCTCGCTGGCTGAATCCCGCACCGCTATTTTTATTACGACTTCTCCTGCCGTCTCCCGCGTGCCGTCTTGCGTCCCTCCTCACCACAAGCTGGAGACACGTTTGGGCACATTTCTCATCGGCCTTTAGTAGATCCATCCATCCTGTCAACTCAGCCACCAGCTAGCTTACCGAGCGAATTACAAAGGCCTTCCGCCGCCGCTACGCTACTCTCGCGCTACCTGCTTGCGAATACCGAGACGGGAAATACCTACTGTTGGATCCATTCATCTTTTCCGTCTCACGGTCCCCTCTCTTCCACTGCCCCTCGACAAACTCGAGCTTGGTTGCGCCCAACCACAACTGACCACCTTGGTCCTTCACGACTGCTGCGCTATTCTTCAGCTTCCCCAAGCTTGTAGGGAACCTCGTTTGCGACCGCGACCGCGCCCTGCCACGACTTCGATTGCGCCTTCTCGCCAGTCAGTCTATTTCGCCCACCATGGACCACATGGGCTTCCAGATGCCTCACATGGGGCACCCGCCTCCATTGATGAACCAGCCGCCCCAGATTTTCGGAGCTTACACCGCCGATGGCCTCCCCGTTCAACACATGCCGCCCGACTTGGCCGCCCATATGTTTGGCGATCCCTCCACACTTCTTGACGATGCGAACGAGGCAAAGAGGAGGAGGATTGCGAGGGTAAGCGCTCTGCAGCGGCCCGCGACGGCTGGCCGTCTTTTGTGGTGGACAGAATTTGTGCTCATGCATTGCGCAGGCTTGTGATATGTGCAGGAAAAAGAAGATCAAGTGTGATGGCAAACTACCCGCGTGTAGTCATTGCATAAACTACAAAACCGACTGCGTCTTTACACAGGTCGAGAAGAAACGAAACCCACCCAAGGGGTATACCACCTTGTAGCAACGTAACTCGGCTGCGCGGTTGACTGACACTGAAACAGAGCAAAGTACATTGAAGGACTCGAAAATCGCCTCGGCCGTATGGAAAACCTGCTGCGGCTCTCAGGTACGTAGTCTGTGTTCTGCGGAGAAGCCTCCAATCTAATAAGCCGCGTAGGACTTCTTGGTGAAGATGACAATGGCGAAACCGATCTCGGCACCCTCGAGAAGCGCCTGGCAGAGAAACACCAGCAGTCGAGGCAAGCTTCCCAAGCTGCATCGAACCCGACTTCACCCTCTCAGGCAACGTCAGGTCAGAATGAGATGGAGTCTACTCCTCACAGCACCATCACGTCACCTGAACCAACCAAAGACACCCACAAGGAACACAAGGAGGGCGAGAGGCGCAAATCTGTACACCCCGAGGAACCCGAAAAGAGCGAGGAGGAGGTCGAGGCGCTATCTGAGATGATGTGCTCCCTGGTCACAAATCAGAGTGGTGAGACTCGATACATCGGATCCTCCTCCGGCTTTTCCATCTTCTCTCCCAAGGGTATTCAGTGGGTCCGAGAGAAGACCGGAGACAACTCATTCCAGCAGATGATCTCCGAGGTATCGATCGATGACCACAAGTGGACTGCCTGGAAACCGGAGGTCTTCAGCGACCTATTTCGACGTCCCATCTTCCGACCCTTACCGCCGAAGCACGAGGCGCTGTCTCTGTTGAAGGACTACTTTGAGAACTTCAACTGCATGTTTCCCCTGTTCCACCAACCGACCTTCATGCATTTGGTTGAGCGACAGTATTCCGACGACCCCTACGAGGGTACTGGTTGGTGGGCAAGTTTGAACTGTGCGCTGGGTTTCGCTCACCGCCTGCGCGTTATGAGCAACTTGGTGCCCCAGGAGGAAGACGAAAAGGCGTGGGGTTACATCAAGAACGCACTGGGAACCTTTGCTGAATTGACCATGCGCAACACGGATCTGTTGAGTGTGCAGGCGTTGCTGGGTATGGCTTTGTTCATGCAAGGAACACCGAACCCTCAACCGACGTTCGTGCTCGTCGCGACGGCAATTCGCCTGGCTCACACCATCGGCCTGCACAAGAAGGGAACCGGTTTCAACTTGAACCCTATCGAGATCGAGCAACGGAAGAGAGTCTTCTGGATCGCATACATGCTGGACAAGGACTTGTGCCTCAGGGCGGGCCGACCGCCAGCGCAGGACGACAACGACATGAACGTGGAATTGCCTGACGCGGATCCGGAGGACAATATCGGCAACATTCCTCTGGCTGACGGCAAGGGCAAGATGAACTTGTTCAGAGTCATGTGCGAGTTCGCGACAATCGAAAGTAAGGTGTACTCTCGCCTATACTCGACGAAGGCGACTAAGCAGTCGGACGGCGAGCTTCTGAACACCATTGGGGAGCTGGATCAGGAGCTCGAAGAGTGGAAGGACCGCATCCCAATCGATTTCAGGCCGGAACATGAGATCAAGGCTTCGCACACGCCCCTCATCCTCCATGTCGTCATGCTTCACTTGACATATTATAACTGCTTGACAACGATTCACCGAATGTCAGTTCACCACGGATACTGGACGAGCCGTCTGTCCAATTACGCCATTCAAGGGCTCAACGCGAAGCCACTCAACCCGCGCGTCTTCTCATCCTCGGCTCTCTGCACCGCTGCAGCTCGTGCTTCGATTTCATTGCTGAAGTACATGCCTCAGGGAGACTCTTCGAGTGTTTGGTAAGTTGAACTCTCCGTTCGTTCGAGAGATGCTGGGTCCTAACTTGTTTCTCCATCAGGCTCATTCTGTATTTCCCTGTTTCTGCATTGATGACACTGTTCGGAAACATCTTACAGAATCCAATGGACCCAAGAGCAAAGTCTGACACGAGACTTATGAACTTGGTCGTTAACTTCCTATCCATGCTGGGACAAGAGGCCGAGACTGGTGGTGTCCACCGCATGCTAGGAGTCTGCTCCGAGTTTGAGCGGATTGCCAAGCTTGTAATCGAGAAGGCAGAGAAGGACCAGTCATCCCGAAGGAAACGCAAGAGCGATGCCGTCAAAGTTTCGTCGAGCCCAGCCGCATCTTCCCATACTCCTCGACCTGTTTCAGCGACAACTCCGACGCCACAAACCGTCACCGCCAACTCCGGGACAAATGGCCAGTTGTCTCCCGACTTCAACGGGGAAGCTAACCGGAGGAGGCACGGATTCAGCCCCATGCAGACTACTTCTATGCGCGAGCCTTCGCCGGCCCTGCCATCTGCTGGGTGGCCACAAGAGTTCCCAATGCCGGATCAATCACAATTCGGCAATTTTGCTGAAATGACCGGGTTCGGGCAAAACAACCCGCGCTCACCTCCCATGAATATGGGCGCCCCATTCCAGCAACCTCTTCTGCCGCAGGACTTGTTTTCACTGCCGATGACGTTGGATTGGGACTGGGCCGAGATGAGCGGCGGCGCATACCCGACGGTGGAGAACGGAAACGTTGGCTGATGCACGAACGCTTCAAGGTTCGTGGGTACGGCGTGAATGAAGAGCGGATGAGAAATTCCCCACGGTTACGGGGCATGGAAGACCATGGCTGTAAATATGGTCAATTTATGGGCATATGAGACGACATAACGACACTTAAACGCATGTACTAGTAATCAGCCCGTTTGAGGCGGAAAAGTAGGTCATATCTGGTGTACGACCGTGGACGGCCGCCGTAGTGCGGCGTTGTATATTGCCATAGAGTGGCGGACAGCCTGTCTAATGAAGAGAGGACCACATATGACATTGAGGTCGAGACTTGACATGAACAGGCGCCATTGAGTTGAGAGAAACGCTGAGATTAATCGAAGATGCACGACTGCTCAGACCAGGTAAGTTGAATGAGTCACTTGGCAGACGGTTACTTGACTGGAAATTGTTACAGATAGGGATTACTTTATTTTTTTTATGACCATTCTGTCTCCAAGGTACTCTCCCAAGGGATTCGGAGGTTTCCACTTCCACGCCGAAAGAGTTATTGCTGCTGCTGTTCAAATGATTGAACGGTTGAGGAGGAATAAGGGCAGGTACGGGAGTGGCGGGCAATGGAGGTGTCATGCCGGAGTTTACGGCGGAAAGAGTGGGTTCCTGCCACAACGGGCCGCCAAAAGTCCGACCCGACCTGTCTTTTGCCATCCAGAGTCGTGTACGTAGTCATCCGAATAAGTCGATTTGCCCATTACCAACCGCATCAAATTTCTTTTGACCACCGCCTCGACCGCAGCGGTCGGTGTCACTAAGCTCCCAATTTCCACCCAGTCGACCGCCTACCATCCAGTAAGGCGATTCAATGAGGTAGCGCTACACGCGAATATTGTAACTCGACCCCGGTCGTCCCGTTTCCCCCAGGCATACACAATGGCGAGGTTTCTGCTGCGCCAGTCGGCGCAGCTCGCGCGAGCTGCCAGAATCACGCAGCGATCGACTCTTCGAATGCGATTTCAGCCGTCCTCCAATATAGCTCGACTGCGTCCCCAAGCGCCTCTGGCCGCCTACCGATCGCAATTCTATTCGACGTCGAACAAGCCAGAACCTCCGAAGGACGACAAGAAGGAAGAGAAGGACGAGAAGAGTCCAGAGAAGAATGAGGAGGAGGAGAAGAAGCCAAACGAAGAGACGGACACGGAGAAGCTGCGTGCCGCCGAGGAGGACCTCATACGGAAAGAATGGCCGCTGCCCGAAAACTGGGTGTACCTCACCGAGGAGGAGCTCGGCATTCTGCTCAAGATGGCCGAGAATGACAGGCTGCCCCAGTTTCAGAAAGACTTCTTCATCAAGAGCGTCGAGGAGATGAGGCTATTGGGAGCCCCCCAAGAGATGAGGGAGCTTCTGATTTCATTGAAAGAGCGTAAGTTGAAGCTGTCCGTGGCCGACATTACCAAGGTCCTTCGCGTCTCAACGAAGGTCGCAAAGAGATTTTCGGAATACGAGGCGACAGTAATGATGCGCGAAGAAGAACAGGAGATGAACAAGAGGGAGAAAAGAGGAGACGAGGAAGGACAGGGAAAGCAGAGAGACGAGCAGCGGAATCAGAACTCTGAGCAGGGTGAAGGTAGCCCTGGTGGGCCCGGCAAAAACAAGTGGCTCTTCGGCATGTTCAGCACCGGCGACTTGATTGTTGCCGCCCTCGTCTGGGCGGTGATATTGCCGTTCTTCGAGTCTATATTTTTCGGCTCTGAGAAGGAGATCACATGGCAGGAGCTGCGCAGGAATTTCCTCGACAAGGGTCTCGTCAACAAGCTCGTGGTCATCAAGACTACCGGCCGCGTTCGCGTTGAGCTCAACCGCGAGGGAGTGCAGTCGGTATACGGCGGTAACGAAGGCATCAACCCCAGCGTACAGTACTACTTCTCCATCGGCTCAGTTGAGATGTTCGAGAAGCAGCTTGAGGACGCCCAGAGAGAGCTCGGCATTCCGCCTGCGGAGCGCATTCCAGTGAGCTATGCTAGTGAGGGCGGCATCATGCCTCTGGTCTACGCTTTTGGCCCAACCCTGCTCCTTGTTGGTCTCTTGTACTACACCACCAAGCAGATGGGCCGTGGAGGCAATCAGATGTTTGGTATCGGTAAGAGCAAGGCTAAGCGGTTCAACCATGAGACGGCGATCAAAGTAAAGTTTGCCGATGTCGCCGGCATGGATGAGGCCAAGGTCGAGATCATGGAGTTCGTCAGCTTCCTCAAGACGCCCGAGCGATTCGAGAGGTTGGGCGCCAAGATCCCCCGCGGTGCTATTCTTGCCGGACCCCCGGGTACTGGTAAGACGCTGCTCGCCAAGGCCACGGCCGGCGAGTCGGGCGTTCCTTTCTTCAGCGTCAGCGGTTCCGAGTTCGTTGAGATGTTTGTCGGTGTCGGTCCTTCCAGAGTGCGCGACCTCTTCGCCACGGCTCGTAAGAACGCGCCCTGCATCATCTTCATTGACGAAATCGACGCCATTGGTCGTGCTAGACAGGAGGGCAACCGCATGGGTGGCAATGACGAACGCGAGGCTACGCTCAACCAGATCCTTACCGAGATGGATGGCTTCAACACTCAGGAGCAGGTTGTCGTTCTCGCAGGCACCAACCGAGCCGACATCCTCGACAAGGCTCTGATGCGTCCTGGCCGTTTCGACAGGCACATCTTCATCGACCGCCCGACGATGAAGGGCCGTCAGGACATCTTCAAGGTGCACCTTAGCAAGATCGTCACCAAGGAGGACATGGAGCACCTGACTGGTCGTCTGGCAACACTCACTCCTGGTTTCTCTGGTGCCGACATCGCCAACGCCGTCAACGAAGCCGCCCTGGTTGGTAAGTCAAGTCCAGCAACTCTTTATGTCAACAAGATACTAACATTCCGCAGCTGCCCGTGCCAACGCCGAGACTGTCGAGATGATTCACTTTGAGCAGGCCATTGAGCGTGTTATCGGAGGTCTCGAGCGCAAATCTCTCGTCCTCAACCCTAAGGAGAAGAAGACCGTTGCCTACCACGAGGCCGGCCACGCCATCTGCGGCTGGTACTTCGAGCACGCCGATCCCCTCCTCAAGGTGTCCATCATCCCCCGTGGACAGGGTGCGCTGGGTTATGCACAGTACTTGCCTGCTGGCGATGCGTACCTGATGACTGTGCAGCAGCTGATGGACCGCATGGCCATGACGCTGGGTGGTCGTATCTCTGAGGAGCTGCACTTCCCCACCGTCACAACAGGTGCCAGCGATGACTTCCGCAAGGTCACCCAGATGGCCCGCAAGATGGTAACCCAGTGGGGTATGTCTGAGAAGGTCGGTCCTCTTCACTTCGACGACGACCCGAACACCCTCCAGAAGCCCTTCGCCGAGGCAACCGCGCAGGCCATCGACGCCGAGGTGCACAGAATCGTGGAGGAGGCCTACAAGCAGTGCCGCGATCTGTTGCAGGCGAAGAAGCACGAGGTCGGCCTCGTTGCGGAGGAGCTTCTGAAGAAGGAGATGCTCACCCGTGACGACTTGGTCCGTATTCTCGGACCAAGACCGTTCGGCGACAACCAGGAGTTTGAGAAGTACTTTGGCGGCCAGGGCCAGAAGAGCGCGCCGCCGCCGCCACCAACGGAGGAGGCCGACAGCCCTCCCGAGAACCCTCCCGTCCCCCCTGCGCCCGCTTTCAAGAGTCTGGATGCCCAGGATAGCTCAAGGAGATGAAACAGTGGAAGAGGTGTCGGGCTGCAAGCCGCATTTCACGTCTGGCTGTCGGTTCCGGCAGCCGTGTTTTTTCTAAGGGGATAAAAAGGCTCTCAACTCTGTGTTACTAGTAGAGGCATCACCATTGCGGGCTGGAGTAGACGGTGGGACTTTATGTGTATTTGTATTTTGTAGATACATTCAGCCTCTCTCAAAAATACCAACTTCCTGCAGAGGGATATCAAAGAAAAAAGGGCAGCCTCAATCCACTCACGACCAGGAAGGGAACACCCCGTTGTGACAGCGCATGGAACGCTAAACGCACCAATGCTTTCAACACTAACAATCTCATATAATATGCTAATAAGAATGTATCAATAAAGGGTGTGGACTCGCCCTGGGTGTGATGTAGTACGCCCTTGGAAAGATTGACGTCTCTTTGACCTAAGCAAAACGCTCGCGCAAGATTAATCAAGAGACCAGACGACATCACACGAGCTCGATGGGCCGAGTTGCTGACGGCATTAGTGTGTCATATCTTTCGGGGTTAAGGGTCTGAGAGTTTTGGGATGGAATCGGCACGGCTACAACACTTCAGGGTTGTTGTTCCTGGTAATAGTGCTCTGAATAATGAGGGCAATAACACAGGTAGTCACGAGGAAAGGTTAGTAGTAGAGGTAGCCGGAGGCAGTGAGGGCAATAATCGAGGTACCGAGAGTTGTTACAAGGGGAAAAATGACCGCGGAGGAGTGTATCGAGCCAGAGATCAGAATCTTGCCGATCTCACGTACTAGCTTTTCAACCGGCGACTCCTAGCTCACCCATCCATCTCGGCCGTAGAAGTTGCTGTCCAACGCGGTCGACAGTCTCCTTCGCCTCACCCACGAAACCACCAGGAAGAAAGGATATCAGCAAAAATCCTTTGACATGAGAGACATCGCGAGTGGGTCGACCAAACTCCGACTCAGACAGCAAATCATTGGCGACGGCCCCCCGAGGTTGTTGAGAAAACCTCTCTGCCCAAGCAGAATTTTTCCGGGGGGCGTGACCAATCAGGACCGTCTTGGGGCCGTGGCATTCCCGGGACGGGCTTTCGCTGCGTGTTGTCGGCGCGGGCGAACTCACTACGAACATGCACGTGGCGAACTTGTTGCGGCTTTCTTGACTCGGGAGAGACCTTACTTACCAACCTAGAGAGCAGCGGTGGACGGTAGGTACTGCGGTGACGGCGAAGAGGGAGGTTGCCGTCATCATTTCTGCTTCCCATCTCTCTCTACTCCTCGGGAATATGCCCCGTTTCTGCGGTTTGGTTTTTCTTGTTCATTTGATGAGATATTGTGCTCGCCTCTCCCCACGGGTGCCATCCATATTCGAAACCTTGCCAGAGTTCCAATCGAGCGGGGGCAGACCTTTCTCTTCTGTCGCTGCTTTCTGAACATACCCGATTCTGGACTCGGTCCAGGTTCATCAGAGTTGTCGACCCTTCTCACATCATTTCCCTCTTCCCAGCAGTGCCATCTCGATTGCCGCCCTTCTGCAGCCTGTTCTTCTCATTGTTGCAGCTGCAGTCCCACTCAACGGTCGACTTTTACGGATACGGATACCTCTTCATCCCCAGAGGCCTGCCCTTCCCTCTTGGGTACCCTGTCTGGGTAGATCCATCCATTGATTCTTAAATACAACCACCACCACCCCTAGTTCATTGCCAAGGAGTTGTGCCGTCTTATTTACATCGTACACTCCAATTGCCAGCATCGCCAATTCTGTGCGGGAGGGTTTCTTCGATATGATTACGCACTGGTCCCTCCTCGCGTTTCGTTAACCTCTTATTGATATTCATTCCTCAACTTTGCTCTCTCGCCTCGTCGTTGAGCTTTCCGACGGCGCATTTCACAGAGACTTAGACGAAAGCCGTAACATCGGGGTTGGCGTAGTACCCGAAGAAGGGCAACTTTCTGTCCTTGCTTGACTTCGTCGAGAGTCTTTTGAAAGATGGCTCCCAACACGGACGAAAAAATGGTCGAGCCGCTCCCGAGACGGACGACGGGAAGCCAGAACAGTGCCGGCCGTCGTCAGCGGCGGACGAGTTGGTGGAGGGTCCAGCTGTTTCGCGGCATGATCAACGACATCCGGCGCCGAGCGCCGTTTTACACGAGCGATTGGCTGGACGCCTGGGATTATCGTGTCGTGCCGGCGACGGTGTACATGTATTTTGCAAAGTACGTCTGGCCGTTTCCTCGCGTCCCAGCCCTCTTACAACCCCGCGCGTTCGTCGGTGGTAACTTTGATGTTATTGGCCACGACGCCTTCGCATCGTGTGTCGTCGGTTGTGGATTCAGTATTGACGTAGGCTGTTAACAGTATCCTCCCCGCGCTGGCCTTCTCCCTCGACATGTTCACCAGCACCGGGTCGACATACGGCGTCAACGAGGTTCTCCTGGCCTCGGTCCTCGGCTCCGTCGTCTTTGCCGTCCTCGCATGCCAGCCCTTGGTCATCGTCGGCGTCACGGGCCCCATCACCGTCTTCAACTACACCGTCTACGACATCATGAAGCCGACGGGCGTGAACTATCTGGCCTTCATGTGCTGGATCGGTCTGTAAGTTCTCTCCCCCATCCGAAACCAAACATTGCCCTCTCGGCTTACGAGTCCGTCAGCTGGTCCCTCGTCTTCCACTGGATCCTCGCCATCATGAACTCCTGCAACTGGCTTCGCTACGTCACCCGTTTCCCCTGCGACATCTTCGGCTTCTACGTCGCCTTCATCTATCTCCAAAAGGGCATCCAAGTCCTCGAGCGTCTGGGCGACGCCGAGCCGTTCTACCTGTCCATAGTCGCTTCGCTGCTCGTCTTCATGGTCGCGTACGTCTGCGCCGGCGTCGGGGGCAGCGGTCTGTTCCACCACCACATGCGCATCTTCCTCAAGGACTACGGCACGCCATTGACCCTCATCTTCTTCACCGGCTTCGTCCGCATTGGGAGGATGAAGCCGATCCATCTGGAGGTGTTGCCGACGAGTATTGCGTTCATGCCGACTGCTGATCGCGGCTGGCTCGTTCATTTTTGGGATATCCCCGTCGGCGATATCTTTCTCGCCCTCCCTTTTGCGGTTTTGTTGACGATTCTGTTCTGGTTCGATCACAACGGTACATCCCTCCCACCCCCCCAATCACTATCGTAGACGGTACTAACTCGACGACAGTGTCATCCCTAATCGCCCAGGGCACCGAGTTTCCCCTCCGTAAACCCGCCGGTTTCCACTGGGACCTGTTCCTCCTCGGCCTGACCACCGGCGTCGCCGGCATCCTAGGCCTGCCCTTCCCCAACGGCCTCATCCCGCAGGCCCCCTTCCACACCGAATCCCTAACCGTACGAAAGTCCGAGGCAGAGGTCGACGACAAGGGCGAGTTCACCGGTAAATACGCGACGCGGGCCTCCCACGTCGTCGAGCAGCGCGTCTCGAACCTCGCCCAGGGTCTCCTGACCCTCGGCACCATGACCGGCCCGCTGCTGGTCGTGCTGCACCTGATACCGCACGGCGTGCTCGCGGGGCTCTTCTTCGTCATGGGCGTCCAGGCGCTCGAGGGCAACGGGATCACGCTCAAGCTGCTCTTCCTCGCGCGGGACCGCAACCTGACGCCGCCGAGCCACCCGCTCAACCAGATCCGCCGGCGCGCCGTGTGGGGCTTCGTCGCGATCGAGCTCGTCGGGTTCGGGGCCACCTTCGCCATCACGCAGACGGTGGCGGCCGTGGGGTTCCCGGTGTTCATCATGCTGCTCATCCCCATACGGGCGTGGCTGCTGCCGCGGTGGTTCTCGGGACAGGAGCTCGGGGTGCTGGATGGGCCTACGGCGAGCCCGTTCACGATGGAGAGCGTGGGCGGGGTGTACGGTGGTGACGCCGAGGAGGATTCGGACGAGACGAGGTTCGAGGACGGGCCGAAGAGCAGGCAGGCGAGTGGTAGCGAGGGCGTTCTGAGGAGTGCGGAGGAGGATGTTGAGCTGGGCCAGTCGAGGAGTGTTGAGTCTCTCGGGAGGGCCTCGAGGAGAGGGGGGCATGCGGGTGCTGCTGAGTGAGAGGATTTCCTTGCACGACAGAGGAATCTTGGATAATGTCTGGAGGGTCTAATTCTTGGATACCACCACGATGAAGTTGGATTGATGGAAGACATGAGTATTATAATCCCACGGGAAGACGTGGACAGTATATAGCGTTAGATACCAGAGAGGCCTGTCACTCGAGACGTGCTCTCGATTTGACACATACTTCGAGCGCGCGATATTCTCAGCGATAGAAACGAATTCACTAATTTAATCTTCACTCATCGGGTCAGGAGACTTGAGAAAGCTGGACCGCTCTCCAGCAAGGAAGGCATCGCTACTTTCCATGGTGAAAAATTGACTCCTTTCTCTGACTCCTATACCAACGGATAAATCGCACACACACTTTCGATGATTATGTATGTAGCCAATATGACAGGGTAGATTGCAGTGACGCATGCCATCGGAGCTGGAATACAGTTCTACTTGACCGTGTCTGAAGATAGCTTCGGGATGATGTTGCTTATGGTCAGGCGGACGTACTACCGTTCAGATCCTGCTTTTGTGTAGAGCTCGGCTGCGTAGGAGACGTGACGAAGCTTGAAGTAGTGTCAGATTTTCCGAGCGGAGGTGGATTGCTTCATGCCCAAAAATCAACATTCAGCCTCCTATATATTTCCCCCCCTTTTTTAGACTTGACTATATCGTCTTGAAGGCGCGATCCTCTCTAACTAGCTCGGATGTTTTTGTGGTAAGCCCGGCTAACGCTCTCCAGGAGCAAAAGAGACCAGTGCTGCTGTCCCAGGGTGATTCTATATGGAACTTGGAAGAAAAGGCGGATGAAAACGGCGGCACATGGGGGAGGGAATATCCGACGATGGTTTGGTGTACCCCAGAATGGAGAAACATAAATGCTAGGGCAAGATCGTCTGCGCTTCTGGGAACCCTATGTACACTGACTTGAGCTCAGTCGATAGGGAATTTGGCGAAGAGATGTCAGCGTTATTTCCGTCCTAATCCTGAGCTTAAACATAGCTATGTAGTGGCGATCGACATGTTGATTGGTATCTTTTGAGTAGTACGAGAGAGGCGGAAGAAAACAGAGCGGGAGAATTCAGTGAGAAAGTGCGGGAGACGTATTGAGCATATGGAAATGGGTTTCGGGTGGTGTGAGAGATCACATGGCAAGGAAACTTTGTGGTGATTACGTCCCTCGACAGTTTCCTGACAGTACCTAAGGTATGGACTAGAAACCTTGGCCAGTTCGAGCTCGTCAATAACGATTCTACTGTTATCTGCATCCATTTGTTTCATTTAGATCTGTCATAGAGTTAATGCTAATATTCCATTAGAAGAATGGCGACTATAGACTTAGTTCAATTGCTTGAGCTCTTTTGTAGCAACAGTAATAGTTCAAGCACAAGGTGGGTACTAAGTAGAATAACGTCAACGAGACGGCGGGTACACTTACGAAGCCGAGCCCTTTCTCGTCTTGATCTGGAGCTGTATCGACCTTCCCGAGCTGGCCAGCTGGGAGATGAGGTAGACACTAGCACTGGGGCTACCAAGCTCTGGTCCAAGATTGCGTATGTCGTTAACTTGAGCCAACGGCAATATATCAAGAACCGGTACGGGGGACTCGAGTTGACGAGCAAACTACCACTACTCCATTTAAGTTGGGTTTGATTTCTTTCTTGGAAAATCACTACCATCTAAGTTAATATGACCAAAAGCACGGCCAAGCACGGCCAGAATAACGTGGACAGCTGAAAAGTCTCCGAATGCTAACACAGTCGAAGTACACCACTCTAGCACACGTGGGCGGCTCCCCTGGATTACAACGGCTAGCAAACCTAAGATTTCTCGACGCAAGAACATAAGGGGAAACTCGGTAGTTTCCATCATTTCTTTTGCATCACGTCAGTCTTGTTTCAGGTACTGGAAGGCTGTCAACGGTCGTTGGACTCCGTGGGCAGTCCGGCGGAAGCGAGGTTCTTTCGTCCAGCGTACCAATGCGTGCCGTATCGTATAGTACACGAGATAAATGTTTCTTAGGCTTGAAGGCCACGGTGAGTTCATTCTGGTAAAGTGAGAGTTCGAAAAGGTGCTCAAAGATTTTTACTTCAGATGTAGAGCCACACCGGGAGGGAACGTTGAGTGGAAGGTTGCCCATCGAACCAGTTGTGAATCTGCTTTCCCTCCTGTTGCCATCAGTACGGATACACCGAATATTGTAAGCCTTGGGCTATTCAGAGAGTCGGGACCAGAACCATACGATCAGACATCCAGCTACGTGTTCAACTGAACTCCAGCTACCACTTCTAGCGCCCCGATCCAGTCTTCCTCAGCGCCCGCCAGCGTTATTGCCGACCACCTCAGTCAGCCTTTCATAGCTCCTTTCATTCTCCCTGTCGATATCCAGGCCATTTCTCCCCTCGAAACTACTCTCTGGTGTATCGAAGTTGCATTAATAGTGCCGCCAAACCTCCTGCCAAAACCACAACGGCTTCCGCCATAACGGCCGCGCTCGAGACCCCACGAACTCTGAACTTGGTAGCTGCCCCTGAGCGATCGTCAAAGTCAAGAGCAATGATCCAGATAGTTATATCAACTTCGACACAGACGCAGTACGCGAGAGTCTCAAAACAAACACTCTACGAATTGCGGAGGATCTGACTGAGTAATTATCAAAGACTTACGTGACTATCCAAGCAAGCCATCTCCCTCTATCACACCATTACCCCCCAGGGAAAAGAAGCTTCCTTCAATTTTGGCACGAAACACCTCAGGACACAAATCCTTGTTGAGGTCGAAAGCCCTTGGATGATCCTAAGATCGTGTGGTGTTTCGATACCCGGCTGCCCCTTGGTGAGCGTGTTCAAAATAAGCGATGATCCTCTACCCATCCACCTTTCTGACAGTGCGGTCTCAACGCAGTTGCGCCGGCTACTCTTCGTTTTCCGAGCCGGAAAAGGAATTACAATGCCTTCCGGCTCACTGGCGAGTTTGGGGATCCGAACTAATCAAACAAATCATGACATGACTACTCCAGATTATACCATCAAACCACCCGCGAAGTCGTGTATCATCTCAAACATTTATCTGTCTGACCAGCCGAAGCAAGCATAGTACATCGAACCGTCAAAAGAAGAGTCAAAAACGCCTGATCTGCCAAACCTTCATCATGCTTGGGAGACATGATAAGTATTCCCGCATAATCATTCTGAGTCTTGTCCTTGGGAACTCATACCCAAGTGTCTTCTCTGGGAATCTTACCTACCGAGAAGATGAGAAGCAACCGACGAGACTTCTTAGGAAGGCGACTATAAAACTGCAAAGCTCCAACATGATCAGATAAGAGCAGTTGCTGCGTGCTCTCGACCCGATGCGCTGGAGGAATCGGGAGATATGTCCTTGGTTGTAATAAATACCTAGACTCTACAGAAGCTAAAGAAAAGCCGAACCCCTTTACCCCTCTAGATTGGCCTTATCATGCGGCATATGAAAACCAGCACCTCGTCCTCCACGGTACTCAACATGGAAAGTTGGCCTCACCCCAGCCAACAAGCACATGTTCCAGTCAATCTCCTTACCTACCCATTCTTCGCAACAACTCCAACGCAACCACAGAGATGCCCCCTTCCCCGGAGCTCTCATCCAAAACCACCCAGCTCCGCGCCGTAACACGTCAGATCCTACGTGTACGTCCCGCCATCACGAGGGGGCAGACCCGACCAGATATACAGCCGCTGCCGGGAAAGCATGAACAAGACCGCGGTAGCTTCCGAAGTACGACCAACGTAAGCCTTGTGAGACGACCAACACGGAAGTACCATCAAGACGGGCCATCGCATAGCGTACGCTCGTCAGCCCGCCCCCTCCCCCGCCATCCGTCCATCTCGACCCCGAACCACTGGATCCCTTCAAATCCGCCCAGTCGGGAGAGAGATAGAGTCAGTCCCCTTCTCACGCATCCCAAAGCTGAAACCCGTCAATTCCTGCCCTTCCAGCTCTCCCGCCCTTACAAACATGTGTCACGACCACCAAAAGCCATCGAAGGCGAAAAAGATGACGACGATAGCATCCGGTAGAAAAAAGCCACAGTTGCTTACGTCGTCATACACCCCCTGTTCCGGAACCGACCAATCACAGCCTCGGCGCCGCGTTCAGCCCTAGGCCGCGTCGTCGGACGGGTTCACGGCAAAACTTCCAGCTTCTAGTGGGGGGTTGGTGCGACGTTTGCTTTTCGAGGAGAGGAAGAAAAAAAGGCGTTGAAACGTGCGGGACCCCGGATCAGGGAGTTCGTTTCGTTTTCTTTGCTTTTTACGGTTTGTGTTGCGTTCGTCCCGAGAGACGGGATGAAAGGGGCACATCGGACGTTGTATTCTGTTGATTGGAAGATCGCTCAGGCCTTTTTAGACCAATACTTTGTACTTGTCGTGAAGAACGGGGAACTCACTCAGCCACGGCACAGACGCCTGCCGGAGTCAACGTGCCCCCGGCAACTGAGACCCGAGTTGAACAACGGAGCCCCCCCTCCTTCATTTTAAACTCATAATCAAGAGACACGAGGTGAGGCAACAGATCAACGGATTTCACAACGAATCAGGTCACAAAAGTAAACAGGGACGGAATCGGTCATGTTTTTGAACGTTTTTATTTTGCTTTTTTGGTATTTTTCCCTCTGAAACTGCGCCGCTCCCAAAGGTAGTAACATGAAGTTTTGTATGAACCAAAAAAAAAAAAAAAGTTCCCTAAGTGCGCTGTTGGCGCAAAAGAGCGGCAAGAATTTGTGAGATTGTTAAGCCCGAACGAGAAGTTCGAAAGTAAGAACCTTCAAGACAAGAATGCGAGACCCGGCTTTGATATGATCTCAGCTAACTTGGACGTTTGGTCTCGCGGTTCGCGGGGGGGTTTGGAAGGGAAACGCCTGAATTGCTCCAATTGCTCCTTTCTCCGTAAAGCGCCCCGGTCCGAATAAGATGTAAACACAAAAGATTCTCTATAACCCTTTCTCCCCGCCGGCGAAGCCTCGCTGTTGTTGGTTGTTTGGTTGGGGGGTATCTATCCTGGTTTTTTGGTATACGGTGTGTCCGTAAACAGGTGTGAAGAAATGGCAGAAAAGACGAATCGCTGGCTGAACTTTTGAGGGTTCGTTTGGCTCATCGTGAGGGGAAGTAAGTCATGAAGTCGTAGCGCTCAGCGCTTGTTGGCAGCAACTTTGATGAAAGCTGAAAAAGGAAGGACAGAAAGACTCCTTTAGTGCTTGCCGAGGACGAAGTCACGCTTGACGCTCTCGGTCTCCTCGAAGACGCTGCGCTTGGCGGCAGTGCAGTTGTTGTTGCCGAGGGTGGTGACGAGGTCGGTCTCGGAGGTGACCTTGGTCTGGACGTCGTCGGGGAGGTAGTAGGCCTCGTTGCAGGGGTAGCAGTCGCAGCCGGAGGTGGGGGTGGCGCCGGAGGCCGGGTACATCTTCTTGACGCCGTTGTGGTCGTTGGGGTTGACGATGGCGGAGACGTCGAAGTAGGTGAGGCCGTTCCAGCCGTTGAAGGCGACCTCGCCGAGCATGCCGGTGACGTTCTCCTCGCCGTCCGAGACGGAGTACCAGTTGCCGATCCAGGAGTCGGGGATGTCGACCTTGGTGGTGCCCTTGCCGGGGACCTTGACGGACTCGACGGAGGCGAGGCCGGCGTTGGCGATGAAGTAGACGGTGCGGTCGACCTCGTCGAGGGAGTTGAAGGTGATGGTGTTGCCGGCGGCGGCGAGGGCGGCGGAGCCGAGGAGGGCGAGGGTGCTGAACTGCATCTTGACTTTTGGTGTTGATGTGTTTTGAGTTGTGGTTGGTGTGGAAGTGAACTGTAAACGTTGTCTACAACTGTTTTACAGATTCAGGTGGTGGAGGATGTCAAAGGTGGAAGCCACTGGCTGGACCTTGGATGAAGATTGCCCGAGATGGGTGATGTGTGAGATGTGAACTCGAGAGTTGAACGGACCGGGGCCGTTGAATGTTGTTGGATAAGCTTTCAAAAGAGTGAAAAGCTGTGAGTTTGAAAAGAATGGTGTCTGAAAGACAAGTGTGTTCGAGGCTCGGCCAGGATAGTGATGAGGATGGAGAATCAAAACCGGGGAAGGAGAGGCTTCAAGGAAACGCGGCCATACTTATATTTCTAACGAGAGGATGAGAGAAAAGGGACATGCCCGGTCTCATGAAAGATGGTGGTGGGGAGCTCTGGAGCTGGAGGTGTCAAGGAAACATCTACTTCTCCTGGTGGAGACTCAGCCCGAGGGTGTTTCCCAGAGTTGCATGGAGCATGCCTCCATCAGAGAGTGGGCTTGGATATTGGCCGCCATGGCGGTTGTGACTTGTACACGGCCGTTGTAACTTGTCAACCATGATTGGACGTGTCTGTGAATTAATGGCCTCATCAGGCTCAGAGTCTTCGGTCTGGACCTGCTGGGCTACCATCCTGTACGGTCTTACCACTCGGCATACTGTGTACTGGACGACATCCAACAAAGCCTGTCCTGTCCGTAGGTGGCTTTCCCAGACGACTGACTGCCTTTTCCCAGACAGCTGGCTTTTCCCATGGTTTGGAGCTGGAACAGGGGCATCGGAACAAACGACATGAGAGACAGGTTCATAGGCCCTCATTCCGTCAGGTTATTTCGAGGACCCCATTCTGCACCTATTCTTGGGGGATTATCTCAGGCTGTGCCTGTGCCTGTGCCGTGCGTGGGAGTTCCTTTTCGTTTCTGGCGCCAAGGCCGCCCCTTTCGGGGGCTAGATGACGGCTTCGGGGCGGAAATGGGCAGAGACGACGCGGCAAGCAGAACGGGTACCTGGCGTCAAGAGACGGGCTCGGACTGGGCAGTGCGGGTGGTGGAGGGACTTCGGTACTCGTGTAAGCGACGCGGTGCCAGGTAGGGTACGGACATGGTGGTTGTATCTTGAATTGGTTTTGCAGTCTCCGTAAGCAATACGTATTTCGAGTACTCCATACTCTGCAGTGTACACGTCTTTTCTGCAAGTACTTGTTGGTCGCGGTCGTCAGCCTTTTGGGGCGGTTTTGGTTTTCCCTAGCTGCAGCATGTGTGTGCGTTTTGAGCGTCTTTTGCGGCGTCATTGGTTGGGGTCGGGGTGATTGTGCCTGGTACCTGACACTAACAACCAACTCCGCGTGGCGTGCCATGACAGGTCAAGGTCGAGGAGGAGTCCAGATTGCAAAGTCTTTCGACTAGTGTACGTGGTAGAAAGAGGTGCGGTTCGAGGCAGCCCAGCAAGAAATTTAGCGCCGCGGCTCATGATTCGTAGTCGAGCAGGGTTTCCAAGGCCCATATCTCATAAAGGACCCATGGGATGGGAGTTCCTTGACTCCGTCGTCCTTAGCCCTGAGGGCCGGGCCCCTGGCCGAGGCTCGGGCTGGTGTGACGATATGGGAAAGATGTGCCGGCCTGTACCGAGAGAGCCCCTTGCCCCGGTGTGGAAGAGGAAGGCCGGACAGTGCAGCCGGCACGGATGTGGGAAGGGAAGGGCGCGGGAGTGCCGTGCTGGCCATGCACCATGCCACTTGAGTGCAGCCAAGGCAGCAAAACAGGGCCCAAGTTCCCGCCGCGCTGGTTCATCTGGTCCGTCTGCCGTAGCGTAGGAACACGTCGATCGATTTGCCCAGCAACTGGGTGTTCGGACCAGAAGGAGCTGAAGGAGTAGAAAACAACAGACGACAGGAACTGAGGCTGATGGGACGGGACATTGGACGACGTCGTCTGACTTCTTGACGTACACAGTAACAGACCTAAAAGGAAGGATTCGAGTCTGGATTGCTCGCTAGAGCAGAGACCTGTTCTCTCGTCGCCAGGGAAAAAGAAAAGACGGCGGCGTCACTTCGCCGTCAGCCTGAGCCTGGCTGACCGACCTTGCACCGAGGGGACGTCCATTTCGGTTCGAATCCTTGTGCGACACAGACGATGCCACGACGCCCGGAAAATGCCTCTTTGTTCCCTGACAGACTCCATCTTCGACGAATCGTCACAGAGGAGAAGAGACTTGCCAAGGTACATCCGGAGGTGAAAGAGGGGAAGGGGAAAGAAACTTCAGTGAGAAAAAACCAGAAGAATTGGGGCTCTGACCTCGACGAGCGAATCGGGGAACAAGACTCAGCTGGCGGTGTTGGGACCGCGGTACTTTCTTGATGACCAAACTTTTGGCAAGTCAAGGTTGTGTCGCTGGGAACTGGAGTTGTAGCTGGGAACATGGAAGACACGAGAGAAGAGGGTGTGAAGGGGAAAGGGGAACTGGCGAGTGGGTTTGTGCCTGTCGATCACATCCGTTCCGAGTGCGTGGTGTTTTTGCTACTGTAAGTGACGTGTATAGGAACAAGACGGATGTGGTAGCCGTCGTAGAGAGCCTGCAGATCATACGGCAAAATCACTAACAATTTCCAGCAGAGAAGTTGTACCCGAGACTCAGTAGAGTCTCCCGGACACTGCCCCAATGCCTTCCCGCCAGGAACAAGTTTTGTGCTTGCAGAGTGCAGACCCGATTCGCCTGCCAACTGTCCAGGCTGTCTGTGCCTGCATATTTCTTTGGTCTGGAACGTCAGACCCGGACCAATTCGAATTTTCGCGGGATTTATTTGCAAGTATTTTTTTCTTCTTCCTCTTCTCATTGCCTGAGTCATCCGATATCTCTGAGGTTGTCACTGCATGTGAGCGGGAGGCCGAGTCACCATCACTATCATCCGAACTAAGACAACTCCCGTCAGCTTTGCCGAATAGCAAGTCGGAAGGGTATCAATGTATCCAGCCAAGAACGGCGAGAGGCTTTTCCATTCAGTAACAGACCCAGATACCAATTGTTCTTCCGCCTCGATCAACCAGGAACCGTCCTCACAAGGCTGCAAGTACAAGGTCCGTGGTTCGAATCACAAGCTCACATCTAAGGTATTTTTTAAGGTCAGAGATACGCTGTCAATCGCTATTCCCCAGCACGAAGCAATCCCAGACCGCGTTGTATCAGGTTCCCAGTTGGCGGACATATCTCCCCAGCGCGGTCTCAAACACACGTGCTCGTTCTGGGATTCGAGTTACCGGTAAACAAGTTCTTCTGCCCAATGTCAGGTACACCGTAACGTTGCTGGCAGTGGTCGCATGTCCTTGGCGGCCCGTCGATGATCATTGGAACGGGGACCGTTCGAGACCACCCGGGATCCACTGACGATCCCTCACTTTCCGAACGGAATCAAGGCCGTTGTGCATGACTTGCCTTGTCCTGCTCTGCGAAATCCAGGAACACAACGGCCAAGCCTGTGCTCCAAACGGAAGCAGGAGCAACTTCCGTTCGAGAGACTCTTCCGTCAGCATCACGACCACACCGTTCGCATTATACTGCTAGTGTACGGGGAAGGCAAAGTTGGCGAGCGCTACGAATACCGTCTTTGGAAACGTTCCCGGTTTTCCACACTTCCAGACGTCCACAACTTCTCCTCCATCCGCATGTCAAAGATTTATCAGCACCCTATCTGGCTGGCCTTGTGGATGTGGAATTGCCTCACACCCTCAACCAAACGCCTTCTCCACCAGACCATCGTTACATTCATCAGTGGAACGACGCAACATGGCCTCGCTAAACAGCCTTTTGAGTTGCCCCAAGCCGCCGTCACCATTGTCACAGGAAGTCGAAAAATGGTTAACCGGGGAGAAGCACCAAGGTACCGGTGACAGGCTCTGACCTCATCACATCCATTCTCACCCCGCCGTTCACCGTCATCTAGAACATCTGCCTCCTCTTCGAATGCGGCGTCGCCCACAACGGATTCCGGGCTTCCGCCCAACAAGTCGACTTGAGACGTCGGCAAGACGAACACAATTCGTCATGTGTGAAGAAAATTATTTTCTCTTGATTTTTCAACATCCGACATTTGCCTCTCGCCCACCGAACGCCACTTTTATCGCAACTTCAGGCTTTTCGGCCGAGGTCCGTCCGGAAGCACTCAGTCGCGCCCGATGGCCTCGCATGGCTCGCAAGTGGGCGCCGTGAGCAATGACGACGGATTGATCAAACCTCAAAGAACCCGGATTGCTGGAGCATAAACTCCAGAGATGGGCAGAAGAAGTCCCCGCATATCCATCATTACCTCTGTCGGGGGTTTCCCTGGTTCTTGCTTGATCGATCGAGCTGACAGATTTTGGGGCCGGTATTCATGCTGGTGGGCACCTGCAAGGTAGAGGACGTTGGTCGACAAGACTTCTCTCCTTTCTGATCCTGCTGCGTTTTGCCTTCTTTATTGCTGGAGGACAACCCGTTATCGGCCGACGTTCTTTCGACGGTTGAGGTTAAGATGCGACAGCACCTTGTTGGAGGCATGTCTGCTGCAAATCTGCCAGCCAACTCTGACGACCTATCCCAGCTTGGCGATAGACGAGGCTCGTCAAAATCGCGTAAGACGCACGTAGATAACGCTATCTACACTTGTTGGGGACACAAGGTGACCTGCCAAGTGGCATTCTCACACTGGTCTAGCAAACACCTGCTTGTCGAATAGCACTCGCTCTCTCTCATGCTGTTATATGCACCATTCGGGAACAGTTTGGGGATTACAAGGCTTCATAATGCTGATGCCTCCTCAACTTGTTTCCTATTCGTCTCTTATTCTATCTTTTTGGGCCAGAAAAGTCTCGTTTCAGTTGCTTGCAAACATCAATCACATGCAGATATGTATTTCATCCGCTACGAAATGTCTTACACCAGCTCGCAACTCTTGGAGAACAATCAGGTCAACCATCTTGGTACTGCACTCACCACGAAGGCTACAGGCTATCGACGACGTCCCTTGCAGTACTGCGGCATACCATGACACTGATGACACTGCGCCGCTGAAAAGCTGCGTCCGTTTTCTTCAATCATAAGCAGTGGCGCGACGTGTTAGTCACCCCGCACCGCCCGGAGCTCGCGAAGGGCAAAGGGCGTCGAACACGAATCTGACATTTGCTCGTTTTAGCAGCATTTTCTATTTCGACGCTTTCTTAGACGAAGAAGTTGGCTCCTGTACCTGCTTATGGTCAAGTGACTTTTGCGCCGGAGACTCATTGTTCCTTCGACACGAGGTGCTATTTGGCGATGCCCAGCTATCAACGGAGTTCCACGCTTTTGATTTCTATTTTCTGCCATTCTTCGACGAGCGTCGAGATGCCCGCCGGCTTGGACAAAATGCTTCTCTGGACCGCAGTAACGTTGTGACCGCCAACACGAAAGCACCTCTCGACCCCTGCCAGTCTTCTGTCACTTGCCCGAATGAAGATCAATAAAGTGGCCGGTCCAATCGAAGCAGCACTTCTAAATGGCGTCAAGGCTCGAAATGGACAATCACGACGCAGAATCGGACCGTCAGCACCTGTCAGACAGAAGGCCGCCTCGTATCGTACCTTAGCCGCAACACTCCGCAGAGTCACACTCTCCCGCCTCTTGACCACATCTGGTACGGACGCATGCCGTCTGCAAGCTGCGTACAGTCATCACCTCGCCGTTCCGTGTCGTTATCGAGGCCATCTGGAAATCGTCCCAACCCGGTATGGCACGCAACGAGCGGCGCGTCCGACGGTTCAACCTCGCCAGCCCTAAGATCCGGGGCGATGCCAGAATGACCGGGGTTCGTGTAAGCTTCGGTCCCTAAGCGGACAGCCCGCCTTCGCGATGATTCTCTCCGCTCGACTTGGTGATACATAAGGTGAGCGGGTTCCTGGACTTGGCCGATTCCTGTCCTGTTCACACATACGCATCTGTAAAGCAACAGCCTCAAGTTGTCTCACACGCAACTAACTCACAGTCGCTCGTGCCTTTGGCAAATTCACTCTCGTTCAAACCAGCACTCCAGCTCACCATGAAGCTCCTGCAAACGCTCGCGCCCGCCGCCGGGCTCATCTCTCTCGCCAACGCCTGGGGAACTGACGTCCATACCTTTTACACCACGGTCATAACCACGGCCTACGAGACGTACTGCCCCGTGAGTTCCGCCCTCCTTTCTCCAGAAGTTGAGCAGACGACTAACGACCCAAGTCTCCCACAACCTTTGTCCACCACAACGTGACTTACACCGCAACCACGGCAACGACCCTCACCATCACCAGTACGCCCATCTCGTCCCTCCTCAGACCATCCTAGACTAACAGATCCCCAGACTGCCCCTGTACCATCACAACTCACCAACCGCCCCCGTACACGACGACCAAGACGCTTCCCCCTCCTCCTCCTCACGCCAACACCACCATCGTGACCTCCACCAAGACCCCCAAGCCTCCCAAGCCAACCTACCACAACACGACCATCGAACACACCCCGAAGCCGCCCACGCCGACCCTGACTCACCCTCCCAAGCCTCCCCACCACAACGGCACCACGACCGTCATCGTCGTCACGCCCCCGGCGGAAACCACCATCGCCGGAGTCACCCCCGTCACACCGACCCTGCACAACCCCCCTCCCACCAACACCCCCGTCAGCCCCTCGACCACCCCTCCCGTCACCGTCCCCGGCAGCGGCGCGGAGAAGATCGGGGCCGGCGTCGGTGCGGTGCTGCTCGCCGGGTTCGTCGCACTGTTGATCTAATGTCTTACATCTAATACGTAGCCTCTCCACGGCGGAGCATTTTTGGAATGCCGAAACCTGGTGGCTCTTTTTAAATCCTTTTCAACACTTTCCTTTAAAGGCCGGCAAAAGTTGGAGTATATCAACCCGGGTTTTTGTTTTTGACCACGAGATACCATATGGCACTGTTTGGACATTTTTCGTGATGGGTGGTTCTTATCTACTACTGGGCATTCCACGGGAAAGCGAAAGACGGAGTGACGGAGTTTGGCCATATCGGACACCACCAGTCCTTACTTACATATCACATATCACTTATACAGTAATACCAAACGAGGCGGGTTGCAAAGGCACCTCCCCTCGACACGCTCCTTTCAATCACCTCTTCCACCAACGAGTCTCACGGAATCTCCCCAATGTGTCCATCTTTCGTCGCCGAAAAAAAGAACTCGACAGATCATCCCATCCCGCGCCAAATGCGAGTTTATCTCCCAGCAGCGCCAAGTCCAATATTCCTCTTCTCTCGCAGCTGACATGCATGATCCCCCCCTTCCCCTCGTTCGACCTGCCTGATCTACCTCTCACGCAACCGCAAACATCTCTCAGAAGAAGAAAAAAAGCTTTGCTGTGCCGCAGAGAAACAATTGACGAACCAGAACAAATCTGGGAGACGGGACATGATAAGGCTTCTCTTCGAGGACAACTGGGCGAAAAAAAAGAGCGCGCACCCCTCCCAGCCCAGATACTACTGTCCTACAATTATTAGCCACTTTCTATACTAATAATTCTAAAATAATACTTATTAAATATCTAAAATCTCAAGGTATTTAATAAATATTATTTTAGAATTTATAAGTACTTTTGAGGTAGAAAGGCTAGGCTACTGAGTTGAGGTAAATGGGGAGTGTGCGCTGAATTTCTTCGCCCAGTTGGAGGAGTACCTCGTATTCCCTCCCCCTTGCACTGGCAATCGACAAACAAGCAAACTTTCCCCATTCATCACCAGCCTGACTAACTACCTACCTTATCTAACTTCACCTCACACCGACTAGCGCCGTGGGTTGGGTGTGCATGTGGTCGTCCCGAAAGAGGTGAAACCGTCTTCTCCTTTGGACTTTATCCCCCACCCCGGCGACGAGCCAAGCTCGTGGTTCGCGGGTTCAGTATCCGGACTGCCGGACCCTAGTCGTTCGACCACGGGATGGGGGAAGGAAAACCTCGTATTCTTGCATCACTTGATGTCCACCGCCACCACCCTTCCACTCATTGACGTATCGGTTTCCTTGCTTCAATCGATATTTACTGACTGATGTGCGTTTGGCGGTCGCGTTGTCGTTGGCGGTTGGCGGGAACGTTGCATTTACCCCGTTGATGTTCATTTGGGGGGCAGATCACGTCGTGGAGGCGGGGGCGGGGCGGGGCCCAAGGAGAAAGGCGTGGGATAAGATAGACCAACGCGCTGGGCGTATCGGGAGCCTGCGTGCGGGATTTGGCCATGAGATGATAACTGAGGTTGTTGAAGTCGGGGTTTCGCACCAGCAGAAGGTTAGGAGACAAGTTGGGCCTCAAAGAATTTGGTATCTTAACTGTAGTGTACTCGAGGTTTCTGAAATCATACAACGATACTCTGTCGCCCCTCTCTTCAGGCGTTCCAGTTCTTTCCGTCTGTCACTTCGTCTACACCGCGGATATCATCAAGGCCAGCGCCGTGTACATGAACCCAGGCGCAAGCGCTATCTCCTTCATCGGCCAACGGGGTCCTTCTACCCCAAGTCCTGGCAGTTCTCATACCCTTGCTTCTGACAGGGCCGTTGGTCTGTCCGTAACGCGATTCCCTCTCACAGATGTGGCCGCAGACGAAAACGGCCGTCTTCAACCCCCAATCCCAGGGGGTCCGCATTGGGTCTGCCTTCTCGTCATGCGAAATACCTCCGCTGGGATGACCTGAATGGCTCGTCACGTCTTCCGTCAAACATTATCATCCGTAACCCCAGCGACGAGATCACGGGCTTAACCCAATCTCGGCGTTTCGTAAGCGTGCCCTGGCCTCTCTCACAAGCGCCTTGGCTTCCTCGACCTCGAATCCGTCTTGTGTGAGTTCCGTGCCGAGTCGATTGGCCGTCGTGTAATCCGCCGCCCGCATGGCGTGCCGCGCAAGCCACATGCGAGCCCTGCTCGTCGAAGCAGTGACGCCCGTCCCCTCGTGTCCGTCATCGCCTCTGCCCTCACCTTCGTCGTCGGAGGCCCCGGGAGAATCGTTGTGAATAGCAATCGATTCACCCGGGTCCTTGTCCGCTGACGCATCCCCGCCCTCTTGCGCGAGACACAACTCCATGTAGGCTTTGGACTCGTCAATCTCGCCAAGTTGGTCGTACATGATCGCGATCTGGTACAGCACTTCAGGGTCCAGGTGTCCCGTGGCGCCCCGGCCGTTGAAGAAGTCTCCACCGCTGCCAAAACTGCTGCCCACATCATAATAAGCCTCAGCAAGCAGCGCCCTTTTCAGGGCCTTGATGCCATCTTGGTCGCGACCCATCTTTTGCAGACACGAGCCGACGGCCACCCACATCTTGCCATCCCAGGGCCTCAGACCGGCCGCCTTTTTGTAATACCAGAGGCTGTAGGTGTGCATCTCCAGCATCTCATACGCCTGGCCAAGGCCGTACCACGCACGATAATCCCGGCGGTTGACGTCGACTGCACGGCGGTATGACTCGATGGCGGCATGAGTGTTCTTCAACTCGACGTACTCGTGTCCCATGAGCGTCCATGCGGAAAGGAACGATCGGTCAAGAGTAAGGGCTCTGCGGAAGTACTGCACTGCCTTTTCGTGCATCGATAGCAGAGAGTAGTAGTTGCCTACTACCACGCAGGACTCAGCACGGAACTTGTCGATATTGGAGCACAGGTGTGCTAGGAACGCGAGCTTCGGTCGCATGTTCATGACATAGAGGATGTTGGAGTAGTGATCTAGCGCGTCGAGCCGATGTGGATGCTGTGATAGCAATCGGCTAAAATGTTGCTCGGCTGCCACGAAATCTTTGGCGTGATATGAAAGCAGGGCATTGCATGCCTGAAGGAATGGCGAGGCCGGGAAAATGTTCAACAACTGATCCAGCGAGTTCGCGAGCTCGGGGCCCTGCTGGTATAGTTCGAGGGAGGTGTGGAGATGGAAGATGAAGGAGACGATGTTCTGGGGGAGATGAGCTGCTATACGGCCCAGCTTTGGACAGTTAGTTCTGAGCATTCTCTTTCGCATCATCCGAAACTTACATCCTCGACTCGCGTACAGAGCGATGCCATCTCCAACCAGCAGCCCCAGTTCCAGGGGTACAGGTGGACGCTGCGAATAAACCAGTCCATGGCCTTCTCCTCGTTCTTTTCCTTCGCGAGGACCATCCCGTACCTGATCTGGTTAGTAACCGCCACAAAACAAATTCTCCGCTTCCCTCACTCACAGGTATTCCAGCCAACCTTGACTGCCAAGCACCTCGCCGTCGTCCGTCATCCGTTCGTCGAACCAACTGCTGAGGATCCGACTGACGGCATTCAATTGCTTGTTGACCACGTTCCCCAGATCCTGCGGGCCCATGACCATCTCTGAATCTTCATTCTTGCGCTTCTCCCCGGACATGACCTTCGCATACAGCGCAAGAAACAAGGCCTTCTGGCTCAACCTCGGCAACTCGGTGCTGCCGAGGTTCTTTGCCTCCGCCTTCCCTTTCCCCTTTGGCGTTCCGGAAGCACCTTCAGCCTTGGCGCTCAGAATACCAGTCATCAGAGAATCCGGCAGGAAGACGGCGGCGCAGCGGTCGAACTCTCTCATGTCGAACAACGACTTCGCTAGCAAGTACTTGTTGATTTCCCTCGCCTCCAGCACGGCCTCTTCCGGGTCGGTATTTGGCGTGAACACGACGGAAACGTACGGTTCATCGGCGTCGACGACATCGGCACCGTTCGCGGTCTCGGGTATCGAATTGAGGAGCTCTGCCGCCCTGGGACCACGTTAGTCCAAGCCGCAGGGATCCCGTCCAGGGCACGGAGAGCTTGCCATTTCGCGGCCGAGTAGAGACACCGCTCGGAACACTTCACGACGGCATCCTGGAGCGAGCCGCGCAGCTGCGACAGTTCACTCTCGGTGAGCGACATCTTTGCGCGCCCTCAGCCGGGCAGGGGGAGTCGTCGGGATAGCGATCGGTTGCGGTTTCGTTTTGTGATTCAGCAGGACAGGGGCCGTGGCCAAGGGAAGGCCTCAAAATCGTCCAATGGCTCTTTGCAGACTCCGAGATACGATTACGTCTTATGACAAACGATTGCGCCGCGCGCGCGAGAAAGAGTCGGGGATGTTTCGTCGAGGAATGGAGTTGTCGAATGTACGAGTTGTGTTTGTTTAACCTGACGTAGTAAGGCTCGACGGCAGAAAACCGGCATCCACAACGCGGTCGGCGCGACTGGCGCTAAGACGTCTGACCGCCTTGCCCCTCGTCCACTGAACGGCGTCGCTGAACAAACACAAACGCAGCAACGTTGGTGGCCCTGAAGACGCCCTGGGCGCCTGTCATCCCGAATGGCAGGGCCTCCCCCACTATCGGGATGTTTGCTGCCTCACCGCGTCCGAATTCCCCCTTCCACCGCCTGCCAAAAATAGGCGGTAATGAAGATCGGATGAGGGGTCGTAGTAAGTACCAACACATTGCAACTCAATCTTTTGCCCAATTTACACGCCCGGCGCATTAATTTGCGATAAACATCCCCTGCGCAAATTTCTTGACGAGCAACCATCTCATCTCTCCTTCACCCGTTCTTCCTCCACCCATTGTAAGTCACCGCCTCTCTCTCCCCCGCCTCTTTTGTTCCCCCGTCTTCACAATCTAAGCGCGGTTTCTTCCCCCACACACAATTGAAGAAGCGCTCCATTCCTTTGAGACCGTTTAAACTGACCACGGAACGCCTCGATCAAGCCCCGTTCGAACATTAGCTTCCTCCGCCCCGTGTCAGCACCAGCACGCAACCGACAAGATGGCCAAGAAAACCACCCTCGCCGAGTTCGAGTCCGTCTTTCCCAAGCTCGAGGAGGTCCTCCTCGAGCATGCGCAGAAGTACAACCTCCCCACGGAGGAGCTGGCGTGGTACAAGAAGGCAAGCACACCACCACCACCAACAACACCATCACCGCCGGGATCGGTGACGATGGGCCGGGGAGATTGCTCCACGGCATACAGACCCCAAGAACAATGTAATTGACAGATGGCGCGCAACCACTATAGTCCCTCGAAATCAACACCCTCGGCGGCAAATGCAACCGCGGCATGTCCGTCCCCGACTCCGTCTCCCTCCTCCTCGACAAGCCCCTCTCCGAGGAGGAATACTTCCAGGCCGCCACGCTCGGCTGGATGACGGAGCTCCTCCAGGCCTTCTTCCTCGTCTCGGACGACATCATGGACTCGTCCATCACCCGCCGCGGCAAGCCCTGCTGGTACCGCCACGAGGGCGTCGGCATGGTCGCCATCAACGACGCCTTCATGCTCGAGTCCGCCATCTACACCCTCCTCCGCCGCTTCTTCCGCGAGCACGCCTCCTACGTCGACCTCCTCGAGCTCTTCCACGAGGTCACCTTCCAGACCGAGCTCGGCCAGCTCTGCGACCTCCTCACCGCCCCCGAGGAGAAGGTCAACCTCGACAACTTCTCCATGGAGAAGTACCGCTTCATCGTCGTCTACAAGACCGCCTACTACTCCTTCTACCTCCCCGTCGCCCTCGCCCTCCACTGCCTCAACATCGCCACCCCCAAGAACCTCAAGCAGGCCGAGGACATCCTCATCCCCCTCGGCGAGTACTTCCAGATCCAGGACGACTACCTCGACAACTTCGGCCTGCCCGAGCACATTGGCAAGATCGGCACCGACATCCAGGACAACAAGTGCAGCTGGCTCGTCAACCAGGCCCTGCAGATCGCCACCCCCGAGCAGCGCCGCATCCTCGAGGAGAACTACGGCCAGAAGGACAAGGCCAAGGAGGCCGTCATCAAGAAGCTCTTCGACGACATGAAGCTCAAGCAGCGCTTCGAGGACTTCGAGGAGAAGCGCGCCACCGAGATCAAGACCATGATCGAGAACATTGACGAGAGCGAGGGCCTCAAGAAGGGCATTTTCAGCGTCTTCCTGGAAAAGATCTACAAGCGCAGCAAGTAAACGAATCGACTTCCACTCCGGCCACCACCACCAGCAGCACCACCACCACTACCAGCGCGATGAAACTCCTTAATTTTGGCGGCATCGGCATTGAAGACAAAAGAGAGAAAGATACCACAGTCCAATTGATTGATGACGACGATAATAGACCGTTAGATTCATACATAGCCGATATTAAGAAAATACAAAGAAGATTTTTTCCCCGTCCAGATCCGATCGCAGATCCGACTTCGGATCCAGATCCCCGCGCAACCCTATTTTCGGTGTGTCTGACGCAATGTCAACAAACGGGTATCTTACATGTTAATAATAAATCACCCATGCGCCTGAATTCGCATCGCGTGCACGGCTTGCTCCGAGCCCATTACTCGTTTCCCCCCTTCGAACGGTTACTTCTTTGGCCCCACGGGCCGTTCTGCAGCTCTGCCCAGAAAATTTCCGCCTCTTTCTTTTCTTACTTGGATGCGCTTCTTTAGCCCTCTTACCGTCTGAGACAGGGTTGAGACAGGCCGTTGTTATCAAAAATGGACGGCCACGATCAATGTCTGACAGTGCCGCTTCGACCAAGACCTAGTGGCGCGTGCGGCCTCGAATCTCGACCCCTCTCGCGCTCGACAAAGTTGATCAACGGCACATCCTCGTCATTCTGTTTTGAGGTGCGCCTTGGCAGCGACGGCATTGGTGGCTGCTCGTTGGACACGACGCGGCGGACGGGCGCGCCGCCGGCCGTTGAGCGACTCCTTGGCCTCGTCGCAGCTGACTGAGATGCCATGCGCTGGGGAGGGTACGCCTTGTTCGTCCCCATGCGTGTCACTGTCGGCAGTTGCGGTGTCATCGCAGCGTCCGGCCCTTGCTCCCAACCAGTCGCCATTTGAATGAGAGGCTGACCAACGGGTGCCCTGACTCCGCGGCCGTGGCCGTCTCGCCAGGCCGCGGGCAAGTCGGGCACTTTCGGCGTCAAGTCGACCAAAGGTTGAGGCATGCCGGGTTTCCGCGCTCCATCCGATGTGGTTGGCCGGGATGACGTAGTTGGGCGGGATACCGGCGGACGTGACCGGCTTCGGGGCTGCGACATGGGCTCTGCCGCCGACCGGGACGTGCGCACGGTGCCTCTCCTCTCCGGCATGCCGGGCAGACCGGACGACGACAGCCTTTCGGGCTCGGGGTAGTTACTCAGAAGGGAGTGTCCACCGGTAAAAGGGCTATCGGGAGACATCTCCTCATGAGCGGAAGCGGCCGCGTTCTTCTCCGCCTGCAGCTTGCGTCCTTCGTAAGCGCGGCCCAGCAAACCACTGTTACTGAATTCCTGGTCTTTGGCGAATGGATCGATGTGTGCTTTCCTCGGCACTGGTTGCGACGCAGCCAGATTCGGGGTGGTTCTCGACCGACCAACGACTTTGTGTTGTCTGGGAACAGACAGCGGTTCCGATGATCGCGCCGCTTGCTTCTCAGGCAGGAAATCTTTGCCGAAATCGTCAAGCGGCTTGTCGAATTTGTCCATATCTAGGAGCGGAGAAAACGTTCCAATTGTGTAAGGGGTCTCGTCGACAGATACCTTCAGCCGGTGCAGCGTGCCGCTCCTTGCCAGTCCAACGGTCTTGGATGATGGACTCTCGGTGGCAGCCCGCTGGGTCTTTTTCGTCTTGGTCAAATCGACCTTCTTGTTGACGAGATACCAACTGCGCCACATGTGCAGTATTCTCCTAAAGTCCTCCGCAAGCCGTGCATCATCCGTGGAGAAGAAGTGAATGAAGTTTTCTGTGTTTTGGAACACGCTGGATTTCTGCTGGCTTTTTACAGCGATGGTGTTCTTCTTGGGTGCTCTGATTTGCTTCAACATGTCCTTCTCCGTGACCGAGTAGAGGTCGAAATCCGAAAGATGGCACAACGACACGGCGTCCTTGTCTGACAGTTTAGCGTCCTTCTTCTTTGCGGCGAAGACCTGTCCGTTCTCCATCAGGGTGATGTAGCGCTTGTTCCACTTCCCCGGTCGCGAGCAGTGGTAAAGTGAGAAGTTCAGCAGACCTGACGGGGGGTCGATGGTGCGGGGCACAACTTCAAGGTTCAAGTCGGGGTTCTTGTCGACGGAGTCACCAGGGATAATGAGAAGGCAGTGCTGGCTGTCGCGGTCCCATGAATTCAGAACATCCCTAATTCGCTCATAGCGTCTCAGCCGGCGCTCGAGTCCGAAAGCGAAGTAGCATTCCATGACGACACTGGTTTGCGGGTTGATGTTATGGGTCATGAGGTTGGCGGCCGAGTAAAGAATGTCCATTGGTGTTGTGTCGGGGGTAACGGGCAGACTGATGGAAGTCTGCAAGCAACGGATGGCGACTCGCTGGAGGGGGTTAGCAGGCATGTAGCGAAATGACGGTCGTAGAAAAACTCACACGCTCGCCAGCGTTGCTGGCTGTGATGGGAGCATCCGTCTGGGGGACGATGCCGCCGCCGCCTGCTTGAATGAAGCGCGAAGGGTCCATGACGCTGACTGGCCTGCAATCCAGCGATAGAGGCTGGAAGTATGAAGAAGAGGGGGGTTTTGTGAGGGTGGCAGGGTCGGACCTGCGACTTTTTCTGAGAAAGAAGGCGAACTTGTCGACTATGGGGGATCGGAGTCGGGGCGGGGGGTCGGGGACGGTAGCCAATTGAGCCTGAAGTCGAGCGAGATCCTTCCTCTTCTGTTCTGCCAAGATGCGATCAGTCTCTGCTTCGAGACGCGCAACCTCGTCGGCCCAGTGAGAAGCCTCCTCCTGTTCCTGGGTTCTGCGACGCCGATCGTTGTTCTCGTCTTGCTGGAGATGGTGTGGTAGTTGTTGGTGGTGGTGTTGGTGGCGGCGGTTCTCGTCCCAGTCGTCGTCCTTGAGATATTCCTTGCTGGAGAGTTTGGTGATGATTTGGGAACGAGCGTGGTCAGCTCGTGCAGAGAGCTTGAGGTCGGCGCATGACGAGGCGGTAGAGATTAAGATGGGGTTATGAGAGCGAGGTCTCAGCTGGGGTATAGGAGGTGAGAGAGAGTCGCGTGGTGCCCTGTTGGTCGGAAGAGGAATGAGGAGAGGCGGAGGAGGAGGAGGAGGAGGTACATTTGGAGGAGGATGAGGAGGTGGTGGTGCTGAAGCGGTCCTTGTTCCTTCAATTCCACCAGCAGCTCCTGACGCTGGCGCTGACGCAGGTACCTCCAAGTCGTGCTGTGCTTGTGCTTGTGCGTGTGCTCCCGCTTGTGCTTGTGCCGCATCAGCAGCTGACGCTGGAAGTAATAACGCTGATCCTGCAGACGGGGCGTTGGCACCAAAGTGAGCGCTGTGAGTGGTCTGAGTGGAGGAAACCCCTGGGGCTGGGGACCTGGACCCGGAACTGGTCCGCGCTAAGGAAAATAAGGAACCCGGCTCACTGGGGGGTCCGTCTCCGTCCAGCTGGAGGTACGGGTCCACGTCTCCGCTGGCTGAAGATGAACCCCCCGAACCACTGTGACCCCCCTGCAAGGGGCTCTCAGGCACATTGGGGGCTGTTTTTGGTCTTCGTCTGTTGGGGTAGCTGAACCGAACAGGAGATTCGGGAGGCGCTGGGATAACAACATTTGCTGTTGCTGCTGCTTCGTCAGTCAGGATGGACATGGACGAGGTGAGAGGTGCACAGCTGACACCACCACCAACTCCTCGACCACGACCACGACCACGGCCGACGGGGGATCCTTCGCCAAGGCCAACTCCCACGCCCATCACATCGCGGGATTGCATTTGCCATTGCCATTGGGATTGCGGTCGCGACTGCAGCGGCGTCTGCGGCGGTTGAAGACTATGGGCCGGGGCCGTCCGCCGTCTGGCCGCCGAGGACGATGGCGTCGTCTGACTGCGATGCGTCGTGCTCCTGGCTGGTGTCTGCTGCAATGGTGGTGCCTGGGAAGGCCCTTCGTCCTCCTCGTCCACGGCAATGCCGATGCAAACGCCAATGCTTGTCGCGGTTCCCGTTTCCGTCGTGGCATTCGACACAGTGTCGTCATCCTGGAAAATGTCCACCTCCCAGTCCCGCCAGTCTCGGCCAAAGTCCAACACGCTCTTGTGCTCTCGCAGACTCCTGTACCGCGTCAGTCGTCCGGCCGTGATGCTGTTGCCCCGTGTCGGTGGATGCGGAGCTGGTGATTTGGGCGGCCCTGGCCCGGCCGACATGGCCCGACTAATGCGGCTACGCGGGAAGAATCCTCCAGCTTCCATTGCTCCCGGACCTGGAAAGGATTCGAATGCCTCTCAAATGGCCCAACCTTCTTTCTCTCTTCCCGCTAGAGTTATCACCTGCTCCCACAGTCCGATCGATCCGATAAAAAAACCCTTCGGCAAATCCCCCGGATTCTCGTCCGATGGCTTCGATGACAGCAGCCCCGAAAGAGATAGCGTGGCGGTAACGGCCACGGCAGCGGACTGGGCCGCTGGGACCACAGAGCTGATCCTGATCCTCCCCCCAGCCCAGCAGGGAACACTTGAACGTTATCTTGCGTCTCGATGCGATCCTTCCCCAGGACCCTGCAGATCATGCAAGTGATTGATAACGATGCTTTCGGTCGGGTCGAACCTATCTTTCGGAGATCCGGTCTGACACTTCGACGAAGCCCTTAAAAAAATCATTGGCAATTGGTCTGACCGAGAAAACGAAGGGCCGAAATACCTCTCTCACTCACTCACTGTCACTGTCGCGACGTACAGGGGTCGGTTTTCAGGTACGGATTGAACAAAAGAAAAGAACAGCCGAAAAAAGAAAGAACCCGAAAAAGTGGCAAGACTCTCCTTCCCATAAGTCGGGTCCAGCGGGACGGATGCTAAGGGAGGCTTTTCACATCTCTCCCAATTGAAACACCATCTCCCGTCCAGAGACATCGAAAGACATCGAAAGACACGGAGAAAAGGGCCACCTATTCACAAAACGCGCAGGAATAGGGTTCGAGATATGCAGCACAATGAACCGCGATCGCCCAAGCCGTGGGCCGAATGCCAATCACTCACGCCTAATTTGCATCCATCAATTGTGCCATCATACTCTCTCCTACCACGCATTCCTCATCGAGCCCTGACGTGTATCTAGGACGTGTCGTGTTTACAATCTCCGAGAACACGCGCCATCGGCCCGCAAAAGCACTTCTCGACGTGTAACAAGATGCATTTCAGTGCCAGAGACGGATTCGTAATTTGGAATGAGCTCGTTCCAGAGCTCCGAGACTACCCCTGTGTCTATCCTCTACACCTCCGATCCCTCGATCTAGCCTATGGTCATTATTCTCTCTACGAGCATTGAGGGGAAGCTCGCGGCCATCACGGTGCAGCCCGATGCATCGTCTACAACGCATTCCGCGCCTAGAGCGGCAGTTGAGTGCACATCGAAGCCTGCAAGCGGAACCGCTTCCTCTCCAGTTCGGTCAATAAGACTCCCTCCCCACCCAGCCAGTCGTCGTCAATCACATCACGAGCGGCGGCACTGGTCCTGATCAATGGCGGAAAGCATGCACCTCACGTCTCCACCACCCGATGAAGTCGCTCGTTGACACATCGATACCCAGGTCCTTTAGAGCCCGCGTGCTGAGGTGGCAGTCGTAGGGCCTCTGGACGCTGGCGTTGGGGTCGTTGCCCTCCGTGTTGGCGATGATGCCGTCCATCGAGAGGTCCATGATCTCGGCGAACTTTTGGCAGATCTCGTACTTCGTCATCTTGTCCTCGCTGGAGAACTGCAGGATCTTGGGGAAGGAGCTGCGGTCGCCGGCTTCGAGGTACTTCACGGAGATGTCTGTTCACTCTTGTTAGTCATCGCGCATGAGACGGCGAGCAGGGCGGATTACCATGGCACACGCGGCCGACGTCCTCGGTGTTGGTCGGGTAGCGGATGGCCCAGTGGTCCATCTTCACCTTGGACTTTCCGTCCTGCGTCTTCCACAGCGTGTCCATCAGGATGTTGGTGGCGCTCTCGGCCGGAGTCTCTGCCTGACCGTACAGAACGGGAACGCGGAGGACGAGGCCGAGGCCTTCGCGCCCAGCCTGCTTGTACTCCTCCAGGACGGCATGCTCTCCGTCGAGCTTGGTCTGGCCGTACAGATTGGTGGGACCCGTCTGCGCGTCGGCCTCGTACGGGGCATCGCCGGGCTTTCCAGAGAAGACGTAGTCGGTGGAGATGTAGATGAGCAAGATGTCGCGAGCGGCGCAGAGCTTCGCCAGCGACTTGGTGGCGGCGACGTTGAGAGCCCTCGCGGCGTCGGGGTCGCTGTCCACCTTGTCGGGAAATCTCTGGGCGGCGCCTGTTCAAGATGACTGATGAGTAACTCGGTGTCCCGCGACGCATTCAAGAACAGGTTGACGCACAGTGCACGACGACTTGAGGCCTGCGAGAGAAAGAGAGGGCGTTAGCTCAATGTGTGACCGGTCGGCGGGAGTGAGGTCGGCCCTACTTTGACTCGTCGAGGAACTTCTCGACTTCGGCGGCCTTGCCCAAGTCGACCTTGAAAACGGACACCCCGTCCGCGCGAGAGAGGCCGGTGCCCTTGACATTCCAGCTCTTGCGGTCGAAGGCTCTCGCGACCTGTCTTCCCAGGAGACCGGTCGCGCCCGTGACCACGACGTCCTTGCCTGCCATGCTGTGAAGATCGACAAGTGGAAAATGTACTCTGAAGTCTGAACGAAGTTTAGTTCCAGAAGAAAAGGTTCGTTTTGCGACGTTATGCTCTTGTTCTGGCGACGCTGGGAAAGCTCAGCTACCCCGCGGTGGGGGGTCCTCCCACCTGCGACAACTCAATTGGACACTCTACGGGATAATTACATCATCTTCCCACAACCGCATACAAGCGGCATAGAAAGAAGAAAAGAGGACGCCTTGGACCAAGCTTGTGATCTCACGACAAGGGACCGAAGTCTTCACGGCGCAAGCTCGTCACTTCTTCGGATGAACCAGTTCAAGAGAGACTTGGTTTTGTTTGCGGACGCTTCAATGCCGCCATATCCCGAGTCGGCCAGGCCAGCCTGGAAGCCTCTCCCCAGCGGGTCGAGCCAGAGCACCATCTCGCAGAGAAAGCTGAGACTCTGGAATTCAAACGTCGAGAAAACACGCAGAGACGAAGACCAGACGCAGTGAATTACGCACTATTTTGCCCCTAAGCCGCGGATGCCTATCCCTGGCTTCAGGGCTGGAACCATCAAAACCTCTCCAGACTCTCCGAGTCATGAAACGAGCTGACCAGATCTTTAGGCTTAAGCAGCGCGGCTTTTGTTACTCGTGCAAGGTTTACGAATATCGTTACGGCATCTCAGCATTGTTATTTCCAACCCACCTTCTGGCCGGAAGTAAACCTTCAGCGGCAGGAATCAAGAGGTAATGGTGAAGGCGGCGCGGTGCATAATTGAAAGCTTCCCAGGGACAGGTGCTCGGAAACGTCTATGATATCGACAAAGCGGCTCAAAATGTCCCGATATTGTCAGTTAATCGACCACGATCAACAACTTCACATTCGAGTATCTTCATCGTAAGCAGCTTCGGAGCCGACTGGGACGAACTCACCCAAGACTAGTCCTCTCATCCGCGCGTCCCAAGACATGGACAGGGAGGTCCCCTCACCCGCCCTCCCATAGCTGGTCAGCGTCCTTATCAACGAAGCAATCTGTCTGAGCAAAAGCAAAGCTTTCGCGGCGCGCCCTGACGGAGCAAGTGGAAGCTGACAGGAAGACTCTCACGAGCCAGGGGAATGCCCCGGCCACCGGTCCTCCGAGTCGGGTATCTCGCTTAACCGCCGCTGCGGCCATCGTCCCGGGCAGCCTCCGATGAATCGGCCGCCGAGACTGACGTGCAATAAGCAAAAGCAGCTGAAGAAAGGGAAGGGAGAAAAGATTAATAAGTCGCAACGCCCGACCAAGAAGATGGCGCAGTGCCATGGCCAGAGCGGCACGCTGCAATAACGAAGCATTCTTCGGCGTCCTGACAGATGGAGTTACATGTGCACCAGCGTTGGCAAACCACCCTCATCGAAACGATCCAAGATTCTCGAGGCACATCTCCCGTCCCGCGCAAGACGGATCAAACGTTGTTCACCCAAATGGAACACTTTTACCTAAGCCGACAAGTTTCTTCTCTTCCAAATTCCCCTAGACCGATCCGTTGGACCCCTTTCGACTCTGAAGCCCATCTCGAAACCCACTGCGCTTGGCCTTACCTCGGACGCAACCAACGACGGGGCGCTTGGAGAAAGCCTCGCGCCGAAGAAACAGCGGCTGCGATCTGAACATGCCTGCTCCCAGTGCGGCGGTGGGGATCGTCGGCGTATCATGTATATTGCCCTCTTCCACCATTAGGTATCATCGGCCCCGCATCCTTTTTCTTTGGAAGGTCTTTTCTTAGTGACATCCTATGAAGTCACTATATCACGCCGTGATATACATACCAGAAAACCCCCAGCGACGCGGCGGGCGCACATCCTCCGCGGGGCTCGTGACCGACTTCCGTGTCCGGCATCGACGCAATATCAAACAAAATGCTACTGACGTCGTGAGCGTATTTTTGGTATCTACTCTATACTGGTATAGTCGTGCATGATCGTGAAAAAGGTACAAAAACGGAAAGCAAAAAATCCAAGCAAAGTGCCCGCCCGCTTGCTAGAAGCTCTCCGAACTGTTGGTCGAGTACAGCTTCGTGTCGAAGCTCCTCCCCTGGTTCCGGCCGCCACCTCCCCCCGTCGACGCCGGCGGGAGCTCCCCCCTCGCGCCGCCGCGCGGCGTGGAATCCCGCTTGGCGTCGTACTCGATGTTGACCTCCCGCGTCCGCATGATGCCGTCGTACGTCATGATCTCCTCCTCGCTCGTCGTCGGCGAGTGGCCCCTGATCTCGGACCGGCCCTTCATGCTCATGTTCTTGAGCTGGAAGGTGTTGGGGTGGGTGTCGTTGTGCGTGTGGTGCGTGGCGCTCCGGCCGCGGGTCGCCGTCGCCGTGGTGCGCGACCTCTTGGCATCGCCGCCGCCGCTGCGGCCGTAGCCGTAGCGTCCGTTGGAGGAGCTCTTGAGGGAGGCGAAGAACTTAGGGAACCAGCGGAGGAAGAGGCCGCGGAGGGCCGGGGCCGAGGCGGCTATGATGGCGAGGTTGGTCTCGACGGCCGAGTAGGTGAAGCGGATGTCGTAGGTCGGATCGTTCAGGTTGATGTGGTAGGACACCTCGACCAGCCAGACGAGGCGGAGGACGCTGATGGCGGTGACGCTGGGCCGCGGTTCTGTCAGAGGGGGTTGTCTTGGGAGACTGCAGGTAGGTTTTGGGGTGAGCGACTTACACGGCTCCCAGGGCGAAGACGGCGAGGAGAGCCATCTTGACCCGTGCGGGCATCTTCAGTCCGAGGAAGATCCAGAAGGGCAAGGCCAGCGCGAGGACATCGGTTAGAATCGTCAGCGAGGCAGTGCTCACGTAGAAGGCCGAGGTGTCGATGCAAGTGCCGTCCGTCGGGGGGTTGCGGCCTGCCTTTTCCCAAAAGTAGCTGATGGGCCGGCACTGGAAGATGACGGTGACGAAGATGGCGACCATGAGCGTCAGGTTGAAGACGTTGAGGCCGATGATGGCGTACCGGATGCGCCGCTTCTGGCCGCTCAGGCGGAGGAGGAACATCAGGACGGAGCACTTGACGAGCGCCAGGATCGGGTTGTAGAGGAGCTGGATGATGTAGTTCCACAGGCTGCCGAGCCGTTGGTCTGCTACCAAGGGTATGTCTTTGACGTGGATGCCGATGAAGGCATAGCGCATGGCGAAGTACGATGCTACAGTCTCGGCGAGCGACTCTACCTACGGGGGACTATGTAAGTGACTCTGTACGAGGCTGAGGATCTAGTAGATGTTGAACATACCATTGCAAAACATATCAAGCCATCGTCTACGAGAACAAGTTAGCTACCTCGGCGACGATCGACTTGACGAGTAGAATTCCGGGACAACCTACCCCAACCGAACTGATTCGTGCTGACCCGACTATATACTCTTAAAGCCACTATGATCAGGGCCACTGCCGGGAAGAAGAAGAGAATGAAGAAGCCAATGTGCTGAAGACTCGTTTCCGGGTACGGGTAGTCGTCGGTGATGGGCGGCAGCGCAGCAGCCGTCGTGGTCGCGGCGTCGGCGGTATCTCTCGTCACCTGGGCGGCCTGCGCCGCGTGAACCAGAGCCGCGATGGCCTGCGACATGGCCGACGTTCGGTCGTCTTGAACTTCGAAAGTCGACTATAGGTGCGGCGAATCCAAGCTCGGAGGAGCCCTTGGCTGGCGGGATAGGGGTTTACCTCTCAGCACAGCGATGCGGGAAACGGTCTAATATGGAAAGGCAGGGAAAGATGGTAGTCCTATATGCCATCGTCCCTGGCTTGAAAAGTTCTGACTTCTTTCCGGTGTGCCTTGGACAGCCAGATTGGTTCAACACAGTATATGCACATAACTAACGGTGCCGTCTCCAAGTGAGAGGCGCATATTATTAGGCCTACCTTTCCTTCTTCCCACTCTGCAACGACAGGGTCGGTAAAGAAGAGCCAGACGGAATAGCGGTAGGCTTGCGAGAAAGGAACCAGGCCTCTCGGTGTCCTTTCCCTCAAAACACCAAGCCCCAAGTGGCGCCGGCGCTTCCAAAACAACTTCTGCGCCATTCAAGTGGGTGTGGCCATGTAAGAACTGGAGCCTCGAGAGAAACTTGGTGTCCCCCGGTGGTAACCCTACACAACGGGCATCCCTTGCACGCATCTGGCAGCAAGGATATATACGCTCGCTGAGAGGGCGCCGAGAGTGACGACGAGTGGCCGATAGAGGAGGACCACGGGAGAGTGAGAGGGTGGTCCAGCCCTGCGTGGATGTAGCAAGAGGTCCGGCGGGTTGGAATTACCATTCCCACACCATCTCATCCCGTCCGTCGATCAAGCTTGAGTGTCCGTTACCACTCAGATATTGCCATGGAAGACGCCTGGAAGAGGACTGACTTTCTTCTCCCGTGACAACACTTGCTACCAGTGCGACGCCTGAGGTGTAAGAACGATGTAGCACCCACGCCGTCCACATCCCGCGGCTTGTTCATCTCGTTGACAGGTGCCAAACGGTCAGAGATGGGAGCATGTCCGTGAGTTCGGCGTCAACAAGCTTACTTTGAAAGACGGGGCGTCAAGCCACAGGGTAACGGGGGCGTATCCGTCTACGCCTCCCCTCCGTAGCGACAAATCAGGAAAGGAAACCGAAGACCTTTCGAAATTTGCCATCTCCTCTCCACGGTTGCTGCCTGAGTTCTTTCCTCACACTGGACGAGAAGAAATTATCAGAATCTGCAGGGCGGGTTTGATGCGGGACCGGGGCCCGAGGCGAGGTGACAGCGATCGCGGGCTGCATCTTGGTGGACGTGGAGCTCTGGGGCTGCTGATGGGATATCGAACGATTTTTCGTGGGGCCGAAAAGATGCGGGACTGTTGCTGGTGTTGGCACCTCTGGTTCGTATAAGTCGTAAACGTCCGCACCTCCAAGCCGCATCCTGGGACGCAGGTACAGGCCAGGGTTCGGCAGCATGTCAGGACCAAGTGAAACCCATCGCGTACCGAGGACTTTGTGGCTAGCGCGCGATTGGTAGTTGTTAGTTGGCGGGCAGCGGAGAAAGAGATTGGTGGTCTTTCGTGAGACGAGACCCTTCTCCGTGTGGTTGGCTTGAGCGAGGAATTCCATGGGAATCGACATGATGAGTGAGTCTGTAAATGTGGATGATGAGTTGGCCTCGTCAAACTTGCTGGAGAAACGCATGCATGTGTAAAATGCTGTGCCGCTGAAGACGCACGAAAGCCGACATGCTGAAGAGAAATGACAACTGCATGACAGCCGGGGAAATAACCACTGCCGTCCTGTCAGCCACACTCTCTTGCGTTGCCGCGACATGGGTTGTTGGTTGTTGGCCGCAGGTACTTACTTACACATTGGCCTGTTGTCTAGAATGGGTCACTGAGAAGTTCAACTCGAGAACATCAAAATAGCTTCTCGACATGTCGAAGCACCTGAATCTCAAGATGAGCCTGACGATAAGATTCACATCATCAAGAGATGGCCTTTGCGCTGCCGCCCGGTGGTGATCATTTGCGGGAAGCAGTGCGGCATCCGAAGCTCCGGCAGGATTTGCAAGCCCGCCGGGGCCAGAAATTACCTTGCATGCGGACTTCATCTACGCGGGACAAGGGTTGTCCACACCCGGCGCCCAGTCCAACCCCATGCCGGCCCAGAACGGCAAATAGGGCACGGCAAGTTCACAAATCTCGCGCAACAGACGAGAAGAAGATGACAACGAAGAAGACGCAGAAGGATGCGAGACGGGTTTCGGCTTGTTAGTTGATGTTACCCAGCTGGATTAACGAGCCCGCTAGGCACACCGAAATCCCTCACAGGGCAACTAGCTCCGATAGTTGAGATGAACGGCTCAGCAAAGGCCGCGCAATCCACTTGGTCCAGATCTCCCTCTGCTTCTGAGGAGTCGTTATGACAGGGCTTAAGCTTGATTCTGAAAAGGAGAAAAGGATGACGGGTGCTTCCTAAATCTTAAACTTGGTAACAAAACGAAACAGCCGGTTCGCGCTCGCAGCATGGAAAGTCCCTTCTGCAGAGATGGATCCTCGCCTCCTCTCGGTGCGTCTCTGAATCGCTAGCGAGACCTCGCCAGGAGTGACTGTGCCTTGATCACAAACTGCTCTTTTCTGGCAGGTTGGCAGGCTGTGTCGTGCAAGAGGGATCGGGAGGAGGCCAGCATTTCCATGTTTGTGAGAGGCCGAATCTGGCAAGTTGCTGGGATATTGCTTCGAGGGATCTGTGTCTGCATGCGCATCTCCCATATTGCCACCAGCCACAATAAATGATGGCCGACTGAGGTGGTGTTGGCTGTTGGTTGTGTGGATCAAAAGACGAGTAGCAAAACAGCCAAGTGGACCTCATGGAGAAGCAAAAGAAGAAATGATGCGATTTGTTGGAGATGCCGAAGAACCAAGAAACCGGACTTGTCTTCGACTTGACTCAGTCAACCGCTGAGACTGTTGGCTCGTGCAAGACAGAACGGTTCATCTGAATAGGAGCAGATGTCTTTCTTTCTCTTTGCAGTATCTTTGCAGTAGAATCAACTGAACTTGGAAAACTTGCCTAAACCAGACTTACCTCCACAGGACGTTGAACGCGCACTGACACCGCAGTCGGCGAGCAGATTAGCTAGCCAACCGACCGGGCTTCTTGCGCCGGTGAGCGCGGGATAGCCTCCACATCCCAGCTCGACAACGACCGAGATGACAACGGTGCAAGGGTCGTGGCCACTGTGCCTGGGCAACATGCGGGGGCTTCCATCTCGGCCAAGGAGCCAAGCTCCAAACTCCGATTTCCAGCGTCCAGCCACTCAACGACCGCCCATCTGCGTCAGATCCTTGAACAGACCGAGCCCAAGTGGAGGTTGAAAACTGCACGTCGAGGTGGACGACTGGGGGCGTCCACCGTGTTAGTCTCTCGAAGTCTGTGTCGCTTTCAACGGCACCGTAACCTCGCCGGGTTCTGTTGCTTCCCTGCCCGCCATCCAGAGCCGTTGAGGGAAGCATGGCTCATCTCCCTCAAGGGTGTCCGCAAGAAGCACTTACAATGCTGTAATCACCCGTCTCCGGCGGAAAGATGCCTGTTGGAATCCGCCTCAGTTGCTTCGGGGATCTCGTCCGTCGATACTCGACCCTCTCCGTCTCTTCGCCCCCTCATCTATTCCTTCGCGAGAGGAATAGTTCCAGAGGAGCCCTGCAAATATTGCCTCTTGGCCACTGATGCTCTGCCCTACATCAATCCGTAGCCACAGAAAACCTCCCGTGCGTACCGACAGGCTGCGATCGAGCCCCCACAGGCCTCGAGCTAGGCTAGCCGTCCACATCTTTCGATATCGTTGGTAGCATAGCGAGGCCATTTCCGTTGTCGGTCGTGTTGTGTCCACCGATACGGGCTGTCATCCAACCGTCAAGTCCAGCGTTCCATTGCTCATCTCGGTCTCCACGCGTTCACCCCGCTGACACCACTGGCCGAACATCCTGCTGAGCCTTTTATATATTCGACGCAAGCCTTCCCGCCTCGGTGATCGCCTCTTTTCATCCCATTCGTCCACCAGGAGCATCTCGCGTCTGACACCACGTGGCAACCATGGCTTCGACACGTTCTGTTCTGGCGGCGGCTCTGCTGTCTGTCGGGCAGCTGGTTTCGGCTCAGACTATCAAAGTCGACGGCCAAGAGATTGGTGAGTTTGCCGCTAGTGATGCCTGGGAGACAGCTGTGGCGATCCGGATCATATGTGACTGACAACCTGTTAGCTGCCAACGCCTCCACCGTGGCTCCGGCCGCTGAGGCCGCTGATGCCTCCGTCGCCAGCACCTCCGCGGGTCTGAATGACCAGGAGAAGGCACAGCTGACCGATGCTGTACTTGCCAACCTAACGGCTCTCGAGTTGTCCAACGTCTCTTTGTTCGGCTTCGAAGACGCCTCTTCAGTCGAGAAGAGATCTCTCTTCGGCCGATGCAAGACATACCCAGGAGACCTCCTGTATCCCAACAGCATTATCTGGGGCATCTTTGACCTTCTCCTTGGTGGTGCTCTCACCAAGACCATCCCCGAAGCCTCAGTGTGCTATGATGACTTTGGCAACTATGACAAGGCCAAGTGCGACTTCTTGACCACCAACTGGGTTAATGGCTCGTACTATCACACCGAAGACCCAACTGCCATCAACGCTGTTCTCTTCGAGGGCCTGAACTGCATGCCCCCGACTATCAACGTTGGCGAGACGAATTGCTCGGTCGGTGGTCTGCCATCATACGTCGTCGAGGCCACCACTGTCGCCCACGTTCAGTTGGCCGTCAACTTCGCCCGCAATCTGAACCTCCGCCTCGTCGTCAAGAACACTGGCCATGACTTTGGAGCCAAGTCCACTGGTGCTGGTTCCCTGTCCATCTGGACGCATAACTTCAACGAGATCACTTTCCTCGAGAGCTACAAGCAAGACTCGTACAGTGGCTCTGCCTTCAAGCTCGGTGCGGGTGTCAGGGCTTTCGAGGTCTACGAGGCCGCGAACAAGTATGGCGTGACCGCTGTCGGTGGTGAAGGCCAGACCGTCGGTGTTATGGGCGGCTATGTCCAGGGAGGTGGCCACAGCCCGCTTTCAGGATTGTACGGCATGGCTGCTGATAACGTGCTCTCTTTCGAAGTGGTTACTGCCGATGGTCGTTTCGTGACTGCCAGCGAATCCGAAAACACCGACCTCTTCTGGGCGATCCGCGGCGGAGGTGGCTCGACATACGGCGTCGTCACGTCGGCCGTTGTGAAGGTTCACCCCCAGATGAAGGTCAGCACCGCCACTTTCGCCTTCTCTACAGGCGAGAATGTGACTACCGACCAGTTCTGGTCGGCTCTCCGTTTGTACTTTGACGGTTTCGTCGAGTACGCGGTTGATAACGCCAACTACGGATACTTCCGCATCCAAAATCTCGGTACTTCCTTCGCCTTCGATATGGGCCCTTGGTTGGCTCCGAACATGACTGAGGCAGAGCTTCGCAATCTGACAGCACCTCTGTTCGCTAAGTGGGCCGAAATTGGCCTCAACGTCGAGCCCGTCTTCAAGGAGTTCGACAACTTTTATGATGCCTGGTCGGTCTCTTTCCCTCTGGAACCTTGGGGATCCAACGCCATCCGCCAGGCTAGTCGTCTTTTCCCCAAGGCCAACTGGGAAGACGAGACCAAGCTCAACGCCACCTTCGACGCCATCAAGTCCGTCGTAGAAGACGGCGGCTACATCGTTGCCTTCAACATGGCCGCCGCGCCCGAGGGTTACCCTGACAACGCCGTCAACTCTGCGTGGCGCGAGACTGTGATGCACTGCATCACCGCCGCTCTATGGGACCCCACCGCCGAGGAGTCCGTCATCAAGAACGCCAGCGACACGCTCACATTCGACTGGATGCAGCGCTGGCGCGATGTCTCCCCCGATGCCGGTGCGTACATGTCCGAGTCGGACTACATCGAACCCAACTTCACCCAGGCTTTCTGGGGTACCAAGTACGAGAAGGCTCTCGAGCTTAAGAAGAGATTCGACCCCCACGATGTCTTTTATGCCCAGAACGGTGTTGGATCCGAGAACTGGGAGATGTCGGAGATGATTCTGGGCAACTTGCCTTCGCAGAACAGCAAGTTGTGCCGCAAGCAGTAGGGAGTTGTCGATTGATCAAGCCGCCTTGCTCATGATTATGGTGTTCTTTCTTCGACTGTAAATATTGCCATTGTACATAAGTGTGGTTTTCTTAGCCACGAGTAACCTGAATATGGATCAGTAGATGATCTTGACGCATTAGAATAGTACTTTTTGTCATGACAAACCTCATGCCCAAGCATTTTATGAATCGCAAGCCCGCCCTGAACTGATCAGCCTCAGCGTGTGATCTTGATAGGGCCGATACTTTTGCGTTTTTGATGACTTGAGATGATTTGCGGCAGTACGTGACTTTGGTTGGTTGAACTGAAGGAAGCGTCCAGGAGCGCGTCGACAGCAGATGCGCGAAACCGAAATGCCGTGAGACAATTCGTAGACTCTAGTCATTCGATCATTGTACTTTATTCGGAATTTTGAACCGTTTCCTGCTGGATATGCCGTGTATCGATGATATTGCATTGGTGACCGAGCTTGAGGTGTCGTGAACGTGAGAGGTGTTGGAGGTTTGGGTGGCGGTACGTACTTATCTCTAAGCCCACTTTAATTTTACGCTAAACCATAACGGAGCAGGCGCATAACCTGCCTTCGAATTTCAAGGTGACATCTCCCCAAACTCTTCAACCATAGCTTCATACACCAGCCGTCCATCATGGCATCTATCGCGGCGTCCCTGGCATCGGCCCTCCCGAAACCCAAATACTCCGGCGAAGATGAAGAGCCCCCCGCGCGCGCTCAGCAACGCGGCCCCCGCATCGTGGGCGCCGGCCAGCTCGACGAGACGCAGATCGTGCTGAAGAGATCCGGTCCTCCTCCGTACGGCCAACGCGCAGGATGGCGACCGCGAGGCCCCGAAGACTTTGGCGACGGTGGCGCGTTCCCCGAAATCCCGATCGCGCAGTACCCGCAGGATATGGGAAAGAAAGGGGCGTCTTCCAGCAACGCGCTGGCGATCCAGGTCGACGCGGAGGGAAAGCTCGATTACGGCGCCATCTCGCGTCAAGGCCACAGCGAGAACCGAATCGTGCACACCTCGTTCAAGGACCTCATTCCTCTCCGTCAGCGAGCCGACGCTGGCGAGATCGATCTGAGCCGACCGAGTCAAGAGGAGGTAGCTGCGACGGCCGAAAAAACAAAGAATGCATTGGCAGCGTTGGTGAGCGGCGCTGTGGCTGCGCAGAAGCCCAAGAACGTCAACGTCGGGAACCGCGCAGACCCGACCTTTGTGCGATACACCCCGGCGAACCAGATGGGCGACAACTCTAAGAAGCAAGATCGCATCATGAAGATCGTGGAGAGGCAAAGAGACCCGATGGAACCGCCCAAGTTCAAGCACAAGAAGATTCCCCGCGGGCCGCCGAGTCCTCCGCCTCCAGTTCTGAGGTCGCCACCACGAAAGCTGACGGCCAAGGACCAGGAGGATTGGCGCATCCCACCACCAGTCTCCAACTGGAAGAACCCCAAGGGTTTCACGGTTCCGCTGGACAAGAGATTGGCTGCCGATGGGCGTGGTCTCCAAGACGTGGCAATCAACGACAAGTTCGCTCAGTTCTCCGAAGCTCTATACGTTGCCGACAGACACGCCCGCGAGGAAGTCAGACAGCGCGCGGCAATGCAGCAGAGACTGGCGGAGAAGGAAAAGGCGCAGAAAGAGGAGAACCTCAGGATGCTTGCGCAGAAGGCTCGCGAGGAGCGCGCGGGGGCTGGTCGACGCGACTCGAGATCAAGGTCACGCTCGCGCAGCTACAGCGGCTCTGACTCGGAAGACTCCGACGGTTCGGAAGACTCAGAGGTGCGGGAGCGAGAGAGAGCCAGAAAGGAAAGGATGCGCGAGGAGGAGAGGAAGCTACGTCAGTCACGCATGGGAGCTGAGAGGAGGGTCCAAGTCATGGCGAGGGAGCAGAACCGGGATATCTCGGAGAAGATCGCGCTCGGCCTCGCGAAACCGACACAGTCCAAGGAGACAATGTACGACTCGAGACTTTTCAACCAGTCGAGCGGCTTCGACAGCGGGTTCAACGAGGACAACCCGTACGACAAGCCGCTCTTTGCTGCGCAAGAGGTCATCAACAACATTTATCGTCCACGCGCCAACATGGACGAGGAAGAGGACGAGGCTGCTGGCGATAAGGAGATGGCCAAGATTCAGAAGTCGAGTCGCTTCGGTGAGGCGTTGGGCAGGGGAACGTTCAAGGGCACAGAAGATGTCGAGGTAAGCACACCGGCTCGAATGAAAGCGAGGAGTAAAGCTAACCAACTCGTTTCACAGGAGAGGGAGGGGCCAGTACAGTTCGAGAAGGACGCAGGAGATCCCTTCAACGTGGACAAGTTTTTGTCCGAGGTGGAGCAAAGTTCGTCGTCGAAGAGAGGATACGGACTTCAGGAGGAAGATTCCCGGCAACCAAAGCGGGCCCGAGTAGAGGAAGACGACGACTAGATGAGTCGGAGCCGGCGCTAGGGGAGTTTACTTGGTTCGGCGGAGCAAGAGTCAGTCAGCATCGAGATTCCGACTCTCTCTCAAAGGCATTGTAAAAGTACGGGGAGCTGTCGCGATGCTGGACGAGCAGGGCAGAGCATTAATGCAAAAGAGAATTTTGACGAGCTCCGTACAGAAGTCGGTGCGAGCTTCGATCGCAAACCATTGGACGATTGCGTGTGATGTTGCCGGTTGTTCTAGGGCGGAGAGGCAAGGGGTGGAAGCCGACTGGCGAGTTCGCAGCGACGTTCACGGTTTCATAGACCCGTGATTTCATGCGGACCGTCTGGCCGTCGACAAGTCAAAGCCGAGAACCGGACGAGGCGGACATTTTGGCACCTGGGCCAGGAACAGCGATCCGGGTTCGTTCGACTGGACGGGCCGGGGTGGGTTCGCTAAAACTTGTCAGAGTTGGTGTCGTCGAAGTGACAGTCAGGGTCGGCGAGGGAGGCGGCTCGGACTGCGATTGGCCCCGTCCCCTGGGACAAGCAACAGTCAAGAACCGGGACATCAGGCGAGCAAGGGGATATGGTTGGGGGTCGGGTTGGGTTGGGAGGAAGGGGAAAAAAAAAGAAGTTGAGACGAAGATCAGGCAGGGTGGGAAACGTGTGGGCATGGAGCATTGGACGTTCCGGCCTATATTTACCGTCCCGTAGCTTGATTGACGGGCGGTTGAAACAGGTTGCAGCGATGCCCTGTTGGTTAAGCTCTGAGTTGGAGACTCTTTGGAGCCTTGGCCCCCAATGCCGATGATGTGATGGATGGTGTTAGGTAGTCATGTTTGCTTCTGCGATTGCCAGAGTTCACGAAGGGAGAGAGGGTGGTAATAAGTGAGGAGAGTTGGCGGCTGAAGGGAAGCATGGTGATTTGAAAAACAGAGAATGTGTTTATTTCTCGTAAGCTTAACCAAACATCTGGCTCGGAATCGAGAATTTGATATTGGCCAGAGTCTATTAGTCTCTTCTTTTAATCTTTTTCGGCTGGTGTTCGCCAGAAGTTCCGATGCAGCCTCAAGACGCAGCTCCCGAGGACCTGGTTTCCGAGAGCTGATCTCGCATATATCCCGCGTCGAGTGAGTTCTCAGGTGCCCGCCCGCCCGCTGAACCCATTGAGTTGTTGGTTGCACGAGCCGGCGGCAACTTAATAAGTCAGAACCTGATCCGAATGCGGGATTCCAAGCGCAGATCGATGCGACATGTTCGGGTCGTTTCTTGTGTCTGTCTGTCAGCAGCTGATGTTGCTCCTGCAGCAGAGTCCCTGCGTGGGAGGCATGCGACGGGAGTTGGGATCGGGAGTCAGAGAAGAAGCGTAATTCACGACGGTGAGTTTTTGGTGGTTCCATTCCAACTCTGGCCGGCGAGATGTCGAGGCTATTCGACTGAAGTCAACATGGGCGGAAAGTCTACAGCATCCCGTCCTTTTTGACCTTGGAAGAGATGAAGATGATGGGGGTTAGGTGGACTTCAACTCAAGCCTTCAACGCCCAACTTGGCTCCCTTCGCCAAGCCCTTTAGCGCAGATGCGCTGTCGGCCCCTGACAGCGTGGCACCCGTGGCACCTGTGGCACCTGCATCCCGCTTTGAGGCGCTATGAAGTGTCGATCTAGCCGGCTGCATCATCCGAGTTCAACTTCACCTTTTCTTCTTCCTGCGCCAGTTCGGATTCGTTTTCCAGTCATCAGCGTCCCAACAACAGCATGACCGAGGAGGATCAAGACCAACATCTAAGCCGAGGTGGTCTCGTGTCATCATTCATTCCATCTTCGTCTCCATGATCGACCTGACTGACGTCCGGTCCCCATCTTCCAGCTGAAGATGCAGTACCAAAAAAGACACGACGACGGCGACGAGCTTGACTCGACTCACACTGACCCCGGCCGCAGATCAATCCATCCATCCCATCTCTGTTTCTCCCACTCCTCAACCAAGATTTCAAGTTACCAAGACGTGCGAGACCCTGCAACGACGGGCTGCACGTCCACTTCAGATGTCCCGTCATCGTCCCCTTTCGCCCCGTCCTTCATGCCCGAGAGGTGTCTCTGCCTCGAAAGCATGAACAAGAAGCTTCTTCCCAGACACGACACCCCGGACGCACCGGCCAGCCATCAGCTCTGAGCATGACAGACTTGACTTTTGCCATGCACACACACACACAGCACACATCTCAGGTCTGAGCCGAGACCCGCCCCGGATGCTCGTGTCTACCTACCTTAGTTTACCTGCCTACACTACTGCAGACTGGCCTGTCAAGGTTCGTGTCGAGTCCTTGCTCAATGCTCTGCAGAAGCCTGCCCTGCGTTGAAGCGCGCAAAGTCAAGCTCAGCCCTGGTCCCCAGCGCCCTCAGCGTCCCGAACCTCTCTCTCGTCGTCGGCGCCGTCATCCAGTTGCATCCGAGCCCGAACTTGGCGTCCCGCGGCGGTGCCAGTCGTTCTTTTCGTTTCCTTATGCCTCACCCCTGGCTTATGTGAAGTGTTCCAGGGGATTTCCCATACCTCGGATGCACTGATGAAGCTCAAATGCCAAGTTGGCGGTTAGTTGTTGGGCACCGTGTATCATGTTCTTCCCCCGCGTCGTGGTCTCGGCGAAGTTTTTTCTGGGAGGAGAGAACCACGATGCTTATTTCACTGCGTCTGCCCACCCTCACCTTCTTAAGAATCTTCTCTTCTTCTCTCAACTATTCTTCATCGTGTCTGGTCTTGGCACTTACATTACCGTCTTTTAATATCTCTTCGTAATTTCACTTCATGCCTCTGAGAGGACTGCGCCTCTTCACAGTTACGACACCGACTTGGACCGAAGGAACGCATATCACATTCTGCTCGTCGAATCACCACACCAATTGAAAAAAAACCACGCCATATTAGACCGAAGCTGGCTCAATAATACGAAATTTCCACTTCGGGACTCGGAATTCACCCACACTCACGTATTCCCTGATGCGAGACGTCGACATCCCCTGCCAGCACTCGTCGAGCCAGGCAACTTGGACCATCCCTCATTGGACTGGTTTAAGTGGTCCACCGCAACGGACGCGTACGTAGTACGTATGATAGGCGTAATCGGATCGCTGTGTTAAATCGGGGAGCGTATCAGCTTGAAGACGATGGTTCCAAATCTGGGCCCGACTTCATCACTCGGCTATACTCCGTTCGAATACTGGAAGGGTCCGAAACCCGTCATTCCCAGACCAAAGCGCAAATCACGAGCCGTCGCCCTCGATCTAGAACCGCTTCTTCCCACCCCCACACCGGCACCGAGGCCTCGCGCCGCCGCGACATGGCCCGGTCAGGCATTTGCTGTCGCCGTCCCTGGTGTCCAGCGGAAACCGTCGCTGGCACCTCCCCCAAGCGCCTTCGTGGCGCAGCCAGGAACATTCACCGTTTCGTCCAATAAAGGCAAGCCATTTGCGGAGATTCTCGTCGTCCCTCCAAAGGTGTTGGTCCACCCACTTTTTCGAGACGAGATAAAGACTCCGGACTGGCCCAGGGGTTTCTCCCCGTATCCCGATTCCATGAACGACTCGACTTACAACATCATGGGCGACTACGGATATTCAAACGAGCGCCTCGGCCAGAAGCCTGCGTGGTGGGACCCGAGGGGGTGGACGAAGCGGATTTGGGCCGGTGTCAGTGCCGCCATCATTATTCTGATTGTCATCATCGTCGCCGTCGTCGTCACCCAGAACAACCAGAACCGGTACCCGGACTACTCCAAGCTGTCGTACAAGCTGAGTGACACATGTACGGACCAGCCGTGCGCGGGAACAGCGGACATTCCCGGCTGATGATTGAAACCCAGACTCTGGAGAGAACTTCTTCGACAAGTTTGACTACTTCAACACATATGATCCAAGTGTGTCTCGTCCAGACCTCACTGCCAGGCGCAGCACACTGACTGATCCCGACAGCGGGAGGAACCGTTCACTACGTCGGCCGCGCTGAGGCAGCCACGAGGGTACATATATCCCACTTCCTAACCCTGGCAAACATCAGCTGAACCCAGCAAAGAACCTGACGTACGCCACCTCCGACAGGGCCGTCGTCCGCGTCGACAACACCGTCGGCCCCAGCTCCACCCCGGACGCCTCGACCGGACGCTTCTCCGTCCGCGTCGAGTCGAAGACGCAGTACGACAAGGGCCTGTTCATCTTCGACGTCAAGCACACGCCCTACGGCTGCGCCTCCTGGCCCGCCCTCTGGTTCTCCGACCCGAACAACTGGCCCGACGCCGGCGAGATCGACATCATGGAGGCCGTCAACCAGGGCACCGACGGCAACCAGATGACCCTGCACACCACCTCGGGCTGCGAGATGAACGTCAAGCGCAAGCAGACCGGCAGCGTCCTCCAGACGGACTGCAAGAACACGACAAACAGCAACGCCGGCTGCGGCGTCGAGGGCAAGACGTCCTCCTACGGCGAGGACTTCAACAGCGCCGGCGGCGGCTACATGGCCATGGAGTGGCGCGACGAGGGCATCCGCGTGTGGCAGTTCGCGCGGTCCTCCGTGCCCTCGGACATCACCAACAAGGCCCCCGACCCGAGCACCTGGGGCAACGCCCTCGCCGATTTCCCCAACACGGCCTGCGACATGAGTTCGCACTTCAAGAACCAGTCGCTCATCATCAACATCGACGTCTGCGGCTCGCTCACCGAGGCCAAGTACGCCACCTCCGGCTGCGGCGGGACCAGCTGTTCTGATTTCCAGGCCAACAACCCCTCCGCGTTCGACACGGCGTATTGGGAGTTCGGTGCCTTTCAGGTATACACGGCCTCATAACGTAGACACGGGAGGAGGAATGAGATATGTAAAAGAAGAGAGAGTTACACACGCATCAGAAAGATGCGGGTTGTCACCGAGGCAGGTCACCGGTGGCCAAAACCGCAACAGGAGCGGTCATGACCTTTTGTGTTTTTTATTCCAATGAGCGAGCGAGTCTTATATCATCCACTCGGGGGTTTTCGAACAAACCTCCCCAAGTGAGGATCTTCTATCCCTGAGAGGTCAAAAGGAGTCGGAGAGTAACATATGCCCAAAAAAGTTTTCAAGAGACATAATGTCTAGAATGGGGTCTATCTATACTACATTTCTCTCAAAACCCCGCATCGTGAAACTACCCCGTGAAAGAGAGAGAAGAGTCATAGTATACAGCCATCAAAGCAGTCGTCCACAACATCAACCAACCCCTTCGTCGGCCTTCATCCCGATCGTGAATAATGTCGAAGTGGAGTTGGATCTCTATAGTCTATATCCCTCCCCTGGCCATTCCCAACCCGAATAGAAAGGGGTTCGGCCCAATCCGTAGTAAACGCCATGCAATGCAAACAACCCGCCAAAAGCCACCTTTTGTACAGACGTCCTTCCACATCATTTCATACACACACTTTCTTCCTACACCCACAACCTCACCTCTCTCTCACACATTACACATTCCCCCCTCACTCATCCTTCGGACTCCTCATATACGCATCAATAGCGGCACTAAACGCCGCGAACGCAACGCACCCGCCCAGCGCCGCCTGCGGCCCCGCGTTCTTGGCCAATATCCCGCCCGTCAGACACCCCGCCGCGACGCCGTTGCCCAGGTCGTTCTTGGCCCGGAGGCCCTCGATCCCGCACTCGATGCCCGCGAACAGCGCGCCCACCTTGCCGAAGTTCTTGGCCATGCTGTACGACCGCGTGCCCATGTCCTTGAAGCCGTGCCGGAGCTGCTGGCGCAGGGGGAGGTCCGAGATCGGGGTGGTGGTCGGCTTGCCGTCGATCGTGGCCGTGTGGAAGGGCGTGTCGTAGGACATCTGGTGGAGGGGCGGGTGTCAGACTCTTTTTTTCAATTCTTGAGGACACATTTGATTTTGCCTCTTGTAAGAGGAGGGTAACGTACGGATGCCATGAACATGCCGAATAATCCACCCATGCCGAAACCCATCACGCCGGACATGACGCTCTTGGTCCAGCAGTTCTCCATGAAATTCGTCATCTGGCATTCCGCGTCAGTGAATCTATTTGTAGGTAACCAGCAGCCGCAGCAGAGAAACGCACCGCCTGCATCTGGGCGTCGGGGGGGGCCATCGCGCCGGCGGCGTCGGCTGGCGTCGCCATGGGCGAGGCTTGGCTTGCACCGGGGAAACTCATGACGAAGATTATATTGAGGGTATCGTGTAGAGAGCGGCGAGGTGCGAGTTAGTGCGATTGAATGCGATCGTCGCGACGCGTGCTGCCAGATTGTTCGCGGGAGGGTGACCAAATTTCTGCCAGGAGGAGCTTCTCACCACTGGGCGGCGAGCGATAAATTTCTTATCTCGCCTTATCGATGTCGGCGCCTCCTGGCACGTGCTCCTCCGACCGGCCTCCGAGCGGTCCCTCCCGATGGAGAGTGGGGTGAGTTTCCGGGTTCCCCGTGCACCAATGACGGAGCCACCATGGGTGACGGGATTGAAACTCAATGCAGTAAACCATTTTCACTCAACATGACGCCACGGCCTAGTTTTCATGTCTCTTGAGAATGAGCTACGATAAGTCTGTCCTCTATTGAGAGGGTATACAAGGTAAACGGCCCGTAATGAGCCTCGCTCAGCCTGTCATGAGAATGCCTTTTTCTTGTGAATACGAGTCGAGACCAAATCTGCCCGCCTCTAGGCCCCAGAACCGCGAACCTCTCTGCCCGCATACTCTTTGTAACGATTTCGGTTCAAGATGCTGCATCGGACAAAGTTCTAACCCTCTCAACCAGTTCAATGGCATCCAGGTCCGTAGAAAACGTCCTTTGATTACCGCAAAAACAGGTCGCCAACGCCGTTTCTCAATGTTCTCGTTCGGTCGACGTGGTCCAAGCCAAGGTAGTCATCGTCGTTCGTGGCAACGTCCCATAATACGTCCTCTGCTATATGTCAGTGCTGTGATGTGCAAGATGTTCAGGAATGCCTACCGTCACTCAAGTAATGTGGCTTGGAGAAATGAGATCTTTTGATCACCGCAAACTTGATCTTCTCGAAGCTCTTGCCCTTGAGACCAGTCCGCTTCTCAAGTCGTTTCTTCGTATCCGCAAATTTCTCCCCCTGGACAGTGTCAGTGAGCGGGCATATCTCTTGGCAGTGGGATGCTTACCTCGACGAGCAAGAACTTGAACGGAACACCGTGTACTCTGCTCGGCTCGCTTTGGAAGTGGAAAACTTGGATGTAGTTGCTTCCTTCCTCCTCGTTCAACTCCTCCTCAGGCACGCGTTCCGCGAAGACGCTCGTGTATTCGTTCATACTGATGACGGGATACTCCCGAGGAAGTTCGCGGTAAAACTTGTGGCTACTCGTTTCGTATATCCTGATACGACCTCCCTCGGCCTCGTCGGGGATGCCTGCCTTCTTGACCAAGACCTGGATGAGGTCTTCGATGTTGCCGTTCTTCGCAACAAGCAGGTCATACTGTTCCTACTATTCGTCAGTACTTTGCAAACTTGTCATCACGAGAGTCGGGTCTCACCTCTTTCGTGATGCCTTCACTGAGCCATGTGACCTTGATACTCTTCTTGGTGTCCAGCTCCGCCAAGCTCATGTCCAAAACCTCAAAATAGAAGGCATCCGTCCGTTGGCTTGTGCTCAGCTGGTTGTAGCCAGTGGGGTTGAGGATGACTTGCAGGCTCTGGTTGACACCACGCTTGACAGTTGTCTTGGGGTTTCCGGTCGCGGAGTTGACGGTCCAGAAGCGGATATGGGTAGGGGGGACCCCTAGCCTGTCGGCAACACGCTCTGAGAGTGTGTCATAGCTGATCTTGGAGTTCAGGACCAGTTCGAAAGGTGGGTACTTTTCGGCGTTGCATCGAGTCGGGTGGGCGTGGAACTTGACGGTCTTCTTGTTGTGCAGGAAATCGTAGTAGTCGCGTGCGTCTTCAAAACGGTCTGCCTTCTTGACCACTTGTTCTGTTGCTTGCTTTTCGCCGAGACCCAGATGCTTCTCCAGCATGTTACGGTCACCCTTACGCTCTGTCGTCCGCTGGAAGCAAATGATGTCGCCGTCCTGAAGCTCCGCCGCCTTAAGGGTCTGCTTAGCCTTCAAGGCTTCGATCATGGTTGGCTTGATTTCCTCCCAGAGCGAGATCTTCTCATCCGATGGCAGCTTGTCTCCCCAGCCCATCTTCTTCATGATGATAGGCACCAAGTCTTCAACCTTCTTTTCCTTGCTGATGTACACGTGTCCGATGCCATGAAGAGCTTGCTCCTCGACATCGAAGTGCTTCAGGAAGAGTAGGATCAAGTCATTCTTAACAACGACGCCGTTCAGCTGGCCTTGGAACGTCGGCCAAACGGCCTCGCCCTCGGGTGTCGTTTCTTCGGCAACTTCGGCCCATACCCTGAATAACTGGTCTCGGTGTCCAGTGGCTCTAGAGAAGCATTCTTCGACGGTCGGTTGCAGGTCCATGATTGGCTGATCGGGACGAATTGTCTTGTTCTGGCGGTTCACCATAATCCAGAGGCGCACCTTGCGGGGATCTTGGCCAATGTCCTGTGCGATAGTGGCCACCAGCTCCTCCATCGTCGACTGTCGGAGAACCCTGTAAGAGCGCGGCGCAGCATCTGTTTCGGTTTGGTCGAGCTCGAACGTGGTGAGATCCGTACCGCCGTGACTCTTGAAGGTCTGCTCCGTGATGACCTTGACATTGATGTAGAGATGCTGTTCCTCCTTTTCCTTGCGCTTGGCCTCGCGAAGAGCGGTCTCCTCTTCAAATCGCGTCCGCAGATGGACAGGGATATCTTCCTTGGTGACAGGGCACAGAATGTCGTCCAAGCGGGACTTGCGAATGTACACCAACATGTAGGCGCTGTTCTGCCGCAGAACTGGCGTCTTCTTCTGCATTGGGGCGCGAAGATGGTTGGCCGGGCTAGTCCTATACTCTCCACCGAAGTTCTCTTCTAGCACCTCGCGCATCGTGGCTTTCGTGACCTTGTCGTCGTCGTACTTGTAAAACCACCCATCCTTGTTGGGCTTCAGAAACGCGTAATAGTGACCGGCGTTGAGGTCGCCGCTGTGGACTAGTACACCGTGCAGTTGGTACTCCCAAGATTCCGACTTGTCTGCGTCCTCGGAGAGATACGGCGAAGCATCGAAGTGCTCAGGGAATTCGTATCGATCGTTGATTTTCATCATCGTATCGCGCTGGATGTCGTACTCGAAACGCTTCAGCTGCAAGTGAAGCACGTTGGGGAAGCTCTGGAAAATGACGCCCTTGTTGGCGTCCTGCAGCTTGAACTCGTCGCCGGCGAAGTACTGGTTCTCGCCGTCCATCTTCTCGACCTGAACGTAGTCTTGGAAACTCTCAAGCATGTTCTTGTTTCCGCTTACATTCAGCTGAATGTCCCAGAAGTCTTCGACGCGGCTAGACTCGTAATCGACGTTAATGCAAGAGATGTAAGTCTTGATCTTCCCACTAAACATTTGAGGAAGGACGTGTTCGGCAGGAGTGCCCTTCATCTTCTCTTCCATTCGTTCCATGAGCTTGCGCGACAATTCTTGTACATCCTGCTGCTCAAAAATGTGTCTCGTCTCCCAACCAAAGGACTTGGTCAATTCGTTGGTTCCCACTGCGGTCTCCGATGTCTGAAGTTGATAGAAGAGACGTTGGAGGGTGTATGCGCTGTTACCCATGCTCTCCTCGTGCTGCGTCGGGATTTCGTAGATGGCCTGCACACGTTAGCATAAGCTTGCCAGAGAGGGGGACGGCTCTACTTTTCGGAATGCATTGGTAAAATACAAGGACTGGAGAAGAGAGTTGAGGTAACATGTTGCGCCTTGGTTGCGCAGGCCTACATAGCCGGTCTCCTTCTTCGAGTCGTAGTTGTTAAAGTTGTGCCAAAGAACACCCGTCTCGTCTTCGACGATGCGGAGGTACGCCGTGATATTGGCCGTGTCGTTCTCACACAAGGGACGGTTGCCGCCTTCCCAAGGGACGTTGAACATCTTCCGCAGCTCAAGGAACCGCGTGAAGCCCCAATCAGACTCCTCCTTCGTGAACCGATGATGGGCAGTATGATGGGTGTATAAGCTCGGGTCGTTCGGGTTCCACAGGACCAGCGCAAACTGCACGCAGCAGCTCCAGTTCTCCGGGATGTTGGTCGGCTCGAATCCATGTTCAAGGTAGATGGAGCACTGGTCGACGTTGTTGCCGTGGGGGAACAGGAGAATGCGCCTGTGACAGTGAGTAAGACTGATGTTGAGCAATGGCAAGGGTAGAATGAGCATACCATGGAAAGCCGCCAGCTTGGAACACGGGACCGTGCTCTTTCTTGGACATTGTCCTCCATGCCTCGACGGTCCATGTGGAAACGACATCCTCGAGCACGCGGGGCTCTTCGTGGAGATGGGGGAAAATGACGTCCTTCATGGCATCGACTGTCCCGAGTTAGCCGGGGCGGTGGCAGGAGATTGCTGGGTACTCTTACAGTCGCTTGCCAGCGGCAGGTCTTGCAGCTGCTCGACCTCATTTTCAAGGTTGTCCGGGTTGATGATGGCGACGGGTTCTTTCTCCGCGTCGGGGCCGCCGACGTACTCGTCGGTGTCCACCACCATCTCGTTCGGCGAGTGTATGTCGTTGTTGTAGCTCTGTGTGGGTAGCGATGAGAATTAGCTAAACTGAGGCAGCTCGGATATGGGTATGGGAGCGAGAAGCGGTTGGGAAGTGGGATGTTGGGTGCGGGTACTGATGCAGTGACGAAGAGCTGGACTGGGCTTTGCAGGATGGTGGGGTTGAAAGACAAGGAGGATAACACACGGGCAGGTAAGTAGGCCGAGGAAGGTGCAGTGACAAGAGCAACGACAGGAAGCTCAAGCAATGGCAGCAAGAGACGAAGCAGAGTCGAGTAGGGGAGGAGGAGGGGCTGAGGGAGGGGCAGTCGGTGTCGTCAAATGTCGTGGCTTACCATGGTCTTCTTCTACCACAGGTGGCGTGAAAGAAAGTGCGATGTGCCGATGGCAAGGCAAGGCCAGGGCCGAAAAACAGCAGCAAGACGACGATCTGCGCCAGTGCTGCTTCGATGACGGAGTAGGAGCCGCAGAGGGCGAGCGGGCGGCAGGCGATGGAAGGAAGCCGGCAGGCTGCGTTCAAGACACGAGCACGGCGGGTGCAAGTAGCGATGGTGTCTGTCTTGGTGAGGAGGAGCGGATGCTGGCGTTGGAGATGGCAAGGCCAGAAGAGAAGTTGGGTTGCATGAATTGCAGGCAGGGCCGGGAAGGTGGAGGTAGGCGGGCGAAGCAAGACCAAGGCCTAGCAGGTGTCAGTGGTGTGTAAGGTAGAGCAAGGTAGATAGATGATCGGTCTGCGTCGGTCGGTAAGGCAAGGTAGGTAGGTAGGTACTGACGCAAATGGTGGGATCTAGCCGGAGGAGAGCACGAGACAGGCTACCCGGATGAATAACTGTCAGCCCTTCCTCGTCCAGTGAAGTTGCAGAGAAGACACTGAACCAGAAAAGCCAACACTCAGCAAATCCAGTCGTCGTGGAGAAGGCAGAGGCAGAAAAAAAAGTTTGGAGAAGCGACGACGGATGGTCACAGTCTGCTGTATTCCATTGATTGAGGTGTGAGAAGCGCACTTCAATGGAGACAGAATGGGGACAGGGATGTGGTCTTTGGAAGACAGGTACTACATGTTAGATTAATAAGTGACAGTACCACTATATCCCTAACAAAAGCGGATAACGACGGAACTTGTCTCGAGGGCTTGCCCCGCTGTCAAGAGCCATTCCGTCCAGTAGGACCTTTTCTTACGCCGGCAAGCTGGGCTCTCTGGAGCAATGGGTCTTTGCACCTGTGCTACCTTAGCGCATTTTCATTACCCACGTCGTCAATCACCTCAGTTCCAGGTTGCCAGCAGATGCTCAGATGCTGCAGCTCGCTGGGATACGGAGCAAGCTGCCCTGCACCTCCACCTTGCCCATTGGGATGGATTGGGGCGGAATGGACGCCAGCATTTGAGCACTCCACCCCTCCAATGACGTTGCCGTGACCGCCAACATGGCCAATTCATTCACTCCTTCCACCACTCCAAGCCACTCTCCCTGCTGAGCGTGTTACCTCGCCAAGCCACACTTCGACGCTGACAATGGATTCATTTCCGTTACATCTGGCCTCCTCTGATCTCATATCGAGAAAAAAATTGCTTACATGCTGATAGCGGACAGTTGACAAGCTATTCGTATCCTGGATTTCCTCGGCGCCTCAGGGAAAGGTACGATCAAGATTGGCGTGGTTCCTGAGCAATCGGATCGCGATATCCACGGATACAACACTCTCAAAACCAGCCGAATCATTATCTGCCGCGTCTATGAACCTCAGGTCGGGAAGATGTAGATGCAGACGCAGCAATATGGAGGCTGAGCCGGACTTGATTGGCTCGCGTGTGTCACAGCCTGCATAGGCACACTTCGAGGCAGGATAGTCGCCATTTCAGTGCAAAGCACATATCCCATAAGACCCCGCGCGTAGCCTGGTCACATCTTCGGAGCACTGTCTGTTGTTTTCTCTGTTACGGCGTCAACGGCAGCAAATCCCACCGCGGCTCTACTCGCCATGGCAGAGGCCCTGGGGCTCGCAGCAAGCGTCTTCGCCGCAATCCAAATTGCCGACAGGGTCATCGTTCTGTGCAAACACTACATCGAAGGTGCCCAAGATGCCCCATCAGATCTTCGATCCATCCTCATCGAAACGTCGACTTTGAAGGTCATTCTCGAGAGTGTCAACTTCCTTACTCGGCAGCATGGACAGTCGTCCGCACTCATCAGCCTGGATAGCGAGGTCGGTCCTATCAAAGGATGCGAAACTGCTATGTCCGACCTCGAAAAGTTGTTTTCCGCTGATCAAGCCCAAGTGACGGCCAAAGGCAAGTCCAAGAGGGGGAAGCTCCAAGCTTCTCTCACGACCTTGGCTTGGCCTTTGAAACAAAATAAAGCCAAGAAGCTTCTTCAAGATATTGCGACGCACAAGAATACCATAACCCTGGCACTCACCTCTGATACTGTGTGAGTACCTCAAAATCTGCAGATGCAATGCGCTTGCTCGTCTAACTGTTGTCTTCAGGCATGTGGTTCAGGAGATCAAACAGACGACAACACAGATCCAAGCTATTCTCACCGGTGAGTAGCTACGTTGCGAAGGTCACGGTTCTTGCCAATCTCTAACTTAATTACTACGCAGACTCGCAACGCCGCGAGGTCTTCTCATGGCTTCAGCACACCGATCCGTCCACTCTACACCACCGAGCGTGCAGTAACTACGAGCCTGGGACATGCGACTGGGTTGAGAGGCTTCCAACATGGCCCGATTTTCTAGAAGGCACAGAACGATGTCTCTGGATCCATGGGATACCTGGTGCCGGCAAAACCGTTCTGGCCTCGCAGCTTATTGAGAGAATTCAACGACACTGCGAAACAGATTCACGCAAGCTATGCAGTGTCTACTATTACTGCTATTTTGGCCATAACCAGGATGAGTCTATTCCTTTCTTGAAATGGATTCTCAACCGGTTATGTCGCGAAGCAGATATGGTGCCGGACTATCTCTGGAAGCTCTTCAAGCATGGGGGACAACCAAGCTCAAAGGACCTCTTGCAAGTACTTGAATGTGCTCTGCAATGGTCTGACAGAGTGTATATTACCATTGACGCCATTGATGAGAGTGATCCCCGGCAAGACCTATTTGGCGTGCTGAGAGACCTCGCGACGGACCCACGCTTCGCCAAGATCCGACTGCTGGTTACCAGCCGCGAATACTTGGACATCGAGAGGGCACTTCAAGATATATCTGTTGATGTATCTATGAAGAATGCTTTTTTGGACGCTGACATCCGGCTTTATGCTCGCTCCAGGCTGGAAAAGACTGAGAACATCAAGCGATGGCCAGCCGATCTTCAAGAGGAGGCTCTCGAAGCATTGACAGACGGCGCTCACGGAATGTGAGTTGTTTCTAATTGCAAACAATAAGCATGAACTAACAGTTTTATAGGTTTCGCTGGGTCGTCTGCCAAATCGATATGTTGAGACGTATCAAAGGTTCCAGCGCTGCGATTCAACTAGAGTTGAAGCGATTACCCAGAACCCTCTACGATACATACGACAGGATATTCGAGCAAATACCGGAAGAGGACCGCCACATATTGAATACCGCATTGAGATGGCTCTGCTTCCACGTCAAAGTAGTCCAAAATCTCCCCAGTTATTACGGTCTCCTTCCAAGGCTCACTTTCAACGCTCTAGTTCGCGCTGTTTCCGCGGAATCTTCCACAGGAGAATCGCATCAAAAGCATTATTTACACGACACGGATTACCTGCGCGAACTCTGCGGCTGCCTTATAATAACTGAGCTTGACGAATCATGCAACTGTGACTCTCCGCCTCCGACGGTTGCTTTTGCCCACTATACCGTCATGGAGTACCTATCCTCACCTCATCGGGAGTTGCACGATCCTTTCTTTCTGTTGGATCGAGATCAATTGGCTCTAGAACAAGCGAAAAACGTTTTCCGTGGCGCCGCAGATCTCAATGAAGACAATCTCCAGGAGGAAAATGCCTATAGGCACACTGATGGCAGTAACCCACATTTCGTCACGTTTGGGGGATACTGCTGCTGGATTGCCAATTCGCTGATCTGTTTTTTCGATGCCAGTCTAGCTGAGCGAGACGACTTGCTTCATCTGGCATCTGAGTATCTCATCTTGGAGAGCGGCCCTCTGCAAAATTTCTCCAAGGACCCGAATTTTTCAAGCGTGAATGTCTTCTATTTACCGAAACTTAACTGGGTCGCTTTACCTGACCCTAAAGTCCGTTTTGTGATCAACCTACTTTGTTTTGGGTCGACGAAAATGGCCAAAAAGGTTATCAAGAACGCCGGCTCCAAAGTTCTACAAGTTCAGATCGAATTCAACTTCATTGAAGGAAAATTCCAGTGGTCGTTCCAGGGCTCTGTAATTGAGAGCCTTGCTTTGATCGGTACAGGAACCTATCTTGATCTTCCTTTCAAGACCCTCCTTCAATGGGAGGCTTTCAGCATACCCAGGTTGCTGCTTTTCTGGACTGTATTTCATGCTCAATCACAAGGGTTTTGTTGTGGTACAAATTGCATACACGCGTGTGTTGTAAAAGAGCTATTGGAATTGGGGGCTGATGCTGATGCTGGGGGATCTGATGAACGAGTGACGCCGCTGCAGATTGCCGTCGCCATCAGAGACCGTTGCACGGTCGAAGATCTACTCGAAGCGGGAGCTGATCCCAATGGAACTGGGTGCCCAGATGCCACGGAGTGGCCACAAACGAACAGCATGAGTTGCTTCAACAAGCTGAGTGGCCGTACTCCCATGCAGATTTGTGACTCTGAACCGGATCAGTCTTTAATCAGGCTACAAGAGTTTTTGGACACGGACTTGGAGAATAAGGAAGACATACGCGATCTCTTAATTCAGTACGGAGCATCCTCTGATCGGGACGGACAAGAACACGTTGATCGGGACAGACCAGAATCTACATAATCTCCTTTAGACCTAATTCACGAGGAACACTATAAGGACTGCTCTAATATAGACATCGTCGAGAGAATCACACGCATATCGTCGGTCTGTGATAGAGAACAAACGTCCTGGCAGTATTCCTAAAAATTGCATGGGGATGCTATTTGATATCTAAAGCGAAGTCATCTACAGCAGAGCGTTTCCTACACTAAATCATAAAGCCCCTTTGACTTAAGATGGATGGGAGACGTGGCTATCAGCGATGTGACAGCCAGCTAGGTCACGTTACCACGGCAAGGTAGATCTCCCGACGTAATGCCTATTTCTATCACCGTTCCCACCTCCTTTTGGCCGTGGTCTGATCCGGGAAAATAGGTCCTCTTAGGACAGTATCTGAACCAGCAACATCAGCCCGCGGTTAGCAGAGCGAACCACGTCTCGGTATGAGTTCGAAACGAGGCAAGGTTGGGCCCTGTCACAAGCACCAAACATCTGCCCACCGACATCTCGAACATGTGAAGCCTCCATCCCACCTGGCTTGATTCTGCCTAAAGATAGCCCGTCTTGAGGCCTTTTCTGAGCTGGAAACCCACCATCACATCACACACACACAGTGAAACGGGACCTCGTCTAGATGTCTCTCAATAGCCCGCCCGCCTGACCGAGATGACATGTCTGGCAATCCGGTCTGGCAGGCGGGAGAGACGAGAAACGCGGGCTCCAAACAACCTCCACGCAGGGGCCGGCGGAGACCAATCATGCAGCGCCGTTAGTACGCTAGACCAGGGATGCCCGTTACGGCAGTCCGCAGCGTGGTGCGCCGATTCCGCAGTGTGGGGTACCCGTTCCAGACCCTCCTGCCCGCCTACGGCACAGGACTACAGGTAGGTAGGGTAGCAGTCGGCCGTCAATGGTCCTGCTTTGCTGCGAGAGTCATCCAATCCGTCAACCATTGCACCTTTCCCGCCCGCCGTCCTCGCTTCCCAAGAGCTTCAACAGCCAAAGCCGCTGCCCAATCGATACCACCACGACGAGTTCGCCCGAAATTCGCTCAAATATCTCCCGTCTTCCACTGCCACCACCTCTCGCGAGAACGCCGAACAGTCGAAACCCCATCTCCATCCGAACAGCTAGCTCCGTCTTGGAAAACCCACCACAGCTCTTTTCCCCCGAAAAACCTCTCCTCGCGCATGGAATCGACGGCATGGTTTCCCTCGCATTGCGGAATGCCAGTAGACGATGCGGACTGACATCAGCCCCGAGGAGGGTCACCACGACGCACGCGGCCGGCAACAAGCTGCGTGATCTCTGCGCCTCTCCGTCGCAAAGGCGTCCTATGAGCAGTTCCAACTGGAGACCGGTCTCGGTCCTAGACGAGTGCGTCATACCAACCCTCCCTCCAATCCCTCTACATCGCAAGCTAAAACTCTTTCTCTCTTACAGATGGGTGGTAAAAGAGGCGCGGCCTATCAGTTTGCGCCAGCTCATGGTTTTCGGCCGCTCCCTGACGGAATCGCGACTCTTGAGCTCCGCAAACTATGTCCGTACGGAGCTACCCACCCGGTAAGGCGCCTCCCTCCGAGTCATACTTCCAGCAGCGCGAACCTGACATATCGTCACCACGAACAGGATAGCGCACCGTATTCGAGATATGCAACAGCTTCCTTACGTCGTCGTCACAAATCCTCACATTAAAGAAGTCTACGAACTCTACAACAATGCATTCGACACCTTCCGAAAAGTCAAGGAGATCAAGACCCTGGAGGACAACGAAAAGTTCTGCCAGATCATAAGCGGCATGCTCAAGGCGCACTTGACCGTCATCCCCAAGCTCTCCATGGGCATTCTAGAAAGCAGAGGCCGTATGGACGCCAAAGACCTAGACAAGTTTATGAACACCATCCTTAAATCAGTGAGTTCTCCCCTCCGCCTCAAACATCGTGCCGAAGTACCACCACACTCTGTGCCGTGTAGCCTAACGCGAAACCCGTGTCCGCCCGTAGAGAATATCCCGTAGAGTCATCGCCGAGCAGCACCTCGCGCTGACAGAGACATACCACTCTCCCTGGTTCTCCCCCGGCGCCAAGCTCTCCGAATCCGAGTTCATCGGCGAGATCTTCATCAAGTGCGTCGCGCGGGACGTCATCGAGCGATGCACCCGCGCCGTCGAGGCCCTCGCCCGCTCCACCTACGGCCAGGAAGTCCAGGTCCCCGAGATCAAGGTCCTCGGCCACCTCGAGGCCAGCTTCCCCTACATCCTCAGCCATCTCGAGTACATCATCGGCGAGCTGCTCCGCAACTCCGTCCAGGCCGTCATCGAGCGCCGCCAGCGTAGTAAAACCTCGACGGACATCCCCCTCCCACCCATCGAGGTGACCATCTGCGAGGCCCAGCAGCACGTCATCATCCGTATCTCAGATCAGGGCGGCGGAATCCCTCGAGACGAGCTCCCCTACCTGTGGTCCTTCTCCAAGGGCCCGCAGAGCCAGCGCAGGCTGGAGAACCTCGGCCGCGTGCCCAAGCTGGCCGCCACCATGCAGGAGCTGCACGTCTCGGACGAGCTGGGCCGCGCGGACCTGAAGACCCCGAGCTACTCCAGCTCCCTGTCTTCCATGACCGGCCGGCCGCCGAATCTGCGGCTCGGCATGGGTCTGCCCCTGAGCAGGGTGTACGCCGAGTACTGGGCCGGAAGCCTGGAGCTGCACAGCCTCGAGGGGTACGGCGTAGATGCCTTCCTTCAGATATCGAAGCTCGGCAACAAGAACGAGCAACTGACAACAAGAGCATCCATGGATGCAGTATAGTGTAGAAACCTCTTTTTTTCAATACGGGTCAAAGGGCCAAGAGTGAGGCGCATGTAAAGATACCAAACGAGTGACGACGGGAAACGTTGCAAAGGAACAGGCGTAACAGCTAGGTACTACTACTTCATTACGAACACGCATGAATGTTTAGGATTATAGACGCCTTTCTCATTAATTTTGGTATCATGAAAAGGTGAGCTGGATTACATCGTGACTAAGAAACAGGGGATAACTAAACGTTGGAAAAAAAAGGGTGGGTAACAGGTTTTGGAATGAAGAAAACTCCCGACGCATTGCCCCATCACATACCACGTCAAAAAAAGACATGTTTGGTTTTCGGTAAGACTCGTCAGAGTCATCAGGCGCCGAGCACGAACGGCCACATTGCTAGCATATCCATACATGGGCGTCTAGAAATGTCGGGAACGGGTCGGACCTTTGGTGTCTTCGGTCCCCGGTCGTCAAGAGAAGAATAAGTGTCGAGAATCCAGCAAGCACCGACTGCCCAGACATAAACCGCTAAAAACTCGAGGTAGAGCCCCATACGCGTGTGTGCACTTAGCGGCGGCCGTGGCTGCGGACGGCGCTTCCTTGCATTTGCTCCAGCTCGGTCTCGAGCTGCTTGATCTGGGCGTGGGTCTGCTCGAGGTCCTTGTTGAGGCGGTCGCGCTCGGCGATGAGCTTCTGCTCCCACTGGCGGAAGCGCTGCTCCTCGATCTTGACCTGCTCGGTGAAGCGCTTGCGAAGGGCCTCCTCCTCCTCCTTGAACTTGGGGTTGTCGAGCTTCCTGGGGCGGGCCTCGCCGAACTTGCGGGTCTCCATTTGCTGGGCGCGGTAGGCCTCGTAGTGCAGCTCCTCGGTGGTGTGGATGAGGTCGAGCATGTGGGTGCGGATGAGAATGGAACGCAGCTTCTTGAAGTCGCAGTGGTCCTCGTTCTCGACTTCGGCAACACCCCAGGAGTACTGGCGACCCTTGACGACGCGGCCGTCGGCGGACTTGACATCCTTCTCGGAACCAATCACGGCGAAGGGCATGGCGGCCATGAGGCTGCGGGCGTGCTGGGCGGCAGCTTCGTCATCCTCCTCGACGGGGGGCTGGTAGATCTTGATGCTCTGGGCCTCGATGACAGCGCGGATCTGTAGTGGGGCACAGTTAGTGATTGTTTGTTTGCATCACGAAGTTGTGGTACATACGCGCTGCTTGAACTTGGCCAAGTCCGCAGGGCTGAGGGTATCAGCCTTGGCGATGACTGGAATCAGGTTCACTCTCGAGCAGAGTCTCTTCATAACCTCAATGTCCAGGGGCTTCAACGTGTGTCCGGTGGGGCGGATGAAGTACAAGCAGGCGTGGACACGCAGGTCGATCTTGTCCTGGCGGCGGGGCTGCTGCTCCTGGAGCATGTAGGACTCGTGCTGGTCGTCGAGGAATTCGATGATGGGCATCCACGAATCGCGGTTGTTGACATAGTCGCCGAAGCCGGGGGTATCGATAACGGTCAAACGGACTGCAAGTGGTTAATCGTATGATCTCGGTATTAGGCGTCCCGACAGAAGCATACCCTTGAAGAACTTCTCCTCGAGCTCGGCCTTGGTGATCTCGATCTCGACGGTCTTGTCGACCTGCTTCTGGTGTCGACGCTTGTGGTCGGCATAGTTCTTGATGGTCGTGGAGAAGAGGGTGTTGATGAAGGTAGTCTTTCCGAGGCCAGACTCGCCCGCAACCTAGCATACTTGTCAGATTCCGCCATTGAACTGCCATCCATTTCGTCCCAGCAAATTCTGCGTACCATAATAGTGAAGCCAGCACCTCGCTTGGCGACAATCTTGTGTCGCTGGTTAGGGAGGTTGGCGATACCAATCGGTGAGGCGCTCTCGGCGGCGGCAGGTGCCATTTTGTGCGGTGTTATACGGTGGACTGCTCGAAACACGTTTTTGATGTCTGGGACGAACTGTTTTCCCACAGGACTCGCAATTGAACACGCGACGGACTTCGTGATGTGGTTGCGGTGTGGGCGTGTTGACAGTTGAATTGGGGGAGGTTTGAGCTTGTGCTTCAGGGGAATCAAAAGGTGCCACCTCCAAATTTCCCTTCCGGCCTTCTGGGGTTGTCTGGTGCATCTTCATTGGGCATCTTTTTGGGGGACTAATGAGCCCCCCTTTTCCTGCCAATCAGTCCCCTTTTCCCCTGGTCCGTTCACCCAACAGCGCGCCTTACTCGAATGGGAATAAATCGCGGAAATTAGGATGAATGATTCACCGACGGACGGGCCCCGCCAAAAATTTCCAGTCGGCAGTCTCAATCGATAAGAAATTTGGAAGAAATTCTGTAGCGTCAAGGTGAGGAAATGGGTGCCAATTGACAATGAAGACCGATTTCAAGGTATGGCTTGTGGTTGTTCCCGCAGGCGCGATCGTTTCTGACTCTGTGTTCGAATTTAGTTCTCCAACTTGCTCGGCACGGTTTACTGCCAGGGCAATCTGCTCTTCAGCCCAGATGGCACCCATCTATATTCGCCCGTAGGAAACAGGGTCACTGTCTTTGATCTTGTGAAGTACGTTCAGTCTTCAGAGGCCGGCGCATGAGACGCACCATGGCTAATTGAGATCTGCAGCAACAAATCGCACACCCTGCCCTTTGCGCACCGAAAGAACATCGCGAGAATCGGCTTGACGCTTCGAGGAAACCTCCTTCTGACCATCGACGAGGATGGACACGCCATTTTGACGAACGTCCTCCGCCGAATCGCCATTTACCGATTTTCCTTCCGTTCTGCCCCGACCGCGCTGTCCTTCTCGCCCTCGGGACGCCACTTTGCAGTCGGACTCGGCCGCAAGATCGAGGTTTGGCATGTTCCCTCGACCCCGGATGCCAATGCCGAAGGAGACCTCGAATTCGCGCCTTTTGTAAAATACCACACACATACCGGCCACTTCGACGATGTGCGCAACATCGAATGGTCTAGCGACTCGCGATTCTTCCTCAGCACGTCCAAGGACTTGACAGCCAGGATATGGAGTTTGACTCAAGAGGATGGATTCGTGCCGACGGTGCTCTCTGGTCACAAGCAAGCTGTGATTGGCGCCTGGTTCTCGGATGACCAGGAGACGATTTACACGGTGAGCAAGGATGGAGCAGTCTTTGACTGGAAATACGTCGGCAAGCCGGTCCAGGATGAGGACGAGATGGTCGATGTCGACGAGGAGGACATGCGCTGGAGGATAGTCAACCGACACTACTTCATGCAGAACCACGCCCACGTTCGGTGTGCGACTTTCCACGCCGAGTCGAACTTGCTTGTCGCCGGCTTCTCCAACGGTACCTTCGGCCTGTACGAGATGCCCGACTTCAACATGATACACACCCTCAACATCTCCCAGAACGATATCGACTTCGTCACGATCAACAAGAGCGGAGAGTGGTTGGCTTTTGGCGCGTCGAAGCTCGGTCAGCTGCTGGTGTGGGAGTGGCAATCCGAGTCGTACATCCTCAAGCAGCAGGGTCACTTCGACTCCATGAACTCCCTGGTCTACTCTCCCGACGGACAGCGCATTGTCACTATTGCCGATGACGGCAAGATCAAAGTGTGGGACGTCGAGTCAGGATTCTGCATCGTGACCTTCACAGAACATACAAGCGGTGTGACTGCCTGCGAGTTCTCCAAAAAGGGCAACGTTCTCTTCACATCCAGTCTGGACGGGTCAGTAAGAGCATGGGATTTGATCAGATACAGGAACTTCAGGACATTCACAGCCCCCACGAGGTTGTCTTGGTCCTGTATGGCTGTTGACCCCAGTGGTGAAGTTGTTGCCGCTGGATCCCTGGACTCCTTCGACATTCACATCTGGTCTGTGCAAACAGGTCAACTTCTGGACCAGCTTTCTGGCCACGAAGGACCCGTATCAGCCCTGGCGTTTACGCCGAACGGAGACTCCCTCATCAGTGGTAGCTGGGACCGTACCGCGAGAGTATGGTCCATCTTCAACAGGACACAGACGAGCGAGCCTCTGCAGCTCCAGGCTGACGTCCTCGATATCGCCGTGCGCCCTGATTCACTGCAACTTGCTGTGTCAACTTTGGACGGTCAGCTTTCTTTCTGGTCCATCCAAGACGCGGAACAGGTCTCTGGAGTCGACGGCCGTCGGGATGTCTCTGGTGGTCGTAAAATCACCGACCGGAGGACAGCTGCCAACGTCGCGGGCACCAAGAGCTTCAACACGATCCGGTACAGCACGGACGGAAGCTGCCTGCTGGCCGGCGGCAACAGCAAATACATCTGCCTGTACTCCGTCCACACCATGGTGCTGCTGAAGAAGTACACTGTCAGTGTCAACCTCTCCCTTTCCGGAACGCAAGAATTCCTCAACAGCAAGCGTCTCACCGAAGCTGGTCCCGATGACCTGCTCGACGATGACGAGCCTTCGGACCGCGAGGACAGATTCGACAACTCCCTTCCCGGTGCCAAGCGTGGCGATCCCTCTGCGAGAAAGAAGCAGCCCGAAGTGCGCGTATCAGGCGTGGCCTTCGCGCCCACCGGCACGGCTTTCTGTGCAGCCTCCACCGAGGGTCTCCTGATCTACAGCCTCGACAACCTCCTGCAGTTCGACCCCTTCGACCTGAACATGGAGATCACCCCCGCCTCCACCCTCGCCGTCCTCGATAACGAAAAGGACTACCTCAAGGCCCTGGTCATGGCCTTCCGCCTCAACGAGGCCGGCCTGATCAAGCGCGTGTTCCTCTCAATACCGCACAGCGACATCCCCCTCGTCGTCGAGGACCTGCCCATCGTCTACGTCCCGAGGTTACTCCGCTTCGTGGCCGCGCAGACGGAGGAGACGCCGCACATCGAGTTCTGTCTGCTCTGGGTCAAGGCGCTCGTCGACAAGCACGGCGCCTGGCTCACGCAGCACAGGGGCAAGGTGGACGTGGAGCTGCGCGTGGTGTCGAGGGCCGTCGCGAGGATGCGCGACGAGATCAGGAGGCTCGCGGACGACAACGTGTACATGGTGGATTACTTGCTAGGCCAGGCCAAGGAGAAGGAGTCGAGCGGGGTGAAGATGCTGGATCTCGCGGCTTTTGACGCCCCCGGCAAGCCGCTCGCCATCGGCGCGGATGCCGAGGACGGCCAGAGCGATTCTGATGGAGATGGTTGGATTGGGATGGACTAGATAATATTACAATGTATACCCCGTTTTGACAATTTCTCTGCGCGTACCACACCGCCGCCCGTACAAGAATCAGAGTGTTGTGAGTGACATGGCCAGAGGCGATGGCCAATGTCAGCGAGAAACAATGAGCCGTCCCTTTACAATTTTGATGAATCACGAGATGGTATATCCTGGACGAGTGTTACAAGAGGGTTGAGCAATGCCGATGAGGAAATCACTTACTTTCCATGCCTCTTCCAGACCAGTCGTACGGACCCATTTCACCCCTGAATGATCCGACCCGTCCAGCACGGAGTAGTGCAGCTTCACCCACTCGTCGTCGTTCTTAATCTTTATCCAGGGCTTGTCACCGTACTTGGCAGACAACTCCTGGCAGATGCCGAGGGCCCGTACTACTTTGATGGTGTGCCCGTCGTCGGGGATCCTGTGAAACCTCTGCAGAAGGTCTGATTCAAATCACATGTAAGCCAGCTTGTATACTTGGGGGACGTCTTTGCAATCTTCTTACCTGTAGGCTTGGAAACCAGCTGCTTGTTCCGGTCCTTGTCCTTCGGCCTGTAAGACTTGATGGCGTCGGCGCGCATCTGGGGGCTGCCGCGCGCGGCGTACTGGACTAGATCCAACCGGATCTTGTACTCGAGCAGACGGATCTTGTTTTCCGTGGAGATCCAGGGCATGGAGTTAAAGGTTAGAAAGATCGGTGATGCGTTCACGTGGTGGCTGTCATCAAGTCAGCTCGTCTTCATCCCACCAGATACCTCCATCAACTCACATCAAGAAGAAATCCCATCTGGTCTCCTTACCAGGCTTCAACGCCGCAGTACCAGCAACAAAGACATTCGCGTGGAACATCTCCGCCGTCCTCTCCTCCAGCTCTTCAGGCGATACCTTAACCTTGCCCGCAATCTCCAACATCTCCTCCGGCGCACGCTTCAGGATGCCGTCGTAGACCTTATTCGGATCCTTCATCTGCACAGCATTCACCAACTTCTCGTTCCCCCTGATCTCCTCGACCAGTTCCATGAAGGGCGGCATCGGCGTCTTGGCGGACTCGCCACGCTTCTCCGCGTCGTCGAAGAAAGCGCCGAGCTGGTTCTTGTGCACCGAGGCCTCGGCCAGGGCCTCGGCGACGATGGCGGGCTGTTCCCACTCGACGCCGTACATGAGCTGGATGATGGGGTGGAGGAAGCCGGCGTACATGCGCTGGAACATGTCGTTGGCGCGTTCATCGCCTTTGAACATGTACTCGTTCAGGACGTCCTCCCAGCCCTTCTTCTCGATCTCAAGCTGGAAGAAGAGGAGGAAGTCTGGGTAGTGCTTCTCCTTGCCGAGGTACTGCTTCGCCTTCTCCCAGTCGTGGAGTTCGTCTGGGATGCCGTTGTTGGGGTTCTTGGCTGGTCTCTGGTAGTTTTGGTTTTCTTTCCAAGCCAGTTGAAGGGCCTCTGGGTCGGCGCCGGTGCCATAGAGAGCTAGGAGATGGTGGGGAATCTGAGTTGTGATGAGATTTTGTCATGGGTTATGATGATGGGTGAGGGTGCCTACATGGTTGTGAAATCCATCTTGATTGAAGAAGACATGATGTTTCTGTCTTGACATTAGTATTACAACATCTGGTGGGTTTATCCGCCTTCATACCTCGAGATCCTCTTGGAGGAGCTCAGACACCTTATTCGCAGAGGCATCTTGCTGCTTGAACTTCCACAATCCCGTATTGGTAACCGGGACCTTGATACTGTACGGAGTCGCCATATTGATCGATCTGGTAAAGTTGAATGAATATTTCCGGTTGCCAGTGAAAGTGATGTGCTTGGAGATCCTCTTCGAAGCAGGGGACAATCTCATCTTAGTTCAGACAAGCATGAAGCCCAAGGAGGAGCTTCAGGTCGTGATTGAACCTTAATTAAGTATCAAAGACAGGGGACCACCGACATCCAAAAACCCGCCGGCTTACAAATGAGGCACACACGAAAGGGCGAGCGCGCGGTACGCAGTGGTGATGGTAATCGGATGTATTCCCATAGGGTGGTTAGAAGCGGGTAAGCAGGAGGTTGGCGCCCCCGGAAGAGGGTCCGTGATGCTCCATCTAAGGTTTAGACCTGGTCGCTTCCCCAGATTTTGACGTCATCGCCACGTTTAGAGGTTGTAAGCGTCGTGCCATCGCACCACCTCGTCGCAGACGGATTGCGACGGCGCTGGAAATCTTCACGTAATCTGTGGTAAACAGACGGGGAGTCGGACGGCTTGGGTCAGCCCCGATGATCAACTCGGCCTGGTCGTGGCCGATCCGCAAGCTCGGCGCGGCCCGGACAGCGACATGTCCGAGAGGGGAGAGGAGTATCCCTCCGGGAGTCATTGCAGAAATGCGGTATGCCCGATCGAATGAGCGACATAATCACATGATGGTGCGACGACTGGAGAGGGACTGATCCCGGGACCTCGTCGTATCAAAGATGCAGCCTGCGATGGATTGGAACGTCTCAGTGTGGAGAACAGAGGGGCAAAATAATCTTCGCTTTTTGGTGTTGAACGCGAAGGCCGACGAACATGAAGTTGACGTACGAGGGTTCTCGCTCCCGTGGCGCCGCGCGGTTGACGACGCCGTTTGAAATGGATCAGTTTCGACATTGCAGCTGCGTGCTGCACGACATCTGACGCGCACTAGCTTTGAGGTTGGTGTTGAGATCTAACATGCCTCATTGTAGACCAGGCGCACAGCCGCAGTAACTTGAGATAAGAAGATTGGCGAGCTACGAAAAAGTCATGTCCGTGAGAAACTCCTCGTTTCCAGTCATCTCAACTCTGATTTGGAACCAGACAACCAGCAATAAGCTCAACATCGTTTGAAGGAAATTATCAGGTTTCGACGATCCTTTCTATATAAACTCCCAAATTCTAGTAAGTCATGTGTGCAGATTCTGGTGATGTCTCTTTTCCTCCGGCCTGCCCGTTCCTCGTTTCATCGTGTACTTTTCAGCATTTTCAACGGTTCATGCTTTTTGTTCTGGACTCAATATGTCAATGCTAGCTATCACGTGGGAGCCTGTAAAATGACAGGCTGCAAACAGGCTTATCGGATTGTAGCTTCCGCAACCACTGAATTATCGGTGATTTGAGACGTGCTCCTGCTGAATCTTGGCGATTGATTAATACACATGCGGTGCAGTAAGCAATACCCTCCCTTCATGGCAAGGTAGCTAGCTGGTCATGCCACATCTGGCTTTGCTTATTTTTTGTTTGAGAATGGGAAGGGGCTTCCTCATGTAAACACGATGGGGATGCCGAGAGGTTTGTTGGCATCGCATTGCAACGCAACACTGCCCAGCATCGAGAACTGAACTCAAACTTTCCTTCTTTGTCTTGGGAGATCCAACCTGTTCATATTTGCCTGCCCGCTGTGGGATACCTCGGATTGCAAATCTCTTCCCGCAGCTGAGTGTTCAGCACTTTGAGTGTCAAAACTACCCGGCCGGCGATTCTTGAGACGCAGCTTCCCACTGGGCCGACAAAGTTGGTGAGAAGAGACCTCACTGGTCACCTTCAACGTTGTGTTGAGAAATACTGAGACTTAACAGATATGTAATCGACGAGTATCTTGGCTGTTTGAAGACTTTGATGTCGCTGCAGGAGCTCTTCTGCGCCAATCGACCTTTTTGACAGTAATGGTGGCGGCTCAACTGGTACCTCGGCTCTGAACAGCCTCAAATGATGTTGGTCTCAGCGGCTCCGAATTTGGCTGCTGTCGTTGCTGTTGCTAGGTGTCAGTAGACGGCCGTTTCTGGCGACTCACCTCCCCATTCATTCAGCTAATATATCATAGCCATAAAAAGGCTGGCGTACCCACGACCAATCGCGATAGACACTCGAAGTGTGCTGCGCACTTTAAGAGGAGGACCTGACAGGGTCAACTTCACTCCAAAGATTTAATCATGTCCGAACCAGCCAACCAGACTTATTTGCAAGGCCAGGAAGCTGCGCACCTTATTCGCCGCAACTCCTCTAGGATTTCGAAATGCACTTTGCGCATGTCTCGCCTCCGGGCTGCAGCTGGGCTGATGTCTCAACGGCGTAAAGTGCCCTCGGCAACATACACGGCACAACGACAGCGGGAGGCGGTTGGTAAGGCTCACCGACGAGCTGCTGTGGGAGAAACATGCCGATCTCTCGAGCATCCGAGACACATCACGAAATATGGGTGGTGCAGTGCCGCCGCCACAGTAAGCAAGGGAGCCTTATTCAACCTCCCATCCCTGGTCGACGGAGACGATATTCGGCAGGCGCACCAATCCAACGATTCCTCTTGTCTATGATGATGGACGATATCTCTCACTCTCCGTGGCGAGAGGATGCCATGCAGGAGGAGCCCTAGTGCAGCACCAGTAAGCATGTCTGAGTTGCCTTGCGACCCTCTCGCCAGATAAATCGCCGTCGTGCCACTTACTCGACCGGCTCACGAGGAGCCGGTCTCCTTTCCCCCGTGATATACATCTTAACTCCCCGCTCTCCATCGTGGCGCCCTTTTAAGTCAAGGTGTCGGGAGACTAGCGATCGATGCGCTTCCTCAGTACGCTCGTTTTGTCGTGGCTGGCATCTTCAGCACATTGTTGGAGTGCCTTTGACGAAGTGAACCTCGAGCCGCGGCAAGATGCCCCTTCAACCACCAATTTCCTGCGGCGATCGGGCTGCTCCGGTCTGTCCCAAACCAAACACGAGCATGGCAATCAACGTTGGATCGATCTTACTGACTCCTTTAAGCTATTGTCCTCGGCGACTTCGTGTACATAGACGGGGGCTTGATTGCCGACGGACAGAACTCGTCTGGCAACTTCCCATACCGGGCAGGTAAGTCAAACCCCGCCCTTACGCCCAAATAAGAACACGAATGAACGTCTCTCTCCAGTAAACTCAACGCTCTCCATCAGCCTAAAGGACTCATGGACCAACTCGACCGTCGATGTGAAGACGATATTCAAGGAATCCCAGCGGTCGCAGATGAACAGCCAGGGAATATGGCGCGATCCCACCTCGAAAATATTCTATGTCTGGGGCGGAGACATCTCCTTCAACCAGAAGGGCCCTCCCGAGTTCCTCTGGACCTTCACGGGCGACGGCGACGGCGGCGGCTCCTGGTCCCGCGAGGTTTCCAACCCCACCGACCTCACGGGCTTCGTTCGGACCAGGGAGGCCGCCTTCGCCCAGAGCGCCGACACCGCGTACTACCTCGGCGGATTCGCGGGCTTCTACTCGGAGAGCGCGATCGAGTTCCGGAATAGGACCATGCCCGTCCCCGGGATGCTGACGATCGACATGAAGACACGCTCGTTCAAGAACATCTCGACGACGCCGAACCGGTTTGGCACGTTTGGAACTTTCAAGGGCGGGGCCATGCAGTTCGTTCCCTTTGGATCTGAGGGCTTGTTGCTCGTCCTCGGCGGGTGGGAGGCGCCCGTCACGACGAACGACCCCGGCGAGTGGTTTCCGATGGACTTCAACAATCTCACCATATACGACCCGAAAAGTGAGAGTGAAGAATCGTGTCTTTGTGATCATCTGTTAACAGTCAAGCAGCCGACAAATGGCACACCCAGAGAACCCAGGGAGAAGTGCCATCACCGCGGGAGAAGTTCTGCGCGGTGGGCGTCGCCGGTCCTAACAACACTTACGATATGTAAGTAGACATATCAACTGGCACATTCGGCGACTAACGTGACTGCGTCGCAAGATTCCTCTACGGCGGCCGTTACGCCGTCCAGAAAGGAACGCCCACCGACGAAGTCTACGTCCTGAGCCTGCCGGGCTTCGTCTTCTTTAAAGCCAGCAGCGAGCTCTCGACCAAACGCGCAGGCCACGCCTGCGTCGGCGTCGGGAGGCGTCAGGTGTTATCCATCGGTGGCCTGGACGAAGGCGGGACGAATTTCCAGTCGTGGCTCATGAAGGACCCGTGGGCTCTCGGGCTCGGCGTGTTCGACATGACGCAGATGCGCTGGACGGACGGCTACGATTCCAAAGCGGCTTCGTACGAGGCGCCCGACGTGGTCAAGCAGTGGTATGACGGAGGCAATTTGGCGTCTGTCAAGTGGTCGAACGACGAAGTCAGGGAGTTGTTTGCACAGAGTACGCGAGCCCCCCATCCCTGTAACGACGAACGAGGCGGACGACTGACCTTGGAATAACAGCTGCTTCAAATGCACCGACCAACGCACCGGGAACTTCGCCATCAAGCAGTTCTTCGCCTGGCGGTTCGGACTCAAAGCCGGTCGGCGCCATCGCGGGTGGCGTTGTCGGTGGTGTCGTCGGCCTGGCGCTCATCGTGGGCCTCGTTCTCTTCTTCCTCAGGCGCAAGAAGAGACGACATGCGGCGGTGTCCCAGAACGAGCCTCCCGCCCCGATGAAGCATGCTTCTGATGCCACCGCCGACACGGCCCCCCAAACCCACGAGGTGCATGCTGACTATTACAACCCCATCGAGTTACCAGAAAGCCAAGGACCACCGAGATATGCGCCAGTGCCCACCAGGCACGAAATGGCGGGATGAGTTAGGTCGCTGCCGTACACATCGCCTCATGAGTGAAAGAAGAACATAAATCACTTGCGTAGAGAGAAACGTAGTTTATACAAACGAAAAAAGAAACTTTTGATTTTTGTCCCCATCAAAGGCTGATTATGTGGTATCACCATCTATTGCAAAAGAAGAAGAAAAAAGTTCCAAACGTCATCATGTCATGCAAGACGCCAGCCACCCGCTCTAAGCGTCACCCATCTCCTCGTCGTCGTCCTCCTCCTCGTCGTCAGTCTCGAAGTCGGCGTCGCTGAGCTCGCCGGCCTCCTGAGCCTGGGCTATCATCGACAGTAAGTCTCTGTTCCCATCACCGCCTTGTGCGTCGCGAGAGCGGAGGAACTTACTGAAGTAGTTGAGGGCGTCGGGCCAGAGGTCCTGGGCGATGGCCTGGGCGAGGTCGTCGCCGTCGGGGAAGATCTCGAACTCGAACTCGTCCTCCTCATCCTCATCATCCTCGGGGGTCTCCTCGATCTTCTCGCCGGCCTTGCGGCGGCGGAGCTCGTCGGCCTCCTTGGCGGCGTAGGCGGCGCTCTCCTCGGCGGAGATGCGCTTGCCGACGTAGCCGAACCAGCAGAAGAAGGAGTTGCCGCCCATGCCGGTCTCCTCGATCTTGGCCTTGAGGGCCTGGGCCTCGGGGGTCGGGGCGGGCTTGCCCTTGCCGGAGAGGACGGGGCCGCCCTGGTCCCAGACCTTCTGGACGGCGGCGAGGAGGCCGTCGGTCAGGTCCTTCTCGTCGGACTTCCAGCGGATGGTGACGGGCTCGGAGACGAGGCCGGTGTAGTTCTCCGAGGTGCGCCACCAGAACTTCTTCTCGAGGACCTTGTCCTCGAAGTGGTCGTTGTCGCCGAACTCGAAGCGGATGGCGATGGAGCGGGGGTCGCCGTTCTGGCCGTTCTCCAGCTCGAAGCGGGAGACGGAGATGTTCTTGAGCGCGGACAGCAGCAGGGCGGCGTCCTGGGGCTGGATGTACTCGTCAATCTCGGGGGGAGACTGCTCGAAGACGAGGGCCCAGAAGTTGGGGATCTTGGCGACGATGGCGGCGCGCTTCTCGTACAGAGGGCGAGAGAGCTCGTACTGTCTGCGGACTGTTGGATGGGATGTCAGCGTCTTCGCGCGGCCTTGAGATGCGCCGGGGTGTGATGTATGGTGAACTTACGCATCTCGGTCTCGACCTCCTCGAACTCGCGCTCGATGTCGGCGAGCTCCTCGTAGGTGACGCCGGTCTCAACAAGCTCGACCATTTTTGCGGTTGTGTTATGAAAACTCGACGGTGATTAAGTGAGTGTGAAGGAAGGAAACGATGAGATTTTCACCGTTTTTGGCGGGGTACTGATTATGGAGGGGTAAGATATTAGATCAGGGAGCGCAGAGAGTGTGAAAGAACAACGGTCAAGAGATGGGGTCGCCTCACCTGGGGGTTGCTACTTATATATCTAAAGCGATGCTTAGCAAATCCTCCTCCTCAGAAAAAAATTTCTGATTTTTGATTTATTATGGATGCTCGTGAGAAAAAAAAAAAACAAGACTGACACCTCACAGGATGGACGAGGGGCAATGCACTGACGTGGGTGAGGGGGGCAGTCGGCCAAACAGAGATTTTGGCTAAACAAAAAAATTTCCCAACCCGGCACGACGGGCAGCACGCACTTTGGTTCCTCAGTGGCCCATTTTGCTAACTGATGTCATGGGCTACGTGAACCCCAGTCCCTGTTGATCTCGAACTTTTCAGAGAAAAGCGCCGCCCCCCTCCCTCACTCGCCGTTCCATCAATGAGAAGGACGATATCCGGTCGTGGTTGCACAAACGCTGCAGACAGCTCAGAGCGATTGGAGCCACCAAGTAACGGAGAATTTGGGCGGGGACGGACGGAGCTGGTTGGGTGTTGGAACCGACATGGGGTATGTCGTTCTGGGCCCCTCGACCCAATCAGGAATGTCATTATTTTTCTTCTCGCGCGGGCGTGAAATGGGATTCTACAGATACACTAACAGCAAAAGATGATCTCACGGGGGTCTGTAGGCGAGGCTCGTCCATCTCTGTGTTAAGATGCCGTGAAAAAAAAGAGATGCTACAGAAAATCAGGGGTCCTCACGCTAAAGAGGGACCCCGGCGGGGCCATCTTTTGCCATATGGAGACATGGCTCAACTTTTTTCACACTTCTTTCCAACCCAGAGATTTCCCCCACATCAATTTTCTCAGTCGGTGGCTTCTAGATCGTCAGTAACCACTCACCCACTCTCTCGAGAAAAAATTCAGAACTGGGCCCCTGAGGGGAAATCGCCGGGAGACCGCTGCCAACTTTCTTCATGCGTGTCTTCTGTCTAACCGCCACTGGCAGTTTGTTGTTGTTATTCTCTTCTCCAGTGACAGTGTCCAGGTCCCACTGAGGGGTCGTCGTTTTCTTCTTCCTGGCCGTTCAGTCCCCCTCCTCATCCTTCTTCAGGATTCTCGCATCTTCTTATAAGGTGGCGGTGTCCCAAAGCTCGATGTGATGTGCCCGTGGACCCCGACATGTGAGGTGTCAGACGCTCATATGCGATAGTTGACGATACAAATGTGATTTAAAGGTTGAGGCTCCATCTCTCTCATCCGTTGACCAGGAGCTAATAAAATCGAAAAAATAAACAAACATCATAGACAGGCCCATCCCTGCCACTGGACGAGATGAGATTCCCCTCCGTTCATCGTCGCAATCTTCGCCCCTCCCGGGATGATGGCCGTCGTTGATCGTCCGCCGGCGGCAACTACGCTAATACGAGCCCAGCGGACGGATATCCCGACGTTAGTCTGTGTGCGGGAGTATCATCGTCCAGAGCTGTACGCGCCCGGAATGTCACCGTGGAGTTTGTTTGTTGACATGTCGGATGCCTTTTTCTAAAGGTGACTTTCGCAGCTTTTGTCTAAGTGAGGCCGTTTCGACAACTAGGAGAAATACAAGGATATTAGAACTGTCGTGAGACGCCTGACGTCCTCCCCAGACAAAAGTTTGCGTGAAAGAAAGCCGCCAGTTCTCCCCGAAGCAACATCCCAACCTGTCGTTGCCGGGGAACGGCATCTCATCATCCCAGGGCAACCTAAAGAAGGGTAATCCCTACCTAACACTGGTCTTTGGAAAATAAGGCTCCTCGGTCTTATATCGAGAACCCTCCTCGTCTATAGATGACCAGTCAGAGTTTTCCATCATCGAAGTAGGAGAAAAAACCCTGCTAGGCTTGAGGCTCCGGGTCGCGGCAGGGACAGCCCGACATTCGGAAAGAGAGAGATGGCTGGTCGACAGCCGGGCACGTCCCGAACGCCCTCCCCTCGATACCACGCGTCGACGATCAATGTCAACAAACATTCAGGACCGCGCCTGTGTCACAGTCCTGGTAAGCCCCCGTTCTACAATTTGCGTCGAACGGTTGGCTCTCAGCCCGGACCCTGGACTGGTTTGGACCGGAGGCATATTTTAGCCCTTCATTCCTTGTTCTTTCCGCGACGAGGCTTGACTTTATCAGATCGGGCGACGAAATTGCCGACGGAGGCTAGTTTCCGGCGCGGCCGCTGTCTCCGGGCCGGAGGTGGGACGATCCATGCCCGGTCCGGGGTCCACTTCTATCCACAACCGGCACGAGAAGACCGACAAAATGCCAACTTGCCACGAACAAGGTACTGAAGTGCCCCCAATTGTTTACAATTATCCAGTTAGAACGGCCTGCATTTGGTAATATTTTTCATTGTCTCATGTCGTGTATGTCGCTGCGATCGTTGAGTATTATGTCACAATATGTTTTTCGGGACTATTATTGCTTGCGCAGTCCACAATTTGAGTCCGTCGTCCACGTTCCTCGAACTACGTCTGAATTGTTTTTTCCTGCTCACAGCTGCGCCTTGAAGTTAGACCAACCAGCCAAGGTACTCCTCTGCAGCCGTCTTCTCTCCGTATTCAGAGTCCAGCACTGTTTTCCGTTCATAAATCATGACTTCTGAGATATTGGATTGTAGTGAGTGGTAAATGGTGAAAAATGTGCTGGGGGTTCAATCCGAAACGTGCAGCAGCCTCGGTCCTTTCCAAATCGCCGGGGTATATCAAGAACAGAACCGCAGGAAACCAGAACGCCGCTTTTACAAAGCTGAATAAAGTCATCCTGCTCTTCCCATCACCACGTCAACTTCGTCGCTTGAGACCGCAAGTCTGGTGCTCCGGTGATGATGCCTCGAGTGCCAACCATTAGGTTCGCGAACCTCGCCCTCAGATCAAAGTCGACGGCGCGAACCATGACACGCCTCTCCTCCGGAATGGACCGCTTCGACTTGATAAGGCCGGGCAGGGCGCTATCCCTCCTGGCGTCCCAACGAGCATTACCGCCAGGCCCAAGGGGAACGTCCTCCGCGAAATCGACCGAGCCTTGCCGGGCACTGCCATTCGGTTGACTCATCCTTGGCGATGGTGATGGGATCTTCTCCCCATCTTCCTCAATGTTCACGACCCATTGTCCGATGCGGGCTGTCAGCTCGCTATCCCACATACCCTCTCTCCTAGCACTACTGCTCAAAAGCTGGATAGCTTGTCGTCGAATGATCGGATGACGGCACTTGGTAGCAACCACAAATAGAGGCGGGACGATACCGAGGTCGGCGCTGAAGCTGGGCTTGATGTGATAAGTGTTATACGCGTTGCCGCCAAATATGTCCGGCGTGTGGTTGTGTCTGTGAGGGCAGAGAGCTGGGTCAGGGCATCTCTTGGCCGCTGCACGTCTTTCTTCGTCTCCCACCACCTCAGATGCGAGGTCGACAATCGCCTTGAAATGGGGCTGAAAGAAGTCGAACTGCGACTCGTTGTCACTGTATGTCATGAGATATAAGATCTGGCTCATGATTTGGAACATCTTTAAGACGGCAATCCCAGCTTTCTCATGATCGCTGACACCCGGGGCCGTGCGAGACTCGAGTAGGTACTCAAAAGCCTCGGACCAGGCGTCGAGCTGAGCCTTGAAACCCATTCCGTACTGCTTCAGCGACTTAGGAAGAATGCCCATGGGACCGTTTGCTCCGGTGGAATGCTGGTAGTTGAACAGCGTTTCGTTAAATCGGAGCATCTTCTCAAGGAGCTTGTCCCAAGCACTTCGCGCCTCCATCAAGCTGAAGAACTGGTCCGGCATCGATCCTGAGCTCATAGATGAAGGTGAGCTCCCAGCGTCCGAGGGCGGTGACTGGGGGAACTCGGGGTTTTGTGGAGTGAGTCGAATCACGTAAGGTTGAGGAAAGTGGAAAGCCATGTCGTACGATTTCGCTTGGATGGCAAGCCTGGTGAACATGGTGATAAGCTCCTCTTCGACCGGTTCCTCAGATGCAGACAAAAACGATCTTCTTCTCTCGGCTCGAAGCTTCTCCAATAAGCCGAGGCCGGTTTGGATCTGTCTGATTGCTTGTCGGTGATCGCCGATAAAGGAGTCGAAGCAAGCCAGGAGCACACTGGCCATGAGCAAGGTGCGGTGCGACTTTTGATCGCGATTCAAATGGACAAGAGAATTGATGGCCTCGGAGTATTGCTTTACTGCGACTTCCCAGTGGCGGTACGCTCCATCGGAGGGACTGAGCGAATCGGACGGTGATCCCGGCGGTGACTCGCATGATTGTTCTAGGGTCTTGTAGAGCGCTCCCAGCGCAACCACGGCGTGGCGAATAGCATTCTCCGAGTGACACTCCTGCAGGACGGTCCGGCTCCAGAAAACCGAGTCGAAATATCCGGAAAGCTCACTGGCAGTGTGCGAGCGGAAGAGTTGGAAGTAGAGACCATCCTGCTGGGAAAACTGTAGATTTCCGGACGGACGGTACAGTGTGACGGATATGCCTGAGTCTGGGGTCATCGGAGGGGTCGGGCGACGAGCCTGCAGCTTTTGAGCCCTCCGGGGTGGCAGATCGATGGAAGAACGTATGGGAGGGCCACTGCTCTGTGCGGCAAGAGGCTTCGGCGCGATGGCGAGAACTTCATGGGGTCTCGCGCTGCGACTTGGAGGCGGATAGCCAGTACAAATCTTCTTCGAGCGCACACATTGGGAACAGGACGGCCGTTTTTCGTCGCATTTGATGCGCCGCTGCCTATGACTGAAATTAGATGCCAAGCTGCACACATGGAGGATTTAGAGACTGGTTTCGTACTTGCAGTTATTGCAACCTGTCTTGACCTTGGGTTTGCTGGTTCTCGCTCTCTTGGGTTTCTGTTGCGAATCGGAGGTCGGACTAGAGGACGTCACTGAATTTGCCGAATTGGCGTCGGTCTGGTTTGGGGACGACATTGTCGAGTATTGGAAGATGACTGCAGTCTATGGCCGAAGCGGCGCATACACATGCATCACCTTGTAATCACGACTGTGAGCCCGAACTTTTCGTCTGATGAGCGCAAGGAGCTGCTTGTGGTGTAGAGTTGAGTGCAAGACGAGGTTCGGACGGAGTGCAGGGGACTGAGGATGAGAAGCTCTCGGTACGCAGTAGGTGGGCGGCGAGGGCACCTAAGGAAGGGTCGGCGCGATGACGGGTGGTCTGTGAACTCGGCGGTTAGACAGGGCATTCAGGCCTAGCGTGAATTCGGTCAGGACCAGGACGGGGACGGGGACGGGGACGGGGAACAGGTCCGGCGGGGAGCGATCTGCTGGGGGACGGGATTATCCCTCGGCTTGAGCTCGCTAGACAATTCACTTACATGACTAACGTCGTAGTCAGGGTGGAAGAAGAAAGCAGAAGTGGTTGGCGATGGGGATCGAGGCCCAAGACAGGCGGCGAGGAGGAGGAGGTGAGACAGCGCTGAGCAGACCTGAGTAGAATGTATGACGGAATCGCAAACAAGTGCTGAGGGTGTTTTTCAACTCGTGTTTGCTTCGGACTTTTGGTTTTGATGCGAGACGGCAGGGCTAGAAGGGGATTCGCGGCGGGAAGGAGTTTGGGGGCCGGGAAGGACGGACGATAGAGTAATATAGGGCTGGCTGGCGGATGGCGTGCGGGCGTGCGGACGTGGGCATTCGTTCCTAGGAAAGGTAGGTAGGTAGGCAACTAATAATGTAGCTAAGATGATTAGCGGCGCGACAGTCGAGCGCAAGCCACTGCAATGGCAGTGGATGGAGCAGCAAACAGGTCGCAGTACTCCGTACCTTAGCTTACCTTAGTTAGTCCACAAGGACCAGGGACGAGGGGGAGCCGAAGGTACAGTCGCAGTGTCTCCGTACGTTGCTGGCGCGGTAGGGAAGGGTAGGGTAGGGGAGACGGAGATCCACGAGAGAGGAAGCCAAGCGATGGGACAAGTCGCGATGTGGAGGCCCTGCCTGCACACTGCAGAGTGCTGCACCGAGAAGGAGGCTTGGTACTGGGCAGCAGATGCGGACGCAGATACCTTACAAACGTGGACCGGGATGTTTCTCAGAGTGTGGTGTGTTGCTGTGTGATGATGATGATGGAGGAAAATGCTGCCAGTTTATAGGCAGATCTCTGGGAAAATGAGGGAGACGTTACTGCGTTGTGCTGCCCTCCATGCAGATGATCCAACGTCGTCGAATAGGTACCGGGAGGTCAAGCTGACGAGCGTGAGGTGGCATCAGACTGTTGAAGATGGGGTACCGGTAGCTCGTATAGTAAGAAGAGTCAGGTACCGGATATCTTTTTGATTGGTGTCATCCAATTCAGAAAAAGCAAGAAAGAGTGGTGATGTCTGGGCACCCTCGAGTAAGAAGAGAGGCCTTCGCACAAATATGAGTGAGTCGTCCACGTCGAGCCCACACTTAACCAACAGAAAGAGACTTGCACTCTTCCAACGCTTGGACAAGAGCAGCTGGGGGAACGGAGTCGGGGTTGGGCTTGGATGGGGGTGATAGTTATTCAACTTCGTACGAAGCGAAGCGAAGCAAAGCAGAAGCAGAGGCAGGGCCGCTGAACGAAGCAACGAGCACGAGGGGAAACTTGACGTCTCACAACGACTTTTGTCAGTCGTACGTCTTCGGTGCGACGCGACACCAACTGTCTATCCCCGGTGGCATTTTGTCTGTACCTTGCCTCAGCAAACAATCAGGTATCTAGCCAGGTAAGGTATCTTATGCTGAGGTGCGATGGGAAAGGCAAGGTACTCGTAGGGTGCAAGGATGCGAGAGGATACCTCAGTGAATTATTGATTTTTGGTTGGAGACTTGTCCCAATCGGTAATTGCCTGATGCTTTCCGCTCTCGTCCAATCCCGTCATTGTACCTTTTGTGCAACGGATTCCAGGTTGTGTAGATACGTCGTCGTCCGAGGTACATTTTCATGCTGAGAAGGTGTTTCCTGAGCCTGGATATTCGTACCTATGAACAGCCCTGAGAGCCAAGAGCAAAAAAGCAAGAACCAGAAAGGCCAGGCTCAGTGAAAATGGGGAGTTGGAAAGGGAAGGAAACATCCATAATGATGGAAAGATTCAAGAGGCAAGAGTCAAGAGCAATGGAATGCATGCACCTGTGGCCCCTGCTCTTTCCGTCTCCAGATCTCCAGCGTGAACCTCGAACCCCACTCCTTCCCTCCACCACAAGCAACCTGAGTCCAGGCTCACCTCTCACTTCCACCTAAAGTACGACCTCGACATCGCACTCGCACTCTCTGAATTTCTGTCTCGCCGGCTTCCTCTGAGCATCCACAGCTCTCGACCATTCGTTTGGCCTTCTCCATAAGGTACTTTGCCGCTCGGCATCCTGCATGGCGTCGGCCACGCCTTCTTCGAAGCTTCTTGACCCCTCGACTAAACCACCCTAAAAACCACCTAGCACAATGCCAGGCTTTGGTGGCAGTGCTGTCTGCTTGCTCCTGCACATCGGTCGGTGGTTGGCGGTCGGCGGCTAACAAGCCCTGCAGCTCTTGTCTCCAGGATCATTTGCGAGACTGATCAAACATGACCACATATCGACTAGGGGCAAGGGGCACAGCGAACGGCAAGTGGAGAGCGACATGGAGACATATCGATGGCACCGCTGGAAAACATCTGCACGTGCACATCTTCTTCCCATTCGAAAACTACCAGAATCAATTGCATGGAGCATAGCCGATTACTGACGGAGACCACTGACACCGGTACCGGTACCAATCCCGGTGTCACCGCCAGCGGGTGAGAGTCTACGAAGTACGGATACTGGATATCGACCTAAGACTGACGCCGAGACAAAAGCTAAGAGCTTACCAAGCCAAGGTTTTAAATAGCACCCATTACGAGACCAATGTATCCGTACTGACGATGCATAGGTCAACCATTATATCCCCATCTAGAAGTCAATCAACTGGAACTTGGTCAAGTGAACTGTCCATGGTCGATACCAACGGAAGTCAGCGCATCTCTTAGGAATATCGAAGAAGAAAACAATGCCATCTCGTTACATCATCCGCGGATATTCCTTGGGGTATCATTCAAGCCTTCTACAGCGGTTGATCATCGGATCATGCCACCACATCTGCATCTCACCTACTCAACCAATCTCGATACCGGCAAATGTCTCTGCCAGCTCACACCCTGAGAGGCACCCCGACAGCTCTGCCAGCTCACACCCTGAGAGGCACCCCGACAGCTCTGCGAGCGGTGCCCACGATAACCCCCTGGCGACCGTTATACGCGAGCAAATTTCCAGCGCCTTTGCTGTCCTGCACCACGTCGCTGATCGCCAGCGCCGTCACTCTGTCCAACAACGCCTTGGGAGTGGTAAGGCCTTCTTTGGACATCAGGTACGCCACAAGTCCTGCAACAAACGGCGTAGCTTGGGACGTGCCGGACCGCGTGGCGTATCCGTTGTCGAGACCAAGAGACTTGATGTCAACTCCAGGCGCAAATATCTCAACCGAAGCCCCGTAATTACTAAAACCCGCTCGGTTTCTGTTCCAGTCCGCTGCTGCCACTGTGAAGGCGTGTTCTGCCCTTGCAGGTGACCGCCCTGCAGCATCCTGGTTCCCGTTACCGGCAGATACCACCGTCACCACACCGAGGTCATACGCAGCCTTCACTGCATCCTCTAGCGCCGATGTTCGCGAGCTGACGGCGAACCCTGTAGCGAATACGTCAATTATGGGGCCTTTGGGGATCGAAGGGATGGATTTGCTGCCGCACCGAGGCTCATGCTGATGACAGACTTGCCCAGGCGGCCTGGTGTCTGAGTAATGTTGTTGACGGCCCAGTTATACCCGTCGAGGACATTCTCGACAGTGCCTGAGCCCTGATGGCGACGACAATCGTGTTAGTGCCGATCACGACTTGTGCAGGGATGCGCACTTACACCACCCGCAAGAACCTTGACATCTACGATTGTTGCCCTCTTCACAACGCCGTACGTCTGAGATCCCACAACGCCCGCCGTATGCGTACCATGTCCGCCAAAATCGTCAAACTCCTCGTCCGGCTGCGCGTTGTACCCTTTGACCGCGCGGCCAGCGAAATCCGGGTGCGAGATTTGCACGCCTGTATCGACAACATACACGAAAGTACCCGCGCCGGACGACCTGTCATAAGCATATGAATAGACATTGCTGGTATCTGGCAGCTGATTTGGAGAGGACAGACTTGCGAGGCCCCATGTTGCGGACGATTGCGACATAAAGACATCGGGCTCAACGAAGCGGTTCGGCTCAACCGAGTGCACGCCAGCGGCAGCACTTATCTCGGCGATGCTGTCATCGTCGAAGCTGCCCGTGTAGGCGTTGAAGCGGCCGATGCTGAAAGACTTTCCAAGACCCGTGGTGTCGCGTCGCTGGGGGCTGCGTCTGTGCGCGTCGACGGCCCAGTCGAGGTGGCTTTGGATATCGGAGGCCTGAAGTCCGGGTTTCAGACGGACAATGTACTGACCGGGGATAGCGCCGACCGGGGCCACCTTCGGCACCGCGACGGAGAGGGCCCGGAGGACGAACGTCAGGAGGACGGCTGCTGCGCTAATTGACGGCATTTTGTCAGAAGCCTATATCGATTCTGAAGAACACGGGGATTCCTCCCTCGAGTCTCGGTCCGTCCCACAGATTCCTTTATATATATACAGGCTTTCATGGCAGTCGCATCTTTTTCTTCGCCCACCGACAAGCCATATTCTGCTCGTGAAGGGAACCCAAGAATGACGTCTGTGGGGCGTGATTTGAAGCTGCTGAAAGCGAACGTTAACGAGGCGATGCAATATCGTTGAAGATGCCCAAGTAAGGCATACAACCGGACGGTCTTTCTCACGGGGTTGTTGCAACCGGCGTGGCTATCAAACGTGCGATTTTGATGCAATTTTGTCTCGCTGCCTCGTGAAGGGCACGACATGAGGATTGGCAGTCTAATGGGCCGTCCCGTCACCGGGCGAATAAGGCCTCTTAGTTCGGCTCATGGCGAACGCTTCTGGCAACCCCACTGAGCGGGTGACCCATAATGACATGCCTCCTTCTCTGGAGATCACCAAAAGGGGAACAGAGTCCTCCAAAACCAGACAGATCCTCAAGCCGAATTCCGAAGATACAAACCAGACTGTTATTTGGAGACTTCTTTGTCGGCGGGAGACATTGTCAAGGTCGAGGCCGCACCCTGGACCGGGCCAGTCCTGACGGCGAGGCAATTGCAGAACAGGGACGGCCTTGGCATGCATGGCTTAAAGCACCTCACATGGCACCAAGCCGAATCCGCCCCTTGACTCCGTATCGCCAATGGCAGCGTAACTTTGTTTCTTCACCTGAAGGTATCCGCAAGGTCACGCGGCTCATTGGCAAGTGGACGCGAGCGGCCCGTTTTGACAGGCTCGTGCGAGGCGGCTTGTTTCTGTCAAGCAGTTGGCAGGAAACAAAGGAAGGGCCTAGGCCTTGACTCTTGCGGGCTCAGAAAAGCCGCAACTGTTCACCTGCCGCCGGCTTTTCCTTGGACGGCACAGCGCACCTACCTCAGTATCAGTCGACTATGACACCTTTGCATCAGAATCAGAATAACCTCTGTCATATATCATATAACGCCAACCCTTAGGAGAGATGCCGGAGATGGGTAATGGAGCTCACGAGCTTGATTGCCTTGCCGGTGGCTGTCAACTACGGATACTGGTCTCTGCGCTTTAGTGAGCCGGGAGCACACGATCGCACCCTGGCCACTTACAATATCGCGAAGAGAAACACATCTCAAGATGGCTGCTGTCTCATATGCGAGATCCTTGCACGACCCTACTCCAGGTACCATTGGCGGGTTTACTACTCTTTCGAGTCGGTCTTTTCTGATCTCTTCCCTGTTTACGATCGCCTGTCGTGGTCAGCGTAGCAGCAAAACGAAGGACACTTTCAGAAGGTTTCTTCAGAATCGGACATCGGCCTCGGAGTTCTCGTCTATTATTCGCTGAAACGACTTCCCGTCAATCCAGAGCCCGCAGCGTGTCGCTCACCGCTTCTGTCAGTCATGTCAGCTGCGCCACATACAATCCCTTCTATCGGCCCGCTTCCGCTAGGGTCCAGATGCAATCATCTTCCGGCCGGACCCCTCGACACAGCATCCCGCCCTCCAACTCAGCCCTACGACAAGCATAGCGCTGGAACCTGCCTGCCGCCGGGGGAAAGAGACCACTGTCATTCTCTACTGCGGTAGGGCTCTGACCTGGGGCGGCCTCCCTTCAAACATCCAATGACGGCAAGTTAGCGAGCCAACATCACGCTCGCCGTGTTAGTGTCGCTGCTCAGCCATCGGCCACCAGTCGTGTTATCATATTCTCAACAGCCTTACTATGCGGGCCCCAGCCACGATTTCCACGGTTGAATCAGCGAGCGGTAATCTTGGCTGCATTTTACGCATGTTCTCTGCGTCTTCCTCAGCCCTACTGACATACTCTGCACATTTCACTGGGTTGCAGGCTTCGATAGTCATGTTTAGTCGATGCCTTTGAGGGCTGCGCCCTGCGTTCCTCTATTCGACGACCATGCGGCCTAGTATTCCAGTTTCAGGGTCTGAGACCTAGACCTTCGTCCGCTTTCCCTTTGATCGGTCAGTATAATTCACCTACCCGAGCCGAACCCTGGGGCCGCTTCTCTGGCATGGCAGGGATGCCCGGCCAGGAATGTCCGTTACAGCCGCCGGCTCAACTTTGAAGATGACACTTCCGGTTCTGGTAACGTGGAGCGAGAAAGAGACCACACACTTTGGTCCAGATCCTCATGGGCCAATGTCATTCAAACCGGGCCTTTTCTCTTTAATCTTCCGAACAACATGTGAAAGACACACTAGATATCTGTCCAGGGCTCTCTTTCAAGTGCCATTCAGAAAGGCGTGGCACTCTGATCTACCGGTCCGGGGCAACAATCAACGAAGCCCAATCCGGTCGATGGCCAACATCGTAGAGCATCTCATCCGGCCACACAGTATGGAGAAGGACTTCGTGCTCGATCTCACCGCGCATCATTCCTCACAAGCAGAGCTCGACATCGGACATCTCCGTTCCGGCCATGGCGAGGAATTCGATATCAAACATCCCTGGCCATCAACATCTACATCCGATGCACAGCAATCACGACCGTCTCATGAATGCTTGCAGGCACCACATCGCGCGCTCCGAATCACGGGCGATAGTTCGACTGCGCATCCTGCCTCGCAAAACGCCTTGGTCCACTTCTCCACGCAGAGAGATGAGGGAGAGACGACGAGCCAATCCCGCAAGACGGACCAATGCATCTCTGCTGCATGTCAGAGCAGAAGCGAGGAAGCGCTGGCGTCGTCATGACCAAAACGTCCCGCTGGATGGTAGGCTGTGCTTACTGCGCGGGGGTCCTCGCTGGTTCCACTGAACAGGCGCCGTTCAAACCCCTGTCGAACGTCTCCCGCCATGAGCGTTAGCACTCTAGCGATGACTTCATACGGTAGCATGTTGACCGAGTGTCTGGGTGCGCCGGACTGAGGTGACGCGCACATCCTGGGTGTTCCCATGCAGATGATCGTGATGATCATGTAGATGTGCATCACGCACCTCAGCCCGCGGGTTTTCCAGACTATTTCGAATGCAGACCACCGCCTCGATGCGCCTTACAGGGCTCTCACAGCAGTGGAAGTCTTTGAGGTGGAAAGTCATCATTCGATTTACTGGTTGCACTTCTAACTAGGTTTCTAAACTAGCATCGCTGTACACCGGTCAAACCCCATTCGAAGTCGAATTCCCCCAGAGCGAGAAAACAGCTGGGAACTGGCACAGGAACCCCGCCCCGAAAGCGCTCCGCCCGGGACCCTGAAGTCCAAGTCGCACCGGACCACTCGGCGTCATATCCGTGTCAAGCAGTGTGCGCTTTCACAGCATGATTTCGAACCACGAACCTCGGAAACCGTTCCCTTCCCCGGGGTTGCTTCTCTCGCAGTTCCCAATGCACTCATTGACCGCTAAACGAACTCTCGCCGTCACAACACCGGCCATGATCGCACAACCCCCCGGGCCCGTTTGGAGACAGCTACCGACGACCGGGGAAGCGAGATCGACATCGGGCGTGACATGATCTTGACGTCTGGTGGGTGGGTGGTATTGGGGGAGACGTGATGAGTTAGGAAGGTTGATGTCGACCGCGCCGCATTGCTGCATGGCCACGGCCCATCGCCGTGGTCAGCGAACTCACACATATGGAGCGTCGAATCACATCGAGCATCGAGTAAGGCTGATATGGCAGTGTATTCCCAGTGGCGAGACAACTTTAAGAAGCAGCTCTGGGGATGCAGAAGAGCAAGAGTTTAGTCTCATCAAGATGGGCCTTGGGCATTCTTGAGGCAAAAACGATATGCGCAAGACAAGACAAGACAAAATAACCGTCCCGCGAACGGATGTCCCCGAGACCCAAGCCACGAGATCAGCCTCGGATCGACGCGGGTTGAGACAACATTCGACCTGGAGACTTCAAAGCTAAGCTTGCCATATAGAACATTGACATTGGCGCCTTGGCTTCGTCCTGCTCATCTTCTTGGAAGATCAGCTCCTTATCGAAAGTCATCAAGTACACTTGGCCCAAGGACTCCCATTGAGAATACCTAGCATCAAGTCTTGACACCGGCCATGTGCGGCTTATTTCTCCGTATCATCCTCGCTTTCTGTCCGTGACTTCTGGGTGGGACTGCCTGCTCAGCGTGGGTGAGCAAGTGATGTATCCGGAGACTTGCAACGCACTCTTCGATTTACAATGATATACTAGACTGGTCGACGAAGGGTATCCTATCCATCCGTGTTATGAGAATCTAATCTCGCCTCATCATTCAACAGCCACGGGATTTGGAGACCGTTTCTTCCCCGTGTTTTGCTTTCCGAATGGTTCACTATACTCAGGCATTTCAAAAAGCCGCCTGGCATTCATTGTCTGGACGGGAATGGCGGGAAGTTGATCTCGCGCAAGATGGGCATGGATATGCGTCGGCTGTTTACCAAGTCTGCGAGGATCGTAGAGACCAAATTTGGCTTTCATCTACAGGTATTTCGACTACCCGTCACAGGAACACATGATAATGAAGCCGAAAGCTGAATAGAGCTTAATTTATCAAAACTCCAATTCGCTTTCATGAATGATGTCTATCTCAGGTATCATAATGCTAACGCTCACGCCCATGCTCACAAAGGCGGCAGTTCTTCCCGACAAATAGGACACTGCAGCCTGAACCGCAACCACCCCTCCAGACAAGCGCTGTGGAAGATGTGCCGGCACGGCGTGACCATGTAGTTCCTCCTCGTGAACACGCCGACGACGCCCCCGGCCGTGGGATCCTCCTCGCCCGCCCTCATGACGGGCACCTCGAGGACCTCGCGGCAGATGGCGCAGTCGATGGCGCGCAGGTTGCTGCCGCCGCCCTTCTTGTCCTCGCCCTTCCGCACCCTGTCCAGCGAGGGCGAGCCCGGCTCGGAGAGCAGGCCGATGGGCAGGCCGCCGGCCTCGACGCCGTCTTCGCGGAGGACCGGGTGGTAGTCCCAGGCGTCGGGGGTCCAGCTCTTGGGGACGCCGAAGCGGGGGCCGAGGACGAACTGGAAGGCCAGGATCCAGAGCTGTATCCACACCCACGCGCAGAAGACGAGGAACGCGCGGTGGTCCGGCTCGGCGAAGAGGAAGTTATCCTCGTAGACGTAGAAGTAGGCGAAGGCGAGGAGGCGCAGGACGGACTGGCCGATCATGAAGCGCCAGGTCAGGGCTCGGCGGCAGTTGCGGATGATGTTGCGGTAGATCTGGGGGACCCAGAAGGAGAAGTAGACCATGGCTAGAGTGTTGAGAAAGAGGTTGCGCAGGCGGGGATACCATGACGTGGAGGCTATGGAGACGAAGAGAATGAGGGATACGATCATGGCGAAGCGAAAAATGACCGACTGGAAGGTGACTTCAGAACCGCCGGCGCGGGCGGTGCCAGGGGTCGGTACGGCAGCGGCGCCCGTCGTAACCATATCTATCTCGGCGTCGATGTCTTGGTCAGAGGGCACGATGATCGGGGGGCTCGGGGCTCGTCTGCGCGGTCCGGCAGTGACGGGCCGGGGAAGCTCGCCTGCGCCGAGGCTTTGCGCGGGCGTGGCCAGCGTGCGTGGTGTGTCGGCTTGCTCGCGTTCGTTCCGTCTCCTGTTCTCCGGCTCCTGTACCTTATGGATTTCAGCAAGGAAGAAACCCCCCATGGACATGGACAGGAGTGCGGCGAAGAGGAGACACAGAGACTCAAGGTACGTGATACTCGCGTCGAGAACCCACATGGCTGCCGCCACGAAGACGCTGCCGTCAGCCATGACCATCATACTAATCGTAGAGTAGCTGATGCGGCCCATAGTCGACGGTGTGGCAGACTCCTTTATCTGGTGTTTGAGGAGGAGTGCTTGGGCGATAATAACGCCTGCGAAGGCGAGTATCCAGACGCGGATCTTGTGATATATGATCTCCGTCTTCATGCCTTGCAGATGCTCGCCGTCTGCTGCTGCGAAGTCCGGCGGACCCTTGGTCTCGAGAAAGAACCCACAGTCTGGGGACCAGATGATGGCTGATAGTTTCAGCTCTGGGATGCCGCGAATGGGAGCACCCTCCGGGAAGCGAAGCTCTTGTTCGATGTCGCTGATGATCCGAGACATTCCTGCCCTGTTAGGCTGGAAGCCTTTCATGTTGAGTCGGCTCCTGTCCGGGGGGTGAACCTGCGCGTACATGATGTACTCGCAATGCGGTGACGGGTTGAGGGTATCTGGCGGGTTGGACGGGTCTGATGTCCAGGGCATCACGCCGTCGTTAAAAACCTCCTGCTCCTTTCGCCGCAACACCTCAGCCAGAGTCGCGTTAAGAAGCCTCCGGCTGGACTGGAAAAAGTCGGGGCTGGGTGTGAGAAAAGGCAGCCCGAAAATGCCGTCGAACTTCTCACTGGTAGTGGTCAGAAGGATGGTCCCTTGACGCGGCCAATGAACCCCATGCAACCTCATCTCCCAGTTGACACCGGTTCCCTTGATGTCTTCGATATTCAAAGCGGCCTTAGCACTCCGAACCCTGCCCCCTGACGAGGGAATACCGTCGTCCAAAACACTTCGATACTCAAACTCTTTGGTTTGCCTTCCCGTGTCAATCAGATCCAGCAGAATCTTGCCCTCGTCTCCCGTGATATTCCTGGCCCAATCCGCCTCTGCGCCGCTCCAGTGCAGACTAGGCGTGATCGCACTCAGGTTGTAACTCGTCCACTGCCTCTTCGCCGATGCCTCTTTCCGCACCCAAGTCCCCTTCACGGCCCCAGTGGCATTCTGCCAAACCGCCTCGCCCTCGCCAATGTCCCAGAGATTCACTCCTCCGACAGGCGGTATTGCATTGTGGCTCCACTCCAAACACTTCTCCTGGAACTTTTCGAGGTCATCCCACGCGAAGCCATCCTGTGCTCGGAAGCCCGTGATGTTGAGCGAGCGAGGAAGCTCCTGCGTCCCGTTCAGCCGCGGCGAGAAATCGCCCCATGACGACGAGTTGAGAAGGTCGAGCGCGTACTGGTGTCTCTGTAATCTCTGCATCGCGAGGTCGGAAGCCGAGAAGAGAGACGCGCCGCCGTTGCCGGGCGCCAGGAAGATCCAGAGCACGCCGACGAGGGCAAGGCCGATGACGACCAGGCGCGGGTCTTCGAGTGGGTTAGGCATTGTGTCGGACGACCGTTTCCCAGTCTATATCGTTTCCATCGTTTTGCTGCGCGACCTGTCCTCCGGCTGTCGGTGGCGGTCGGTTGCGCAGGCGTTCGTGGTTCGTCTCGAAGATGGGATTGTAGTATGGATGATCCAATTGTGAAGTTACGTCAGGAGTGACCGCAATCGCGCACCAGCTGATGTGGATGACGGACTGTTACCGGGTGGCAAGTGCTGGCACCGCCGACTCCGCCATTCGGCCGGCCGGGGTTCTTCTTCAGCAACCACCCACGAGGTATCCTTGTCTCGTTGTCTCGACCTCAATCAGCCAGCCATCCAGACATCACCACAAATCCTCACATTGCAGCTGGAAGTGCTGCCCGAATCGGTTGCATGAATCAGGCAGTCTGCAAGCCAGGTTTCGACTGTTTTCTGGCCAAGCACCCAGAGTCTTGGCCCAGTTCGGTGGACACTAGCTGATAATATTCGAGGCTCACCCTCTAATGCGACTAAATCGATAGTCCGTTTCCACTAGCAAACGCCACCGTCTGCCGCCATGACCGCTGCGGCGTGCCCCTCACAACTTGGACAAGTTCATCTGACAAGATCGTGAGCGTCTAGGAAAGACTGCGCATGCGTAAAAGTTGACATCGCAACGGCGCCTTGGCGGCGCTGACAGCTGCGTTGTGGACCAACCCGGTCTCGCAGAGGCGGCGGCTTTTGTCTTTGTCAAGTTGATGGTAGGCATTGTTCAGTATTCTCGGCGCATTCTAGGCAAATCATGTTGTCAGCTTTGGTTTGGAGCTTTTGATGGATATCAACAATTCATTGGCAGGTATCACGACCAAAGCGACTCAGTCGAAGTGCGGTTTCCGGCCCGCCCACGAAGGATGGCCGCTGGGTCTATTATGATTTGTAGCTCTGAGATCGACATCTCTAGGGCTGGGCATATCTTTAATCGTCTGTTTATCCCGTCAAAGCCGACTCCGCGCGGCAACCTGGCAAGCTGTCTGTGGGTTCATCACAGCCCTCTCACCTGAGCGAACTGCTGTCAGATGCCGGACAATACGATCTCCGATGGCGCGCTGTCTTCTTTGAATGGATTGCACGACTGCTAATGTTCAACAGCTCAAGGCATACATGCGGCATCTGCATATGAAACTAAACACCATCGAGTCATAGTGTCCATAGTTCGTCGTCTTGGAGGGGTCGTCACGAGACGTATGGCTGATGGAAGAGGCATGTCTTGCCGCGCGTATATGCCGTCAAGAGTCAGCTGCTGAGATCCGATCCGGGAATGGTGAGTCCAGATCCGGAGTTACACGGCACAGCTCTCATGCAGAATCAACAAGTTGGATGGAGAGAGCTGAGAAGGTCGGCAGTCTAAAGAAGCAATAGACAATAAGCGTTGCTCAGGGGTAGGGGATCACATCAATGCCCCTGGACGGTTCCCGAGCTACGGCTGGCACCATCAAAGCCACCAAAACACTTGCGACCAATCATCAACATTGCGTCTTCTTTCATCCAATGCGATCATGTCGCTAACGCGGAATGGGAAAGAAGGGTCCTGGCATCCTTGGCCTCCGTCTTGGCCAAAAATACGAAGCCACCACCGACACCATCGCCCCGTCTTCCACAACACCAAGAATCACCAAAGCCCTCGCCCAGATCATCCCTCTTCCCGCTAATGGTGCCGCTTCTCTCGGCCTGCTCCCACGTTCCGCTTTACCGGTCTACCTTTCCCATACCGCGTTGGCGCAAAACTGTTGCGGCATGGAACCGCCGAGTCCCTTTGTCACTGCCTCTCGGTCCCCTCATCTCTCGTGGGATGTTTCTCTTATCAAACGGCTGGCAGCCTCTGCTCCCGTCTGTTTTTTCTATCTCATCTCCAGCGTCTTGTTCTGCTCTTACCCATCCACTCTCTCCAAGCGTATGCGTGTTTTTGATATCGTAATTTAGGTCGATTTGTGCTTCTACATTGGACCGAGCCACTCACTTTCTCTCTTTACCATAGTACACTCTTTTTGAAATTCCCCGGCGCTGCATCACAAACACCAAGATGAAGTTGGATACACATCTACTGTTAGGCCTCCTTGGCTTAGCAGCTCAGGCCACGGCTGATCCAACGTGGCCTGCAGATATCGACGAGTTGGAAGAGATCATGTACCAGACCTCCATGGTCAGGTCACGAAAGTTTGCCGACACAGTTACTCCTTGCGCAAAAGAGGTCTCGGGTCCAGGCCGCAAGAACGCCGCCGAATGGCTCAGGACCGCTTTCCACGACATGTCGACCGGCAACGTTTTCTCGGGAGCTGGAGGACTGGACGCTTCTCTGCAGTATGAACTAGGACCTTCGAGTGAAAACACAGGACCTGGTTTCGCGACTACCATGACTTTCATGGCTCCCTACCTGACCCGGAAGAGCAGCATGTCCGACTTGATTGCTCTCGGAGTGTACACGTCAGTAATATCATGTGGTGGACCCTCCATCAACTTTCAATCTGGCCGGGTAGACGCAACCTTCAAGAACAACCCGGGAGTGCCTCAGCCCGGAGAAGTCATTCAGGTTTTCCGGAACAAATTCGCGCGTGTGGGCTTCTCGCCCCAAGAGATGATTCAAGCAACAGCGTGCGGCCATACCATCGGTGGTGTTCACTCTTCTGAGAACTCCGATATTGTGCCCGCAGGGCAATTCACAAACGACGTCGCCACCTTCGATTCAACCGATGCCGTATTCGACCCCAAGGTCGTCACCGAGTATCTCGGTGGTTCAACGCGGAACCCTCTTGTTGTTGTACCCGGAACGTCCAAATTGAAGAACTCCGACTTCAGGGTCTACAATTCCGACGGTAATGCGACCGTCAGCGCCATGACGGATCCCTCGGTCTTCAGCTCCACATGCAAGACCGTCTTCGAGAAGATGATCAACGTCGTGCCGTCTGGCGTTACGCTCGGCGACGCTATAAAACCCTACCAGGTCAAGCCAGTTCAGATGCAACTCTCCCTCCAGACGGTGTCGACTATGTTGATTTCAGGTTACATTCGTGTACGAACTACCAACCTGCCCCTCGGGAACATTGCCGGCCTTACTATCAACTACAAGAACCGAAACGGTGGCACTACATGCGGGTCTTCCAACTGCGCCTTCAATATCTCTCTTTCGGGGGTTTCCAAGGGCTTCGAAGATTCCTTCGCTTGGTTTCCCATTGGACAGCCGGATCTTGTCACGATCCCGGTCAGCTCTGGTATTTCATCTTTCACTGTCACCATCAATATGAAAGACGGGTCCAGCACGGTATATGACAACAACCGCAACGGGTATCCCATGCAAGACGGCATCTTTCTTTTGACGGACCAGAGTTGCCTGAACCAGTACACCGGAGATGCTACCTTTATTGCCGCCGTCCGTAACGACAGGACGTCTCTTCCTGTCAACGTCAACATTTGGTACAAGACGAAACAGACCACCAGCGTTGTGCCTCTGTTAAGCAACATGACTCTCGCCATGACCAAGGGAGATTGCAAAGGAGGCTACACCTTCTACTCCGTGACGACGAATATCCCGGGCGGTCTCAGCGTGGAATCGACCCTGGATCTCGCCAGCGGGGATATGGTCGACTCGTTCAAGAAAGCCAACATTATCGGCGGAAATTGCCAAGCCTGGTCTGGCGGCAGCACTTGCAGCAGCATTACCGTTTCCCCATCCACTACATCCTCAAGTGCGGCTCCGACGGCGACGCTTCGCCATCGCGATACCATGGGTGGATACAAGCTTGTGTCCTGTTGGACGGAGGCTTCAAACGGACGTGCTCTCAAGGGCGCCGCGTTTGCTTACGACGGAATGACTCTTGAGAGCTGCATGGGCAACTGCACAGGTTTCGACTACTGGGGCACTGAATACGGACGAGAATGCTACTGTGGCAACTCTTTAGACCCTTCCAGCACTTCGGCACCTTTGGGCGATTGCAGCTTTGCGTGCTCTGGAGACTCGACAGAGTACTGTGGTGCGGGCAATCGAATCGAACTATACTCGACTACCGCCACTCGTTCGAGCACATCGACTCCTGCGCCAACTGCCACTCTGGCCCATACTCCCACCATTGGCCAATACTCTCTCGTGGGTTGTCAGACAGAGGCGACCAACAATGGCCGCGCTCTGCAGGCCGCTCAGTCAGCGTCCGATGACATGACTCTGGAGAAATGCGCCACGTTCTGCTCTGGATACACGTACTTTGGCACTGAGTACGGTCGTGAATGTAGGTTTTTGTCGTCTTCCTTGTAATATGGCTACTGACATGCGCATAGGCTACTGTGGAAACACCATTCAAGATACCAGCAAGCCTGCTCCCATTACCGAGTGCACTATGAAGTGCGCCGGTAACCCATATCAGTACTGCGGTGATGGAAACCGTCTTGAGCTGTACAAGCTTGGAAGCGCCTCAACAACGTCACTCTCCTCAACTGCTTCGGCAACCACAACCTCCTCAGATGGCGGGTCTTCCGTTTCTACTGGGTCTTCGATCTCTGCTAGCAGCTCTGTTTCTCCTTCGAGCACCAGCACACCTTCGACTAGCAGTTTGTCAGCCTCTTCCACCGGCTCATCAACTGTTCCGTCATCAACTTTCAGTACCGTGATCTCGTCGAGCAGCGTATCCCCGTCGTCGACCTTCACGGCACAGGCTGTTTCGAGTAGTTCGGCTTCTACGAGCATCTCGCTGTCTTCAAGCTCCTCCGCCCTGACGTCAATTAGTAGCACAACATCTTCAAGTGCCAGTATTGTGCCCTCTAGCACTACTCCAGTTGCGAGCAGCCAGACTAGCATCTCTGCAGTGTCATCAAGCAGCAGTGTCGTCCCCAGCACGACGACTTCAAGCGTCACCTCCACTATCCAAACTCTTGCGAACAAGCCAACTGTCGCGGCATACAACTTGACGGGTTGCTGGACAGAAGGCAATGGAGTTCGCGCACTGAGTCAGAAGAGTTACTCTTCCCACGACAACATGACACTCGAGTATTGCGCAGCCTTCTGCTCAGACTACAAGTACTTCGGAACGGAGTATAGCGGCGAGTGCTATTGCGGCAATTTCCTCGCTTCTTCCAGTGCAGCTGCCCCTCTGTCCGACTGCAACATGGCTTGCTCAGGAAACCAGTTCGAGTACTGCGGTGGCGGCAGCAGGCTCACATTGTATTCAAACAACCTGAAGTTGGTTGATCCTACACAGCCGCCTACCGCAGGAGTGTACACGTTCCTCGGTTGTCGTACAGAGCCAGCTCAAGGCGGACGTGCCTTGGGACTCAAGTCGACGGCTTCGGACAAGATGTCGAACGACGTCTGCGCAGATTTCTGCAGCGGGTATACCTACTTCGGTACAGAGTACAGCGGCGAATGCTATTGCGGTAACACGCTGCCAGATACGTCTCTCGTGGCGCCAAACAGCGACTGCAACATGGTCTGCTCAGGAAATAGCACTCAGTTCTGTGGCAGCGGCAACCGTTTGTCGGTGTACAAGAAGTGATGGGAGAGGCGTGTTTCATCCTCATGTGGAAGTTGACGAGTTACGGCATTTAATAATAAAGATAGCGGAGAGAGATTCATGGATGATACCTTTCGAAGTTTAATACATCGTTTCAAATAGTAGTCTCGTCGTAAGGCCAACCAACTGGTGATCTTCCACAGCACAGAAGTACCAACTATTGTTGCAGTTACATGAGGGAATCAGCCTAAAGACTTGCCCGTCGTTCTGTCTAGATCACACGGCTCTTGGCCGACTTTCGCCACACGGCGAAATCAAGTCACACTATTCTCAAGGTCGTTCTTGTTTCGTCTGCCCCAGGTTCACCTGGATCTCGCCAACGGCACTCGGAAACACGTTTTCCATTCGATGACCGAATCAAACGAGAGAAGACTAGTTGCTTTCATTCAATCCCCGGGTTCAAAAGGCCGTTCTGCAGTGAGATCCCCGGGGATACCGGGCCGAACCCCACACTCACCCGTCTGACGGCCCCCAGGCCGATCGACGTCCTCCGATAACATCGGGAAGGCGTTCCCCGGGGCCTGCATATAAATATCATCAGAATCACTGCTTTCACAATCTATTTTGGCCCAAGACCTCGAGAGCAGAATTCACCATGAAAAATGTCATCCACCCAGGTCATCTCAGCAGAGGGTGCGGCACAACGCTCGCAACCCCCCGAAACGCATGAGCTCCGGGACCTGAGCCAGAAGCCGTCGCCTACAGATCATGCGTCGCCGCAGGCCGAGGCCCCCGAGTCAAACACGAAAACGCCGGTGTTGAAGATCGTCGTGAGCGGGTACTCGTTCTTCATCTCGGGCGTCAACGACGGGACTCTGGGTCCTCTGATACCCTACATTCTCAAAGGTTTTCGCGTGGGCACGGGAGAGATCGCCATCATGTATTACACATTTCTCTAGTGTTCAACAAAGACGTCAGTTTGAACTGATGATACTCGCGTAGGTACGGCTGCACCTTCGCGGGCTGGGCCCTCGCCGCGGTCCTCAACCCCATCTTCGCAAAGTACTCCCCCCTCGGCTTCATCCTCGCCACCGGCGCCCTCTTCCAGCTCGCCTCCCACTGCATGAGGCCCTGGGGCCCGTTCCCCCTGTACTGCGTCTCCTTCTTCGTGCAGGCCGTCGGCATGGCGCTGCAGGACTCGCACTCGAATACCTTCGTCAGCGGCCTCGGGCTCGCACACAGGTGGCTCGGGTTCATCCACGCCAGCTACGCCGCTGGGCTCCTCGTCGGTGAGAAATGAGCTGGAACCTCTACTTTTCCTACGGCAGCGACTGACTGAGTTTGCAGGCCCTCTAGTTGCGACGGCCATCGCCTCCAAGGGCGGCATGACAGGGGGCGTGGAGAGCTGGAGGGCCGTGTTCTTCGCTCTCATCGGCATCGCGTTCGTGAATGTGGTCGGTGTGCTCGTGGGCTTCAGAGACTCGCTGTGGCAGCGTGGCATGCACAAGAGGAGCAATGATCCCGGCAACAGCGGGAGAAGCAGAGCCGCCATTGAGGAGTTGAAGCAGACTGTCAAGTCCAAGGCCCTCTGGCTTCTTTCCTTGGCGTACTTTCTTCAACTCGGAGCCATCTTCACCGCCGGAGGTACGTCCACTTCACACACACACAACTCCCCCTTTTCCCAAGACAACGTACTCTCCCTCCCACACGGCCATCGCTCACCAGGATCCCCCAAACCAGGCTGGGTCGTCGAATACCTCACCACCGTCCGCGGAGGCGACCTCTCCAAGATGGGCTACGTCCCGACGGGCTTCTACGGCGGGATCCTCCTCGGCCGCCTCCTCCTCGCCGAGCCCACCCACCGCCTCGGCGAGCAGCGCATGGTCCTGCTCTACACGGTCCTCCTCCTGGCGCTGCAGCTCGTCTTCTGGCTCGTCCGCGACACGGCGGGCTCGGCCACGGCGCTGGGCCTGATGGGCTTCGTCTCGGGCCCCTTCTTCCCGGCGGGCGTCGCCGTCGCGAGCAAGCTGTTCCCGCGCAAGATCCGGCCCGCGGCGCTGGGGTTCGTGTTCGTGCTCGCGCAGGCGGGGGGTACGTTCTTCCCCTCGATCACGGGGGTGATTGCGGCGCAGAGGGACGGGGTCGAGGTCCTGCAGCCCGTCGTTACGGGGTTGATTGTTGCGAGTGGGATTTGTTGGGCTTTTGTGCCGAGGGTTCCCAAGGGGCCGAATCGAGATGAGTGAGGAGGAGGGTTTTGAGCCGTGGTGTAGTTTTGGAGCTCGGGGTATTTAAGAGTGAGTTCCCTTTCTGTGCCACGGTCTGGGCGAGATGGCTGAATGTTTCCATGCTTCGATTGTGAGGGTAAACGGTTGTGAGAGGCTCAAGGAATTTATTCATCATTGAGTGAACGAGACTGTTCTTCTTTCCAGCAACAGCCACGCGTTACTTTCTGAGAACGACGTGCCTGGTGATTAAGGCGGGTTGCCTGCAGTTTGCCTATTTACTCGTTCCCATCAACATAGCCCGTTGAAACCCAATCTCAATCAGGTTTTCTTGATGATACCCGACTCCATGAACTCTCCTATCAGGAGCTTCTCACAAAATATTTACGTTGGGAGGAAGCGGAGGTGTCACTCTCAAACGTTTTTGTCGACCTGCGTAGCCTCCTTTGGAAATACACCTGCGTTGTCTCCGGGCTTTCGGGTGAGGAGACAGACTCACTCGTTGGACATCAAAACCCTCCCGTATGCTCATCGCGCAAAATAACCAAAGCCAACAAAGGCGCGATTGCGAGACTGTCTGCTAGATGTCCATTGATCCGTAATTCAACAACACGCCACAACACTCTCTCGACACTAAGGTACGTCTGGATTCCCGCGGGCTTCTCAACGCACTTACACGACGCATGCCCATGCCGCCTGTGTGTTGCCTCTTCACGGCGAAGACGATCTACAAGGGACGGGAACCGGTACAATACACGGATTGTCGTCCCTCAACGCATCAGCATGGCATCGCGAAGCGTGTGGCAGGGCTGTAGCAGCGTCATGCGTGGTCCTTTGCTGGGCGGGGGACTCGGGATCGCCCAGCCACAAGTCGACCAAGTCTTAGAACAAGCCGACTCTCTTCAGATTATTCCTTCGTCGCCAGCAACTTCCGGTCTCGCAATTCCCTCAAGGTGACGGGTATCCTCACCCTGATGACTTGGGGATTGATGTTGCTGCGGCGAAACAATGCGCCGACGTCCGCGAGCTCTCGGGGCGGGATTCCAGAACAGAGGTAGAGATAACATGAATCAAACAACATGGCGTGTCTTCACTGCATTGCACAAACTCTCATCCCTCGTCGCCAGCCGCGGACGAATTCAATACATAGAGTTAAAGGGCAACACTTGCGATAAGGCAATAGTATCCGCGGGCCTGGGCACGGTTGAACGTTGGACTTGGACCTGATAAGTCCGCGTGAGGTGAGGCTTTTTAACTGAACGGCATCCATCGCCAATTTGACGACTTATCCAGCAAGTCCGTCACATCGCACCGAGTCACTAGAGCACAAACATCACAGGAGAGAATATGAAGCACCTCGTCCTCGTCGGGGCATGCTACCTCGACACGATCCTAAGGCATGCGCCCCGTTTCGCGACGCAGTGTTCACAGTCACGGCAGCTAACCCGCCCGTCCCAGCATCCCGCACTTCCCCGACGAAGACGCGAAGCTTAGAGCATCAAGCCTGCGCGTCCGACGAGGAGGGAACTGCCCCAATACGATCGAGGTCCTCCAACAATTTCTCAACCGCCGCCATTTACCCGGATCCTCGAGAGATGCTCCGCCGCCGCCAAAGGTACACCTCATCTCACCACTGCCGGAGCGCCAATCACAGGCAACAGCGCAGATCATGGCCTCGTTCCCCTCGAGCCGAGACCCCTCGCCCGCGGCGCGTGTCGACTTCGACCACTGCCTCTTCCGCGCGGGCCACGAGGCACCGGCGAGCTGCTATATCCTGTGCAGCGAGGCGACGGGTAGCAGGACGATCGTCAACCACAATGACCTTCCGGAGATGACACCCGAGGAGTTTCTGGGCATCGCGGGGGCGTTCCGCAGGAAGGGAAAGTCGTGGTGGCACTTTGAAGGGAGAATTCCCGAGACGACGCTGGAGTGCGTTCGGATCCTGAGGCGGGTGTTGGGCGACGACGTCACTGTCAGCGTCGAGGTCGAGAAGCCAGGGCGGCCGGGTCTGAGGGAACTTGCTGCTGAGGCGGATGTTGTCTTTTATTCCAAGAGCTGGGCTGAGGTGGGAAAGGACTCTTCGTCGGCGTCGTTGGGGATCTGTCAGAAAGGCTGACGACACGTAGGACTGCGGCTACACTTCTGCCGAAGAATGTCTGCGAACGGAGAAGCTACCGCGAGCGTGAGTCGGCATGCCATGGGTCGGATGTCATCGCTGACTGTAGCTGCACAGCTCTCTGGCCATGATTACCTGGGGTGCTCGAGGAGCATCATGCTTTTCACCCAAGGACCAGCGATACATTGAGAGTTCTGTGAAAACCCCCGTCGAAGAGGTGGTAGAGTGAGTCGTTCGTCTCCAGGGCGTCAGGAGTGCCTGCACACTCCTCATCATGAATCGTGGCTTCTGCGGAACTGACGACGACCTTCTAGTTCCGTGGGTGCCGGAGACACATTCTTCGCGGGCATGCTCTACGGCCTGACGTGCCAGACCGACCATTGGGACCTGGGCCAGAAACTCGACTTCGCAGTTGACCTGGCCACGCTCAAGGTTCAGCGAGAGGGGTTCGGTGGGCTTGGAGAGGACATGCAAAGTCGTGTTGACGGTGGGCCGCCCGTATCGGGTCAGACCAGGCGTTGAGATTCAGTTCGTGTGCCGCCGCGGCTGCTCCGGGACCTTTGCCCCGATGCCGTAGATGGTGCGCTTCGGCCGTGGGCTGGGAACGGATTTGTGGTGGATCGAAGTGTCCCGCAATCGTCAGGATTCGGCCATCTGCAGAACAGCATGGCAGCGAGCCGAAGCCTGTCCGCCAGCGGACCGATGGGACTGCCTCGTCGGCGGTCGCGCCCGTTGCGTACTCAGCCAGTGGGGAAAAAGAGGCGGTGTGTTCACGGTGGTGGTGGTGGTGGTGGTGGTCGATGGGTGGTTTGGCAAGCGAGAAGGAGGATGAGGAGGAGTGAGGTACGCTGTTCCGGGCTAAAGCGGGCAGGTTGTTTTGTCCGAAGAAAAAGTTACACGAAGCGTCCGCTCAGGTCACATCCATTTGTCGTTATGTGCCCCGTCTTCATGCTCATAGTGCTCCCCGCCGCATTCGAATGGACGTAAAAAGGGTGATAGGTCGGGCCACCCTGCATTGAATCGATGCAGGGTGGCGATGGCGCACCTCACATGGGCACAGTGGATGCGACGAGCAAGGCTGCATATGGCATGCAAAGACATGGCATCGACATTGAATTTGGAGAAAGCTGGAAGTGGTCGAAGTTTGAGTCGGGGCCGCAAGACCCATCTCCAGAAATGTGACGAGTGCACCAAGATAGTCAACGTCCCACGCATAGTCGCAGCTGTTCCTCTTCACGAAGTGTTAGATATAGCGCGTGGATCAATTTCTCAAAATCGCGCTGAGAAGATGCAGATCATCCAAGCTGGATGCAGAAGGTGTCGAATTCCGCACTGGAGTCGGTTTCTTGAGAGCGGATATCTTGTCCAAAGAAAAGGGGGCGGTGACGGGGTATCGAGTGAGAGTGAGTATGAGTAGGTAGTAGACGGAGTCTTCGGATACAGAACTAGGCCGGCTCAGTGTCTCTGTGAAACCTACCTAGCGACAGGACTTACTGGAGAGCGCTCGAAAATCGCTTGGCCCAATTGGTCTTGCGGTGACTCGAAACTCGAACAAGCCTTCTTCGTCAAGCGGCCTCGCCATGTCAAGTAAGTGTGGTGGAGCTGGGTCTTGAATCTCCTTTGATTGTTGTTCTCCATAAATCCTTGCCACTCGACTTGTTTTGCTCCTGGGAATGGGAAAGGAATCGGGAAAACGGCTCACTGCCACGGGCGTTCCATTCGTGTTGCAATCGACGATGAAGCTGCTGCACTGGTCGGCCCCCAGATTCTTCTGCTGTCCGATGAAATCAAGGCGTTGCCGAAAAGCTGCACACCGGTGCTCATCTGCTAACATGCTTGTCTGCAAGGGGGTAGTCTGAGGAGAAAGATAATCCCCAATACTTACTGCGGCATATTGATACCGCACCGCAGCTGGAGTGGACCAGTCTTAGCTGGACGAGTTGAGTCGTTCCTTGACATCTACACTGCGGCATTAGGGTTAAGGAGTGCTGCAGGTCGTGATAGCTGAGTCGTGATAGCCAAACCTTACGCTGTAGCCGAGCCTTCGTTGGCTAACACGTCCAGAGCTTGCCTCAACGAAAGCACGCAGGGCGACGATGTCCGGCAGAGTGAACCACCCAGGGAACGGATGGCTCATGGCTCTTACACCACCAATGCAGGCGAACACAGCAGGAATGGCAGAATGCCCAGTGAGCAATACGGGTACTTTGCGGATGATCGTCTGCGAGGAGGCTTCGTGTACAAGCCACGACTACGAGATCCAAGAAAGCCAGCTTTGCTGACGGTTCGGGTGACGGTTTGTTGTTGCGTTGCGTCGCGTTGCGTCGCTGGAAATTGGTTGCACCCAGTTGCTGCCCCTGACGCAAGTAAGCAGACGGATGTGTGGTAATTAGACCAGCGTCAGGAGCAAAGCAGTGCCTGTCCTGTTTGCGGTGGCGATGAGAGAACTCATTAACGAGACCGATGCCGTGCAGTGAATCATCCGCAGCCCTGTGGCAACGGAGCACGCGGACAGGTTTCCGGCAAGGGCATGTTGATCGTAAGCCAGCGCTTGGCGAGGAGGTGACGACGACGCGGAGGCGTGTTAATGTGCGCCGTCAGACTTCTGCAGGGTCAGAGACAGCAGAACGAGTCATCAATCTGAGGTCGCCGTGTGACCGCATGGGTAGGACAAGACGGACGAGCAGCGGGATGCTCACGCCTTGCAGGTTATTCTGGAGACGCGTGGAAAAAGACTTCGGCGTGGGCATCCATCCATCCAGACCACGAAGTAACCGACCGAGGTGATTTGTACTTGGAGGAAGAATATCGTTTGCAGGGTTCGCAAGATGAGCGACGTCCTCTCAGCTGGGCAATGACAGAGTCCCCCGGCCCGCTGTTTGGAAAGGGAAAAAAAAGCAACCAAGCCAGTGGAATGCAACGGCGCCCGTCCGTAGAAGGCGGCTTCCAAGGTTGTCCTTACCTTGGGCAATAAATTGTGAGTGGACTGCGCGGTTGAAAGAGTCTCGAATCGAATTGATTGTGATACAACGAAAGGCGGGCCGACGGAGTAGGAAGGCGGTAGCAGAGGACAAGTCGTCTGGAGGGTACCGCTTTTACCTCGTGTAACGAAAGAGTTGCATCCGCAACCAGAGCGTCATATCAACCACCCACTGTCTCGTGGAACAGGCGACAAGCTGCACTAAAGTCCAAAGGTAGTTGACGGTGTGCTTATTGTTTGGGAGGAGGGAGAGGAGGGGTGAAAAGGCCACGCTCCCCAGGGGCGTGAACCACAAAGCCGAGCCAGCGAGAACGAGACGACTCGAACGACGGAAAGTTGCACTGAGCAGGTAGCGGTCGTGGTAGCCGTGGTGTAGCCGTCAACCCCAGAGCCTGACGAGGATGCGAGGATTGGCGTCGAGAGGCACCGTAAAAGGCCTAGGGAAAACCAAAATTCCCCTTTGCTTTCGCTGTCCTGCCTCATCGACGTTGCGCCCACACACCCCCTCGCCTCATCTCCCGTCACCCCTCTCCCTGGAGGCTCTTGGCTCGTTCCGCTCCCACCCCCTTTGCAGTTGCACCCTTCGCTCGCTGAGATCGGTGGAGGGCCACCGCCATCGCCGTGCCGAGTCTGCGGTCTGCGGTCTGCGGTCTGAGGTCTGAGGTTTGCGCTGTTCTGCTTTGCCTGCAGTCATCCCGTCGCCCGTTGACTTTTGTTTGCTGGGGCAGGAGTACCTAGTAGTGCCTCAGCCAGCCAAGGGGGTCTGGTGCCGTGCTTCCACGATTGGCCGGAGTACCTGATGTACATCTGACTAGCCTTGCTTGGTATGATTTTTTTCATCTTGCTTGTTGATGACTTTCGACGGGCGGGCGGGAGCCACATCTGCAAATAGACGTCGGTTCTGAACCCAAGGATCTATCATCGTGACTTGTCGCCCGTGAATATTGAAACCGTCCTTTTCTGGGACGAGTCATGATCTGCAGAGTGAGCATCTCCATATTCGACCAAATTGCTCCTGCCGGTAGCCCTGAGATCAGGCCAATCTCCGTTGCGTTATATCCACGTCAGATCATGGCCGTAAGTTGGAGACTTGTGACATCCAGAATTTCGTGAGCTGGCTGTGCTTCTCATGCTTGTGTCGTCGTGAACAAGTAAGGGAGCCATACGCCACACTTTGTGCCTACGAGCAGTGGATGCTCCGGTGCGACATGCAAATCGGAGGGCGAGAAACGCTGCGAAAACCTCGAAGAACCGTGAGACGATGTTGACGAACAACAAAACGGGAGAGCGCCGGCAGAGTGTCATGATCCTAGCCCACCTCGAATAACGTCTCGATTGCCAGCTTCCGGCTACAGCGGTAAGCAGCCGCTAACAGGGATGAAAGGGTGTTGGGCCCATGGCACTGGTTGAAGAGTGGCACCGCCGGATACTTTCTCTTTTTCCTTCTTCTTTTTTTTTCGTCTCCCCCTGGCCCACTGAGCCATGCCAACGCTAAAAGTGATGTCTCTCCCCTCGCAACCAGGGGTCTCATCATCTCCGAGCCAATCCCTGACATCTCAGCACGTTGGATTATCTGGGGCTGGGGCTGGAGCAAGGGTTGGGATCCGAGGTTGTTGGCGACAAGCCATGGCCATGTCACGGCCCTGTGTCTTGCAATCTGTGCTTGTACCCGCACCCAATCGGACTAGACGAAGGTATCGAGTAAGAGAGATCGTCACAAGAGGCTGCAATTGCCGTCTCGTCATGTCCATGGCTCGTCTGTCCAGGTCCCTTCCCCCAGTATGGGGACGAGACATGAACATGACGACCAAGTCGGCCCCTTTGCCCTTTGGCACTCTCAAGACCAGACATTCGAGAAATGATACGCGGCAGATCTGCAGTAGCTGTTCTGTTCCCCTCGCGTAGCTCTCATTGTCAGGTTTACCTATCATTGTCGGGTTCGAAGAACGTTGCATCGTCCGAGATGCGAGGTTGCGAGAGTATTGTTGAGATACGAATAGTGTAGATGCTTCTGTCAAGTCCTTGCATCCATGCAGGGCGGCCAGTGAGCCGGTACTGGATCTTTGAATGGCCCGCGCGTGAACAGCCAGTAGATCATCGGCGGAACTAAAGTTGATTGGGCACCTTGGACGGGCTTGGAAGCGGAAGTTGACGCTGAACTCCTCGGTGGTAATCCCTGCCATGTTTCATTCCCATCTCTTGCGCGCCATAGGACGGACACCTGTTAGCCTTCGCCTCGTTGGTTAGAATGCGCCTGAGATCCTGGACGAGTTCGAGCCTGGCTAGCCGGCCATGACAGCATGCGCATTAAAGTGATTTTGTCGGTTGGCCCCGGTTTCACCGAAGCCCTGACGTTGCTGCCCTTGCCTCTAGTTTTCCGTCCAGGAGTGCCAGGCAAGGAACACCATCTGTATCCGTACACCCTTATTCACAAACGGCCGACTGTTGCCTTCGACTTTATTTAGCCTGCGCTGGTTATCTGATCCGGCAGGACCTGGGCAACTGGGCACGTACAAGGTGGCTTGCTGGCTTTGAAGACGTCAGTGATATGCGTTGACAGGACTGCATTCGTCAAAATCTACAATCCGACACTCCGATTAGAGTAAACTGCTTCTCTCGAGCAATCCAGGATTCCAGGAAACACTCTGAATGCCCGTGCTGCTTTGTTGTCGCGGAACAATGGTATTCTGTTCTGAAATACCCATGTTCGCCATGTTCGCCGGGTAGGCAACCTTCGTTGTGCACGGCGGAGGCTCCGGTGGATGAACTTTGAATGGCCAATATTTGCAGCCCGAGTTGTTGACCGCGATACCCGTGAGCCGTGATGCTGTTCCCACCGGTGCATGAAAAGCTGCCCATCTTCCACGTCCACTTTCTTGGCTGATCAGCCTGCAAAAGCAACGGGCCATTCTTCCAGTGATTGGATCTCATTCCATCCACACCCTGATCCCCGTGGTGTGCAACCGTCGGTGCGGTCGGACAGGCTTTAGTTGACAAGGGACAGGATCAATGGGGCTGGATTTTGTGGCGAAGGGACCCCTACCATAGGCGACACGTCGTCTGCATTGACATGGAGCGAATCATTGCTGATGGCCACCGAGAACAAGGGGCCCCATCTTGTTTGACTGAATTGAGTGGTGTCCGATGTTGAATGTGAAGCCGTAATTCATGTTCCCGTGTGGCACCAGGTGGTTCTTTTTTATTAGAACAGCCACGCGTTTATGGCGAGGCTGCGTCGAGGCTGCGTTCCAGGGAGCCTTGACGGACGACGAGCTGTTTGCGGGCCGTATTATGTCTTGGACAATGCGTCGTTGGGTTCAACTTAGGGCCGCCTTCCGCAACTCTGAGCATAGCAGCAGCACCCAGCTCACAAGAAAGAGGCAGCGATTCATTGCTGTCCCTGCACTGTTAGATTCGTGGTAATGCGGAAACTCGGGGTATGGGTGCAGAAATACACTGACAGCCAGACGAATTTGTTGAACGCAAACAGACAGGACGCCGCCGGTGAACGATGCGCAGCTGCCGGAGTCTTGTCTTGGATAACGGGTGCATCCGTGCCCTCCATTGTTGTTCCACTGAGAGCAGCCGTATCTTCCGACCAGGGGTGAGTGACATGTCGGGTTTTGATGTTGGGTTTCATTGAGGCCTTGACCAATTGAGGACTCGGATGCCTTGGCTGAGTTGACTTACCTTCTTCCTGAGCGAAAAGGTCGCGCAGCGATCTAACACCAGAGAAATCGTCTGTTCGAGCTACCCGCTGACGAATATGATGCTGACCTGCGGAGGGAGAGATTGAAGTTTCAACCCCAAGGCCTCAGCGAGAGCTATTGGTGCTAGGAAATAGCACTTTTCCGCGGTTGCAGGGTGCTGAGCACTTGTGCCATGCGGCTTGCCAGCATGAATGCAGTTTTGTCGAACTTCAGGCGTCATGTCCCATGGGTTCAGTGTCATGGTGTTCTCTTCGAACTTGCTAAGGCACGGGATGCTGAACGGCGACGTGCCGCGAACAACCGAAAAAAGGACCCGCACATTGCCTTACGGGCTACCTTATGTTCCAGTGCTGCTGGCCGTCGGAGAAATGAGGCATGACGATCATCAGTCATCTGCCCGTCAAGAAGAACAACCAAGACGCTGCGTAAGAAATCGTGATGTGTGTGAGTTCTCAGTCTGAGAGTGGAGGCAAACAATATTCATCGTCTTGCCAGTAGCGGCAAGCCTGATTGCTTTTTCCCAATCGTGGAACTGAGCGCACGTCTCTTGCAATGGTCAACTCGGCGATCCGGAAATGTCGCAGCGTGAGATTAAATCTCAGCAAAAAGCCGACGCCCTTCGCCGCTGGTAGAGGCTCTGAATGCCATGATAGGGAGTGGTGGTGGTACGTGAAACCAGTAGTGTTGAGACGTGCGTACACATACGACGCTGCCCAACCGATTGCCGCATGTAGTGTCCGATTGGGATGACGACGCTTGGGTAATGTATGGGCAGAATCAAAAGATGCCACATGCCTGGATTGATGAAGCGACGATCAGATAAGTAGAACATGACTGGTTTCCGGCCATTGGGAACGCGCAAATCGTATTCGGAGGCCAGAGCATAGAAACCCAAGCAGCTTCCTGGAGTAGATTATGGTTCGAGTTGACGCCAACTAGACGAATGACCTTTGCCAAGCCACACAGCGTGAACCCGGAGGTGTTGATGTGCGGTGGTACGCAGCAAGGACAAGCATGATGAATGTAAAGTGACGAAGCAGACTGCGGAGAATAAACGGAGCCGGGAGTATTGGCAAAACTGAAGGCGTAAATGTCAATATCGAGGGGTAAGATATCGGTGCCGGGACCGTCTGCCGCAACTTCTTCCAGATGGGCGGGCGTATGCGCAGAATTCGGCTGATGGGACGAAGTCAAAGAAAAGAGGTCGTTGGCCCGGACGATCTTGGGATGAAACGGAGTGACAATGGTCACGTGTGAATCATCGTCTCCCATGGTTGCCCAAAGCGCCAAGGCCACTCTCACTTGACGTCGGTCTGCTGCCGCTGTCTCAATTGTGTTGCCTCTGAGGAGTGCCTCTGAGGCACCGCGGACGCGAAGTGAGAAATGGGGCTAAATGTCTCCGTAGCACCTGCTTTGCAGGCAGGTGGAGAGCGGCAGCAGCGCGAAGGCGCAGATGAAGTGCATGTAGGTGAACGTGCAGGTGCAGGCGTAGCCTAATTGTCCGCATACTGCTGCAGCTACAGCCGCAGGACACGAGGAGAATCCTCACCATCTGGCCAGTGCAGTAGTATTTCCCGAGCGTGTGCTGATTGACAGAGGCATGTGAGGCACATGCGGATAGTTCTGTACAGACACCGCCGGTGTCTTGGTTGACTGATAGGCACGTTCTCGGTATTGAAACAATCGGAGGACATGCGACTTCCAACGCCTATCCTAGGCCGGCTGCAAGTAGTGGAGACGAGATGGAGGCCCCGTGGGAATGTCGTGGCAGCGTCGAATACTCTGGGTTCAGGGCTGTTCGGATGTGAGGATACAAAAGCCGTCCGGTGGAAAGGAAAAGAAAGACGAAACCTCAAATGAACATGCCAAGAAGCACGCCGCGATTCGCGGACAGATGCCACTCCAAAGGCAATACTAAGAGCCTCAGTTTAGAACGAGAGTAACGCATGGCTGGAGACCTGAGCGGGTACAAGCTGGCGCCGCGGTATTGAACAGCGAACGCGCCACAAAAGAAGGCGGAAGCAGCGCAGCCGTATGACTAAATGGAACAGTCCAGGCCATCCAGCGAGGTGGGAAGACGCCGAAGCTTGTGGCACCCAACAGTGGACGTGCGTCTGCTCGCCAAACAGGCAAAACCTCGAACCCCCAAGTCAGGAGGTGGACACGGCGAGTGGAGTTGGCGGCGAACAGCCTTTACAGATTGCGCCGGTGTGTTGGTGTCAGACGCAACCCAGCCATGAATTCTGAGCTGCTCACAGCTAGGGAGGCTTCGTCGCTAGTGCCTGCTAAGGCATTTGATTCATGCTTCAGTGGCCGCTCAGCAAACCATCTTTGTGCGGTCCATGTATCGTACGTCTTGAGCTTCCGGTTTGGTGGTGGGCAGATTACCACAAAAGTGGTGTCCACCAGGAGGACGTTGGCGACTCAAGCGGCAGGAGTGACGTGGAATGTGTTCCTGGATATCTGCCAAGATCGTCCCCCGCTATTCCCTTTATCGATACGCATGCTGCATACCCCCATCTCGCCCTCGTCCATCTGTTCTGCGGCGTGCGGATACGGGATAGACCAGGGCCCTCTCGTCATGGATCAGCTGGCCCGCCTTGAGCTTCTGGAAGCTGCCCAGGAGCAGGGCTCGATGGTGCGCCGAACTCCAAAGCGACATTTCAACATGCCTGCAATGTCCACACATCGAATGGAACTTGCACAGGGTAGGGATGGACTGCACAACCTTAGCATCAGAACCACAACTGAACCGACAGGACCGGATCTCTCACAAACCTCTTAGGTACTTAGCAGCACAGCCTGCAGAGACCAGCTGGGCTTGGGTGACGTCCAGGATGTTTGGATTCGGGTACCTGCCCTGTGTCCGCCGTCATCCACATTGACTGACGGGCAACGGACTTTGGCTAAGGGAAGATTTTCCCTTTGCCCAATGTATTTCCGTGGCCGTTTGTGCCAGAGCCTGCTAGACTAAGGTAGCGGACGATTGCTTTGCGTTGGCCCAGGCACCATGTGTCCCATGTTGAGAAATGTTTTAAGCGGGTGAAGGATGCGAATAGGATCCGTTAACAATCCGGCCAAAGACGGCTCAGCGATTTCGGTTCCGTTCCCACGCCAGAGTCGCCTCGTTGGCCACGGGGCGGAGCTGCAATGTCCCTGAGAATGAAAGGCTGACTTGAAAACAGCACAGGAGGGATGGCTGTCCGTCGAGAGTTGCTACTGCTCCAGCTGGGCAGGCATGCAGGGCATCCGGGCGTCTCGCCAAACCTGCGGAGAGGAATTCCCAAGGAGGATGGAGAAAATGAGGCCTCTGGCAGATCAGCTAGGGCCCGGTTTCTGGCGGTGTCGCGGCCCTGTTCTTGCAGTCTTGCAGGGAGCTTGGGCGGAGGGGACTGGCGTTGTCGTCACAAATGCGGCGTGCCATGGGTCAGTTGTTAGCTGACATGGCCTGGAGAGTGTCACCGAGTGCGACGCGGTGTTGTGTCAATTGCCTCGGAGGTGTGCTTCGTTCCACACCGGCAGAGGGCGGAGGGGTACCGTAGTAGGTAAGGTACTTTGATCAGAACTCAGGGCTCCAGGGGAGAAAAATAGAAGCACGAGGAAGGCCGAGTGCGTACCCTGCTCTGCTCTGGTCGGCTTAGTCTGTGTCGACTTGGTCTGCTGTAGTGGGTGTAGTTGGAGGGGCCAGGGGCTGAGGAAGCACTGGAACCAAGCCTGAAGAGTCAAAGTGAGGTGACGGAATCAAAGTGTTGGGCAGAGACCTTCGGGTTCCATTCATTCGAAAGGAAGGGAAGGGTGAGATGAGATCCAAGCACGGCAACCAGCCTGAAGATGCCGGTGCTGAAATGGTGCTGCGGATGCTTGCTGGATGATTCGGACCAATCGCGGGCCCGGCTCAGATGATTCAGGTCTCCTCCACCTTGGCTTCCGTAAGGTAGGTGGTGGCAGCAGTTGAAGGGCATGCGAGTCTGCGACTGGCGAGAGGGGCATTTCGCCCGAGGCTCGAGAGTCGAGCTGTTAGGTTGTGCGGTCACAGGTTTTGGCTGAAGTGTTCGGTTCCATCGAGAGGACTCAACTGAGGAGACGGGAGGAGTGGAGGGAGAAGAAAGATGGGCGCAGGGCCAGGCCGCGGATTTGCGCGGACGGGCAAGCGGGCGGTGTAGTGTGCGAATACTGCGGTACGGCAATAAGGTACCTTAGGCAGTACTACGAATCACTTTTCATGCCTTGCGTGAGGTGGTGCTTGCCCGGTTCTGATGCCCGGCTTGTTTCTGCCTTAGGTTCCAGGTCCAGGTTGTTTTCTGCCTGTCTTGTCCGCCTGCACTCTACCACCTTAACACTTGGTGGAGTCGAAGCGCTAAATCTCGGCCACTCAGTGTTGAGGAGCAGGAGCAGGAGCAGGGCACCTCAGTTTCCGGTGGTGCTTGCCTGAAAGTGTGGTCCGTGAAGCGTCCAGGTCTTTGGTTGATGGCCGACGGACCGCTGAAGGCGCTGAGTTGTTGGAACTTGGAATTGCCGGGTGCCAGGTTTCTCGTTTCGCAGAGGCCGATCCTTCCTTCAGGCTTCAGCGCCTGACTCCACGTCGCTCGCTCCTGCTTGCTGGTGACCTTCAGAACCTTCGTGCCTTCCGTCTAAGTTCTTAGACGACTTACCATTGGCTTCCAAATACGGCTAGCTCACCTGTTTTTCTCTTTCCCCTCCACCTCCACCATCTCCACCAGGTGCACCTCCAGCTGGCGCTTGAGTATTGAGTGGGGGCCGTCAAACCGTCACAGTCGTGGTCGCTTCTTGCTTTTGCTCGGATGGGGACGGCCAATGTCCATCTCACGGTAAAAGTAAGGTACCTTAAAGTGCCGCAAACCTCTGACCCTGCGGGCCCTATCGTAGCCGCGCTAAACAATTATAGCAAGTCTGGTAATGTTAATGCCCGCTGCGGCTGGGCCACGCCCACGGCCACCAGTCTAGGAGTCGGTATCTGGCATTCTGACTTTCGACTGGCCTGACTTCTCCTGGTCCTTGTCTTTGACGCTGGCCCTCACCCTCACATTCGCCCCCTTGTGCCATGAGCCTTGTCCGACGCGTTTCTGACCTGGGCTTGCTTTGTCGGGACTCAGAGCTTGCTGGCCCGCTCTTCGCCCTTCGCCCTCGCCGTTAGCTCGCCTCGCTTCGCTTGTCCTTACTGTTATTATTACACTTCAACGCTTGCAAGATTGCATACTGCGTGTGTATCCCTAGGGCAGGGGGCGGTGCTCATCGGGCAAGCTGTCAATATCGGGGCATGATGGAGAGTACATGGTATCTTGTCTTCGCCGGCGCATAGCACAGCCTTTGAGGTATTGACGACGTACCCATTATTGGAATTTGCTTCAATATGACCTGTTCCCTCGGGTTCATCTTGGTCTTCGGCATGTGTCCGCTTAGAATCTCACGGCTCAAGCTGGGGAATGGACATACGGATAGGCATGCTTCAAGTTGGCAAGTGGCTTTTCGCAAACTTCTGGGTAGCAGCTGACTCTCGTCCGCAGCGGAAGGAAGTCGAAGAAGGAACATCGTGTACTCCGGTACGCGCTCTTCCCGCGCTCTATCACCATGCTCCCTTGTACCCAGTACTTGAGGTCCCTTCGCATGTGTCCATCGGCCCTGCAGATTTTGAGGTGCCGCCCAACCACCTCACCAAGAACACTTGCGGGTGCGGGTACCTAGCTAGGTAGGTACTTTGCCTGCCTTAGCGAACTGTGACTGACTCTCGCTTTTTCATGTCACTCGGCCCATTCAGCCCAGCAACGGCTATTCTCGTGAACATCAGTCACAGCCATCCATGATCCATCTCGGAGGTTTCGCGATCCCACATTCCAATCTGCTGCAATTTGCCCGTCCCATCTCGTCCCATTCGGAGGGACACGACGCCCCCAACACCAACACTAACACCCCGACTCCCTGACCGGCCTGCCGACATGCAGTTGCTGTGACCTCTTGCCGTCTCCGTCTCACGCAGCACGAAGTGGAAGTCTCCATCACCACCTCTTCTGTACCTCACTTGGTCATGAATGGAACCAACAACAGTGGGGCAAGCAAGAAGGGAAAAAAAAAAGCCTGTCACCGTGACGCATCAACGGCCGAGACTTTCGATTCGAGACACTTTCCTCTGGTATCCGTACCTTCAAGGTCCTGAGAGCGCATCATCCAAGGCAACCGTTCACGCAGCACACCTGCCCGCCTGCCCATTTACCACCCTCAGTCCACGACGATCGATACCCACGTCGTCAAGTCACGACTCAAGCGCAGACATGCCTGCAGGATCGGGCCTTCAAAGACGATTCCGGTCCGCCATGGACATCATGGGACGACTTTGAAAAGGCTGCTTACTGCGTATCCTCATAGCACCCAAGCATCATGAACCGCCAAACTTACCAGGTGGCGGTCCACAACTGCTATTCCATTCCTGTCTGGAACACACTCATCCATCGCCTCCTTTTGATTCATTGATCGACTCCCTCAGTCCCAGCTTGCACCACCCTGGGTTCAAGCGGGTGCAACCCACGCACGGCAAGGCAAGGCAGCGTAAAGCGACGCAAAGCATCCATCACGTTGAACCGGCGATGGAGATGGGATATGAACAGAAACCCACCAACCAAGACACACTATCGCCGGTGTTGGACGCCTTTGCTAAGTCGCGCACCAAATGCCCCGTCTTGCCCGGGCTTTTGAGTCCCAACGAGATAGCTTGCCGCAATATGCCAGCTATTTGGTCCGTTCTCACTTACCCAACGATCAAGATACTAATTATTAACGCCCATCCTTGGACACGACAACGCCGGCAACACAATCGACTTGCAGTCAGTTCACACCCACACACTAGGCACGGCACCACACACATTTCGAAGGACGAGGCCCCTACGAAGAAAGTCATGTGTGGAGGGATGAGGGATACGTTCAATTTCAGACTTTGTCGCCCGTCTCCGCAGATCGAACTCGACCCGGCCAGGGGGCGTGTGGGCAACACTGCAAACCAACAACCGTCTCTCGAACAAGATCTGTGATCCGCTCTCGTCCGTTCCACCTTCCATCCTCCTGGAGAGCGGCTTGTCATTCCATGACTTCACGCCCCATGGCACACGCCCCTTTTGGCTTCCATCTGGGATGGCTGCAAACAATTAACGTTCCGTTTCGTACCTTGGGCAGCGCAGTGGCCAGCCACGCAAGGTACACCCAGATTACAGATTCGCTGCCTGCGATGAAGACGACGCTAGAATACTCCCCGTTTGGACGCCAAAATCGTGGCCGTCGAGGCACTGCTGGTGCCATGTACTTGGTTCGGTCACTCGCGATTTGCAAACCTCAAGCGGGCTTTGGACGGCTCGGCCATGATCAGCCAGTGTCATTCGACGTACCGACGGAACAGACTCGCGTTATTATGCCTCTACGAAGTGAGGTGGTGGCCAGCAAGCTAAGCAGCATGGGTTGGTTTCTCGATAATTCGTCACACGGGCGTACCGCGGATCCATCTCCGTTCTCTCAAAGTCCCGACTTGGATGGAGTCTGTGCTTTTACGTCTTCCATACTGCCGTATACCAAGGAGAAGAAGGTGTCTTGCGAGTTGCGGTGTTGGATTGCTCTGGCTTTCCATGTGGAGGTGAAAGGGGGAAATGGTCATTGTCTCGCCTACCAGACCAATGCCGGGTGGCTAGTGTCGAATTCAGGACGCGCATGCAGCCGTCGACAAATTGCCAGGTCCTCTTTTCAGTGCAAGAGACTGAGGGACAGGGACAGTCTCAATCACAGCCCGGGTGGTGATGAATGTACGAATAGACGAGCATTCGTACGCCGGCCGGCGGTGGGTGGCACTTTGGAGGAAACCACCAAAACATGCAAGGCAAGATGCACATCCCCATCTGTTAGCGCTAGGGGGAGGCTCGAGGAGAAGGAGACGGCGACGGGCATGGAGGGATGACGGTCATGGATCCTTGGTCCCAAGAGCGGGTGTCTTTGCTGGGGTGCCTTAGATCCCCAGCGGCTTCATACGACGACGCCCCCTCCCGTCTGACCCGTCAGTTCAAACTAAGCTAGCCGGATGGTTTGGAGCTCGAGGGAGGCCAACGACTGGCTGGAATTGGACGGGACCTCGTCGGGTCATGAAGGCGACGAAGGTAACGACGCCCCTTTGGGTAGGAAAAGCACCAGGGACGTTCCCCATAGACCCTTTCTGACTTGTAGCCCCTGGCCTGTCTATGGCGCATCTGCTGCGCTGTTGCACGAGACGCAAGCAGGGATGGAAGCATCTCCAGACCCCAAGTTGGCGGCGTGAGCGCCTGGGCCGAGCGGTTCTTTGGGTCAGAGACATTCCATCCATGTTCTTTCCATTTTCCTTTCCTTTCCTTGCCTTGGTGTGGTTGACCGCCCGCTGTCCCTGTATTCGTGCGTGCCCATCGTGAAGGGACGTACTCCGTACCTCCGTACCTCCGTACCGACACAGGTGTTGACCCACTAATCTTTTTTTGCTGCGTATTTTTTCTTTTTCTTTCCTGACCATACCGCCATGGCACAGCAGCACTGTAGCACATATCCTGCTTGGGTTAGGTACCTTGGCTGGGAATGGCACCTGCGACCCGTTCATGGGAGAAACGGGACACGGGCAGGACACACACACACACGGCATGGAACTGGCACTGTAACCTGGTATGCTCCACAGTCTATAGACAGGTACCTCAGGTAGGTGCCATGGCAAATCACCACCGCCGCCGACGGCCGGACCGCCTTCCATCCCTCTCTCCCGTCCATGGTCCATAGTCCATGGTCCATGATCCACGCATTTCTCATCCATCCACCATCACCATCGAGTCTGCTGCACCGCACCGCACCACGTACCACGCACCAAAGCAATCAACCCTGGGCTCCCACACCCACCGCATACCGCATACCGCATCACCGCCGCTTGCTCACTTGCTCACTCACTCACGCACACCAGCGCTATCGACAAGTCCGTCCCATTCCTCCCATGCATTTCCCCTTCTGTGGGCCCGCTCCCCCTCCCTGTGGCCGGGCCTGTCCTGTACCTTACTCCGTAGTCATACTCCATTGTTCGGTGTTCGATGTTCAATGTCTGGTGTCCAATGTTCCGCCCCCCGACCTTGCATCGAAAAGGAATCAGCCGCCTCGTCTCTCCTTCGACTCCGACATCCACCACGCATGCTCCTCCGCCGTCGTGAGATCCCTGTCCAACCCATATGACGCAGCCCGCTTGCTCGATGGCTTGCTGGCCGCCCCTCCGACACGGCACCTACCATACTAAGAAACTGAGGTACTTCGCTACACCCAGACATCGCACCCAAAAAGGGACGGAAACAGTACGTACCTCCCCTGCCCAGCCACGCCGCCTGGGACACCACTCTGCACTCTGCACTGCGCGGATACCTCCCATCAACATCCCATCCATGATCCATCCCCATGCGTGCAACCCGCACTTGGTGGCCGCCGCCGCCTGTTGGCCCTGGTCCTGGTCCTGGTCCTGGTCCTAGTGCTGGTGCTGGTGCTGGCCCCCTCGTACGAATACTTCCACACATGCCAAACCGTTCATGGTCTTAATTACTGTTGTCTTTTTTCTTGGCCCACTCCGTACCCATGGCATGGTGCGCAGGCGTACGCGGTAAGGTAGTTGCTCCTCCGCTGGACTGGAGCTAAGGTTTGATTCTATCCTTCAAGACCAATCTAGTATCACCCATGTTCTTACTGCTCCCTTGAGACCCTGGAAGAGTAAGGCTTCTTTCTTCACTACATCTACTTCCCTTCTCTTCATACATAGTCCCGTCTAAGCCCTTCTTTTTCCATGTCGGTTATATCACCATCAACAGCCGCAACCTCTTCTCTACAACTCTCATCATCAACCATCACACACAACAAACTGTTTACTACACTCTTCAATACGGAACGCCTACCCGCACACCATCAACAATATGATGCCCGCACTCATGGGAGGTGCTCTCCCGGGCCTTGCTCCCACCACCGCCACCTATCCTGCAGATACCTTTTTCGACGACTTGTCTAGACAGATGGCTCTTTCCCAGGCGTCAAGAAGGCTTTCGAGAGGATCTAACGGACAACGAACTGGAACTGCCATGCGCGTCGTGAAGCCCACCAGCGCCAACAACAGCCCGAGGTCATCATCGTCGGTGCAGGCCAGGAGGAGGACTCTGATGAACGACGGCAATCTGGCGAGGCGGAGGCAGCAGGTCATGGATCACGTTCAGATGCCCGAGTACAACTCGCAACAGCAACCCAGGCCTAGCCGCCCCCTCAGCTGGCACCCATCTACCTTCCAGCAGCAACAACACAAGCTGCCTGTCCAGCAACACGAGGCGCAATACCCGTTTCCCTCAACCTCGTCGGCATACCACGACAACGACAGCTACTCGGCCTACAGCCAGTTCCCGCCTACTCCTGCTGCGTACTCCTGCAACACATCACCTACTGCACACTTCTCACCCCTCTCTCTACCCTTTGGTGCCTACGGCGGATCTTCCTACCTGCCCGTCGAGGGCTGGAACGTCCCTCAGCAAGTCCCGCCGGCGTATGTCACCTCGTCTGACCACTACGCGGAGCCCTTCCCGGCTCTTCCCACTACTCTGCCGGACCTCACGCCTTCTTCCACTTCCACGTCTTGGAACTCGTACCCCATGAACGGCTTCACCAGCACGTCTCCGCCTACGCCTGAGACTCTGCCCCAGGCTCAACAGCCGCAACCCATTGTCGCCAATGAGGACAGCATCCCCTACCAGCCTCTTGACGAGCCTGAGGAGGAGGGCGAGATCCTCGTCGGCATGGGATTGTACGATGCCCCGGAGAAGTACGACAACGATGCCCGCTCTGGCATGTCCTCTCTGTTGGGCGCCACCTACCGCCCCCGGGAGGGTACCGGCAAGGGCCTCAAGTTGGAGGAGTCATGGCAGCCTCCTGAGGAGAGCGACGACGACGACGAGGACCAGGAAGACGCCGATGGCGAGGACTCGGATTAATGAACCAACACAAAACGACACGGATTTTCACGGATGAACATTCAGCGCAAGCGATTATGATTCAACGACGACACCTGTACACCATGTATTATGATATGTATCACCAACACAAAAGGCGGATTTGGGGCGGCCGTCTCTGAAATGAAGCGTCCATCATGGGCAGCTTTGGAGACTTGGAGGAAAAGACAAAAAGAGGCAAATACCCCTTTCGGAAAGGACGCAAGTGCACAAGATGCCTTGCGTCGGGAAGAAATCAGTCAGCAGACGCTGCTCCAGATAGATGTAATAACAAACCGCGCTCTGCGCAAACTACCAGTACCTTCAAGTCTACAACCTAAATCCCGGTGACGGATCACAGCAACGAGATTTCCCTCAAGTACGGAGGAGGCGCCGGATCGAAGTTCAATCGTCAACGCGGACGCTAAAAATAAGCGAGAAAGAGCCTCCCGAAAAGGACCCCTGTCGAGCATGGCATGAGCTGCATTGTGGGTCCATGCTTCCCTGTCACATTCGGTCAACTGGCCAATCCCGTGAGATGTGGATCCCCGCCCCCGCCGTTCTGGCCAGCCCTGCCAGGTCGCGAAACACCCCGCCGTGGCCCCTGAAAAATACCGATGTTGTGACCTCACCGGCACCCCCAGCCTCCCTCCAGCGGACGTCCCCTCAGTGGACAACTTCCATTTGCTGCACTGCGTGTGGTTGCGCTGTTCAGTGTTCTCTCGCAACGTTGGGAAGGGGGGGCAACGAGGGGAAACGGCCGTTATCGGCCTTTACCCCACCATGGACACACTTTGGAAATTTTCGAGCACACGAATCACGACAGCAAGAGAGTGCTCCAGTGTTGCAATTGATCTGGTTTTGTTTGGCTGCCATATTTCCCCTCATCCGTGGAAAGCGGCTTTTGATTCACACACCACATCGACTTTGCATCGACCACGGTACAAATCACCAAAAGACATACAAACCAATTCAAGATGGCATCCCAGTACGACCAACCCGGTGTGCACCTTTTTCGTGTGTGAGAGAGCGAGACAGGAGAGAGGACTACCCCGCGCTAATATTAAATTGCCATGGTAGGAGCGTGTTGATGCTCGGTGCGGGTTTCGTGACCCGGCCGACGCTGGACATCTTGAGCGAGGCCGGCATTCCCGTGACCGTTGGTAAGCATCTCTGTTCTCGTCACGCCCGGAGACCACCCCGTTACGCATTCCCCTCGTGTGTGGCTGGACGGCTGAGAGCTGACTGTCTCGAACCATCGCAGCTTGCAGAACCCTCGAGTCCGCAAAGAAGCTGTCCGCCGGTGTCAAGCACGCCACTCCCATCTCCCTCGATGTCACCGACGACAAGGCTCTCGACGCCGAGGTGGCCAAGCACGACCTGGTCATCAGCTTGATCCCCTACACCTTCCACGCGACCGTCATCAAGTCGGCCATCCGCCAGAAGAAGCACGTCGTCACCACCAGCTATGTCTCCCCCGCCATGATGGAGCTTGACCAGCAGGCCAAGGACGCTGGCATCACCGTCATGAACGAGATCGGTCTGGACCCTGGGTGAGTCTACGATATCCGCAGACCGGCAAAGAAGAAAAGACGCTGACAATCCGGAGAATCGACCACCTGTACGCCGTCAAGACCATCGAAGAGGTCCACGCCGAGGGAGGCAAGATCGTCTCTTTCCTGTCCTACTGCGGTGGTCTCCCCGCCCCCGAGGCGTCTGACAACCCGCTCGGCTACAAGTTCTCCTGGTCCTCCCGCGGTGTCCTGCTGGCGCTGCGTAACGCGGCCAAGTACTACAAGGACGGCAAGGTCGTCGACGTCGCCTCCAAGGACCTCATGGCTACCGCCAAGCCCTACTACATCTATCCCGGCTACGCCTTCGTCGCCTACCCCAACCGCGACTCGACTCCCTACAAGGAGCGCTACAACATCCCCGAGGCCGAGACCATCGTCCGCGGCACTCTCCGCTACCAGGGCTTCCCTCAGTTCATCAAGGTCCTCGTCGACATCGGCTTCCTCGACGACACGGCCCAGCAGACTCTCTCCGGTGCCATCCCCTGGAAGGAGGCCACCAAGGCCGTCGTCGGCGCTTCGTCGTCGAGCCAGAGCGACCTCGAGGCCGCCATCCTCTCCAAGGCGACCTTCGAGTCCCCCGAGGAGAAGCAGAGGATCCTCAGCGGTCTCCGCTGGATCGGCGTCTTCTCGGACGAGCAGATCATCCCCCGCGGCAACCCCCTCGACACGCTCTGCGCGACGCTCGAGAAGAAGATGCAGTTCGAGGAGGGCGAGCGCGACATGGTCATGCTCCAGCACAAGTTCGAGATCGAGCACAAGAGCGGCGCCCGTGAGACCCGGACGTCCACCCTCGTCGAGTACGGCGACCCCAAGGGCTACTCCGCCATGGCCAAGCTGGTCGGTGTTCCCTGCGGTGTCGCCGTCCAGCAGGTGCTCAACGGCACCATCTCGGAGAAGGGCGTCCTGGCGCCCATGAACTCCAAGATCAACGACCCCTTGATCAAGGAGCTCAAGGACAAGTACGGCATCTACCTCGTCGAGAAGACCCTGTCTTAGAGTGTGTTTTGCGTAGCGTGAGGTGACATGACTGCGACGGGTCTGGGCCGCCGGATCGGGTGCCGACCGGGGCCGGGCCGTCCGTCGGGAGGAAAGATTTCACGACGGCGGCCACTTTTGACGAGAATTCAAAAAACAGATAAAAAAGTTTAGACCTCTCTCTCTCATGGGAAATAGAGAAAACCGCATTGACGTGTCCACGATTCCGACTGATCTCAAGTCATGCTGTGAGCCCGAACATCGCGTGACCCCTGCGCCTGAGAGCCTGTGGACGTACAGCTACAGAGTACAGGTAGTTGGAGAGAATTCATCTCACCTCCTGGCTTGGAAGCGGGCGTAGGACATTCAGATCAGAGACATCAGCGCCAAGCATAAAGGGAGCCACGATACACAAGGGAAATCAAATCGAATCGGCGGAGAAGGTTCCGGGAATGTGTGCAAAACTCGTCCGATGTGTATTACCCAGGCCGTGGAATGATATTGCCCCCTGAGTTACCTCACTTTGATGCCTGTGTCTGTCTGTCTGTCTGTCCGTCCGTGGGCGTGGTGGCGCTTGCATGTCCAAGTTTGTCCGGCTGGCGGTGTGAATGTGCTAATCGGGGAATTTTTGCAGCGAATTTTTTGTTCTCTGAACCTTTTTTCCCCCTACACATTTCTCCATCCCGACCTGACTTTTCAACGTACCCCCGGCGGACCTAGCACAGGGGAGCGAGAGACCAACCGCAACCACAGAAAACCCAACGCAAACACCCCCGGAAGCTCGCTCGCTCGCTCGTTACCGCGGACCTACTCGTACAACTCATCTGAAGGGGGGAAAGAAACGTCTCAAGCCTCTGAAAGCCAGCCAGGCACCAAACGAACGAACGAGAGGTGACCTTTCCGGACCCGGCTCTGAAACACTGGGAACACCGGGCCTGCGGCTGAATTGCTGCTGCATTTCAGCATTTCCCACGACTCGTCGGGTGCCTAGAGACACAGCGCAGCAGGCGGCAGAAGCAGCATGGTTCAGTACATCCTGACGCCGTGGCGCGATCGCCGTGAGCTGCTCAAAGTTCGCCAACAGTTCTACCCAGCTGCGACGCCCACCACCAGCACAACGACAACCGCTACGGCTGCTGCACCGCTACCGGCACCCGGACCCAGACCGTCGGCATCGAACCACATCGCAGCCACAACGAGCACTGCGACTACTACCAGCAGCAGCAGCAGCACCAACGCTAGGCTCAACGATGGCCGTCATTCTTCGTCTTCATCTGCCACCGCCGCCGCGCTGGGAAACCAGCACCACGCCGTCGCCAGAGTGTCCATGTGGATGCAGCGCGGGAACTGCCCGCACATGGTCGAGTCGACGGCGCTGCTGACGGCCGCGATCCTCAGCGACGGGGAGGGCTCGGGCAGCGCTGCCACCTACGCCGTCCGCGCGGCGTATGCGGCCGCATTTAGTCGGTACGTTTTTTCTTGGGTCTTTTTTTCTTGTCCTAAAGTCTATTGCCTTCATTACTCCTAGCTTTTATCAATGAACCCCGCCGAAGCATGAAACAACCTGGAAGTTATTGGTGGTTCCTTTGGCTTCTCCTTTCCCACCCTGTTCCTTTCCCAACCCAACCCAAGGACCTGGACACCTACCCACCCGTCGTTGACTGGCGTCTTATTTTGGCTTTCGGGTATTTGGTGATTTTTTTTACCTTTCTTGTCTTCGCGGGCGGGATTGTCACTCGCTTTCCCGCTCCTCGTATTCACACGCCCTTCTTACACGCTTTTTCGTCTTGGCAAAATGACGGACGCCCTCTTCTTTTGGCTTCAGCCCCTCCTCCTCAGACTTCAACGAGAGACGAGACCTGGGCCGGTCTGTCCTGTCCGGTCCGTCTGATGAAGGAAGCTCAGTTTGTGGGATCGCCCGATCTACGAGAGACAGCGCCATTACTCTTCCCAGTCACTTACACGAGCGCCCGCTGCCTGCCAGCCAGCCAGCCCGCCCGTCTTCCTGGGTTTCCGTTCAGACAGAGACACGCCCCCCCTCAGGTTCTCCTGAGCATAGCACGTCCCCGGGTTGGCTCTGTCTGGTCGCAAGTGTGACTTGACGCTACGGCTGACATGACGTTCCTGAGCCCGGCGAGATTCATTTTCTTCCCTTGGAAGCTGTAATCGGCCGCAGATCTTCGTACGAGGACCATTCCGCAAGGTCCTCCGCCCCTGGACTGCAAGACGATGGACCGGCCCTTGTCTCGTCTAGACTGTCCGGAACCCAGTTCCGTCCCTAGACCTCTGCGACAAGCCTGATGTCAATCACTTGCCTCTCCAGCGCTTTGCTCATTGTGGTGTCGTTCGCGTGTGTCTATGCTGTTGCTCACTCCTCGCCCCGTTTTTAGGTTCGTGACCGGCCTCCTGGACGGACACCAGGACAAGCAGCGGAAGCTGAGCATGTACTCGGTGGCCAAGACCATCGGGCTGCCCGCGACTTTCGTGGAGCTGCGGCACCAGGCCACCCACGAGCAGCTGCCCTCGCTCGCGAAGCTGCGTTCCTCGGCGAGGAAGGCGCTGGCGTGGATCTGGGAGTACTACTGGCGGCACCTCGGGGCGGACGAGGACGAGGAGGTCGTCATCGTGGGCGAGGCCGCCGCGCCGGGGTACCGCGAGATGGTGACGGCGTATCTGGACGAGGCCGAGGGGTCCAGGAAGGCCGAGAGGCGGAGGTTGCTGGACAGGCTCGACGAGAAGCAGGTGCTCCTGGCGCTCTCGCTGATTATGGAGGCGCCGGCGAGCAACGCGGTCTTGTTGGGGGCTCTGAAGCTTTCGAGGGAGATTCTGGGCACGGGGCAAGGGGAAGAGTCTGGAGAGTTGGATCTGGAGAGGGATGTGGAACGGGTACGGGCGGAGATCTCGCGGTCGCGGGATGCGTTGATGTCGGACGCGAAGGAAGATGATAAGTCTTCCGGTGATGCCCTTCCTGAGGATTCTCACGGAGGTGGCGGGACCGGGTGGGCGAAGTACGAAGGGACTTGGAAGCCGCGGCCCATCGGCGTTGCGTGAATGCTGCCCACGACACCGTTTATCGAAATCTCGACATTTGATACCACCACGACCTGCTAGATCATCCTTTTTGACGATTCTGATGTTGAAAATGCACGTAGAACGGCGATTGATGCCGGATCACGTGGGTATGACGATGAAAGTGGACAGGGTACCGACAGTGCTGCCCCTCTCCAGATTTGTAATAACGTCACCGTGACTTGCCGGGAACCGGTCTTCCCAATTGCGTCAAACCGCCGGGCCAACCGCATCGCAACACCATAACACATAGCATATCGCCTTTCATGAATCCCCTCATCTCAAGGAGGCCTATACTGAGACAGAAACTCGCCACCGTAACCGCAGCCGTGAGTTTTTCTTGCTTTCTCGACGGGGATGGTGAAGTGGGAGGCTGGAGCTTGGCTGACATGTATATCGCAGCTTACGTTCGCCAACGCTATGCATATCCAGTCGATTCCCATGTGTACGTCGCGGGACTACCTAAACGGGGGCGCAGCTTGATCGAGTGATTGAAGCTGTGTGCGTGTGTATGCGTTATTGTGCGAGTTCTTCTGTTTTCTAATTCGTGATCGGGGATTCGTGTAGGGGTGGGCAGTAGCAACAACTACGCCTACCTGGTCAAGGACGACAAGAGCAACGACGCCGTCATCATCGACCCGGCCAACCCGCCCGAGTGAGTTTTGAGAAATCCGACTTCAGAGAGGAAGCACCTGTGAAATGGCGTTGGAAGGGTGTCAAGCTGAACCGGAGATTAACGCAGAGTCACCCCCGTGCTGAAGAAGGCCATCGACGGCGGCGAGATCAACTTGACCGCCATCGTGAACACGCACCAGTGAGTCCCCCCACCCCCGTCCGCGCGAGAGAATCACCCGACTTACATTGTGAACAGCCACTGGGACCACGCGGGCGGAAACAAGAAGCTGGTGAGATTGCCATGCCTTACATGCCGGAGAGACTCGGGTCCAGGCGGTCGTTGTACCGAGAAGAAGAAGAGGGCTGACGAGAAATCAACAAAAAGCTCAACGAGCTCGGCCTGCCGAAGCTGACCATCTTCGGCGGCAAGGACTGCGAGGGCGTGACCAAGACGCCCGGGGACGGCGAGTCGTTCAAGATCGGCAGCATCGCCGTCAAGGCGCTGTACACGCCGTGCCACACGCAGGACAGCATCTGCTGGTTCATGCAGGACGGGGAGCAGAAGGTCGTGTTCACGGGGGATACGCTCTTCCACAGCGGTGTGTTTGCACTTTTGTCTTCTCTATTTTGTCGTTCTCTGTTCTCCTATTTGAAACTCCGAGGGAAGATTCCACGATGAGGATTGCTGATGGGGTTTGATACCAAGGCTGCGGTAAGTTCTTCGAGGGCACCGCCGAGGAGATGCACAAGGCGCTCAATAAGACCTTGGCCGCTTTACCTGATGACACGGTCGTTTTCGTGAGTTTTTCTCGAGGGCCGAGGGCCTTCTTCACCCGTTCTCATGGGTAGGATTGACTAGAAGACAGCCCGGGCACGAGTACACCAAGTCGAACGTCAAGTTCGCCGCGTCGGTGCTGCAGAACGAGGCCATCCTGAAGCTGCAGAAGTTCGCGGAGAACAACAAGGAGACGCAGGGCAAGTTCACGATCGGTGACGAGAAGGTAGGATGATGACGCCCGTTGTGACCTTGACGCGGTTGGCTGATTTGACGGGTTTGTAGAAACACAACGTCTTTATGAGAGTTGATGTGAGTTATTAACCAACCTCACCCCCAAGAGAAGAACCCGGAGACGCGATGCTGACGAAGAACGACGATTAGGACCCCGAAATCCTCAAGGTCACGGGCGAGCAGGAGCCCGTCGCCGTCATGGCCAAGCTCCGCGAGATGAAGAACAACTTCAAGTGAGTAAGTGGCATGTTCTCGCGGTGTCCCGTGGCTAGGTAGCGTTTGTCTGTCCGCGGCTTTGTGACGAATCGCAACTGACGCGCGCAGTCCACCACCCGAGTCGAAGATGTGAATAGGCGCGGCGGATGGAGTCTGGAGTTGAGGGGCGGTAGTTGTAGGAGATACCGGGCCTTTAAAAAGTGTGAACAGTTCAGAGGTATCCCCGTGAGACTTGCTCACGATGGGCAGTAATACATAACAAAACTTCACCACGCGTCAGAGTCCGAGCAGTCACGCATGAATCACACATCCAAGTCATGATATGTCTCCCCAAAAGCCCAAAGCGCCCGACGATCAAAGTCGATCGAGCGAACTATCGTAGCCCGGGGAAGAGACGGTTCGTCCTGCGACCGCCCCCGTTTGTTCAATCTTGCTTCACTGTCCACACGTGCTCGCTCTGGTAAATGAAAGCGGCAAGCTCTAGCATTTTTAGAAGCTGGTTTTTGTTTTGTCTCTCATCTCTTCCGGTTCTCTCCTCAGACACATCCTCACTGTCGCATTCCACTGTTACTAACGATGGAGTGTGAGTGAGGATGGAATGGGGGAGGTCGGCATCCCGTTACGAATGGTCGACCTCGCGGCGTGGATGCATTTTCAGTCCACTTATCCACCGCAGAAAATCGGAAAAGAGAAAGAGGAGATGGAGAGGATCTCCGTGAGATGCCGTCTAGGCAGATGAGCAACTGGATGATATCCGAGCTGCGCCGCGTCCTGTTCGGAGGGCGATGAGATGGCAGCTGCGTCTAGCAGCGCGCGTGAGATCATTTGCCTGCTAGGCAATGATTGTATGTGATGAGCCTTTGGAAGGCGAGAAAGAGAGGCGGGTGTGCCTGTGGAAGGCGACCTTCGCGAGGTTGATGGCCTTGAAGGATGAAGATGAAGAAGTTTAGCAGAGTTGCAGAGAATTTTATATGAACCCCGTTCTGGGCGGGGCGGCCGGCCACAATACGGTGTAAATTCGTGGCCAGCACGTGGCATTGCGCACTGTACCGCTCCCAGCCGCGGCAAGACCAATTAACGCGTCTCGTAGACGGTCCCGGCGCATCCATCGTCATCGCCAACCTCTCGTCCATTATCGTCAGTCCTCCGCGACAACATCCACCCGCGAAACCGCTGCACTGCACCGTCAACACACACAATACAATATACACTTTGCGAAAACCGCGCGAAGACGCACGAAGAATCAATTCCATAATGGTAACTCCCTCTTTAACCCTCCGCAACCCGAAACCAACCCTAACCACCAAACCCAGCCCGCAAAGCGCAAACCACCCGCCGCCTCCTCGACGTCCCACGACCCCCCTCGCCCGCGCGCCTCGAAGCTCGCAAAGGAACACAACATCTCGGCCCACGAGGAGCGCGAGATCCGCGAGGCCTTCTCGCTCTTCGCGGAGCCGGTCCGCGGCGGGCCCAAGGAGGGGGTGATGCCGACGTCCGACGTGCGGTCGGCGCTCGTGGCGCTGGGGATCCCGCCGTCGTCGCGCGCCGAGCAGGCCGAGTTCGTGGAGATCCTGGACCCGGAGGGCGAGGGCTTCGTCGAGTACGAGCCCTTCTTCGCCGTGTGCGCGTTGAAATACCACCAGCGCGAGAGCAGCGCCGGCGGGGAGGAGAGGCGGCGCGAGGTCGACGAGGCGTTTCGGCTGTTCACGGGCGACGGCGGGAGGGGGATGATCACGATGGCGGATCTGAAGAGGGTTGCCGGGGTGCTGAGGGAGGATGTCAAGGAGGAGGTGTTGCGGGATATGATTCTTGAGGCGAACGGCGGCGCCGGGGTCGGGAGGGGGGTCAAGAGGGAGGAGTTTGAAGAGGTTATGCGCCGGGCTGGGGTCTGGCGGTGAGGGAAAGGGAGAGCGGTAGTATTGTTTGTTGGCATTATACCCATGGTGTTTACGGCGTTTAAAGGGGTGGTTTGGCGAGGCGAAGTCGATTTTCTCTGCGAAAGGTGAAAACCTAGAAATGATGATGGATCTTCTTCAGCAACTTTGGAATACTGGAGCAGCAGCATTAGCAAGTGGCATACGACTACGCAATTGGTTGGTTTTGGTGCCTGTTCAAGAGACGTAACGGCGTGGAAACGGCAACACAATTTAGAGCGCTTGTTCTACTATCCTCGAAACATGCAACATCACTTGTGGTAGGGGATTGTCATGTCTCAACCCCACAGAGCTTCACCAAGTTGAATACCGGTCATAATAAAGATTCTATCTGAACTCAGTGCAGCCGATATGGTCTTGGGTCGGGTGTATTGTTCACCCCCCTGAGTGATTCCAATGCTCAAATAAACGCCCTTGAAATATGCATATTCCGGCCTTTCCCTTGGCGTTGCCATGTTTATTGGGCGTGTTTGCATTCGCCACGGCCACCAGACGTTGGAGATACGGACTATTACATCCTATTCTTTATCCCAAAGTCAAATACAAAACCCTCCCGTGTATGTGAGATGCTGAGCGAGGAGAGGCAGACCGATGTTTTTCCCGTCCGCAGCTTCTGTGCTGGACAGTTTCCTTTTGTGCAAGAATAGAACGAAAAATCGAAAGAGAAAAAGGCGTAAGACATGAGTGGCGGTCTCTGCCCGCTCAGAACGGGGCAGAGCGCGGGCCGGGACCGACGTTCTAAGCCGCCGCGTCCGCAGCCACCTTGGCGGCCTTCTCCTTCTCGGCGGCCGCTTTTTGCGAGTCGATGACGGCCTGCAGCTCGGGGGGAGCCTTGAAGCCCTGGTGGTCCTGGTGGCGCTTGTAGAAGTAGTTGTCGGACTTGGGGCGGAGCTCGGCGGGAAGCTCCTCGAGGACGCACTCGAGGATGGCGTCGATGGACTTTTGCTTGGAGCCGTCGCGGTGCCAGATGGAGATGAGGTGGGAGTTGAAGCGGACCGAGAGGCCTACGCCGCAGATCTGGTCGTCTTTGTGGTGTGTCAGCATTTCGTGTATCCCAGCATGTGAAGATAAGGCGAGGGGGACTCACTGTCGTCCAGGACGCTCTGCAGCTTCTCGCCGATGGCAAGCAGCTGCACGCGGGTCCAGACATCGGGGCCAATGTTCTTGGGGACGCGGAAAGTCCAGGCGCCGCCGTTGATATTGCGGCGGTCCTCCCAGATGGGCTTGAAGCCCTGCTTGAACAGGTAGATGGACTCGCGCATCTTGATCTGGTCGACGGGGGTGTTGTTGTTGTACTTCCAGAAATCCTGGACCGACTCGATCTGGGAGCCGAGCTGCTCCAGCTGCACCTTGTACTCCTCGTCATTGCTCGCCTTCTGGTCCTTGGCTTGCCTGCGGGTAGAGAAGGTCAGTCAGGTAATCCTTTCACAAGATCAGGGGTCGGCGGGGAGCTCGATGCGCCGGGCGTGCTTTGGAGACTGAGGGGTCACTCACTTGTCAAAGTAGACGTTCCAGTAGTGTTGTGTCGGCAACGGGCGCATGGCCTTGAGGAAGTTGCGCTTCGCATCGTCTCGCTGGTCGGCCGGGGAGCTGACGCTGGGCGAGTTGGGGTCGGTGGTGGTGCTCTGGGACAGACCCGAGAGGCCACGGGTGAAGAGCGCGGGTCTGGCAGCCATGGTCGCAGTCGTTCGTTCGTGTATGGTAAAGAGAGACAGGAGGTATTACCACGGGCGAGTAGAGGTGAGAAGAACGAAATGTCGGGCTCACGATCTTATCCGGTCGTACGTTTGGCTGCGGCGGTACAAGATCGGGGTCGGGTAGACGTGGCCGAGAGAGGGACTCTAGACTGGAGCTGGTTGCTTGTCTTGCTCTTCCGTTCGTTGGCTCGGTGGAATGCGGCAGGGCCTAATGTAGCAACGAGGGGCAGAAGTGGGCAGCCCCCGTGTGTGGCTCTTAGTGGAGGGACTGGGGTTGTTGCTGTCGTTGCTGGCGGCGTTGTTGGTGCCGATTGACGATTGGTGTTGCGCCCCGGTTGGAGAGAGGCGTCTTGGGCTGTTCAGATTACGCCAATGAACAGAGACCGGTTTTGTGGTTGGTTTGGCGGTAGAGGGGCGGCGATCCCGGAGCTGAGTAACAAGCAGTCGATGGCGGGGGGAGGTATCAATTGTCCTGGGTGACCGACAAGATGTCCTCGAGTTGCAGCTATTGGCGCTCTGTGTTCCTCCAATGTTGTTTTGGACTCAAGTCAATTCGGGTACGGGACGAGATTAGAACAAAACCGTAAATCGTCGGGCCCCTACACAAGGACGTGTTCGGCGAATAAGGGTTCAAGGCAACAATGGCGGCGGCAGCAAACAACCAGTTTCCTGCAATTCTCGAATGACTCGACAGACGGATCTAGGGATGTAGGTGACGAAGAGGAGGGAGCAAACGACAAGGCGGCGACCGAGGGAGAGGCGGTAGAGAGAAAAAGAAAAGAAGTTGAGAGAGTAGGTGGTAAGGTTGGGGATAATAAGTATCACCAAGCATCTCACACTCTCTCACATCGTGACCGTCCCGGTCATCCTTTCTTGTGCTTGCCTCCGAAGTCCAGGTACATCACAAAGGAAACAGCAACCTCAGTGTGACACGACAAAACACGACATACGGTTCAAGGACACAAGTACCTCAGGCTGGCCTTAGCTTAGCTCCCATGTACCATACCAAACCTCTCCTCTCCTCGGGAGTACAGACTACAGAGTACTGTACTTCAAAAGGGGAGGTTTGTCTGGAGATTAGACAGGGAGCATCGGAATCCGGTCGAGAGTCCTCTGATCTGAGGTCTGAAGCGCAACAGAGCAGGGAACCTTGCAGTTAATTGGCGAGTGACACCCGGAAGGGCAAGTTGAGGGACCGGGTCTGAGGACCGGCAGAACCTGGCTTCGTCTCTTCCACCGTGATACCGTCCGTAACTTGGGATACCACAGGCGACGAATAGGGGCCTCGCAGACGCGACTCTCGCCGCGAGTTGTCGGCCGTTACTGCCGTTGAACAGCGTAAGTGGCAGCAGCTGGATGACGGTGCCAGCGCCATACGGTCTTAGGTCTTGGAGGCGTCAACTTGTCCTAACTGCGTGCTAATACGTTCCGCGGCCGTCCCATATTCCTGGTTTTGGAACGCCGCTTGGAAACTCGATTTATTGATGTTGCAAACCGATTTAAACGCTACAGCGAGCCAATTGAGTGCTACTAGAAGCGGCGACGACGGCGAGCAACGGCGACGCTTCCTTCAGTACAGCACTGTACTGCGGTATCTCACTTAGCAGACGGAGGAAGACGACGCCGCAAGACAAAGATACAGGGCCGGCAAGGGCAGACAGAAGCTTGGTGGGAACATCTTACCGGCCTGAAACATCGAGCCGTCTTTGCGACCAGTAATAAGATGTTGCGACGAGGGGGGACGGGATTGTGAGTGGGAGCAAAGACCGGATGTTCAGAGATTCGAGAAGGTTGTTCGGCATGGGGCTTGGACAACCATCCACTTACACCACGGGACAGATCGCACGGAATCGCATGCCTACGACCGCTGCGTTTTAGGGGGAGAAGCGAAGCGTAAGCAAGTACAGATGGATACAGGGACAGGGACATGGGGGAAGGCATGTGCCGTGCCGTGGAAACGCAGGGTTCTGACCTCGACGCCGGGAACATGAGTCCTGAGTTAAAGCGTAGCGAATGATACGGATGGCGGGTTCCATAACGTGGACTGCAAGACACGGGGGAGAGTTGAGTTGCCGGTTCCCAAATGGTTGTGATATCGAATTAAGGAGCAGTTGCTAAGGTATGATGTGCGCGAGAGAGCCAGAGCCTCATTGTATGAACTGCCAATTCATCGCCTTTTTCAAACTTCAGGGTCTCTGGGCAGTTGCAGATTCGCAGTTGTCAGCACTTGGCACTCAGGTACGGATACCTCAAACACATTGACTTTCGACGTTGGATCAATTGAGTTAAAGGAACACAAACCCGGCCCTCGGAGAGTCCTGTGATCTCGAAGGGAAACCAAAAGCATCCGGCAACATTCTCCGGCCTAACTCTGCCGGCAGCGAGAATAAAGCGCATTCCGTCCATCGAGAACTCCCCCCCACTGCCGTACATACTCAGGCACGAAATCCTAACTTGAGATGAATCTCAGGGGCCAGATCGACCTTTCATTTTGCCTTTCGACCACACGAGAATGGAGGAGGGCATGATGTGCGTTGCAGCAAGTTCTCCCGGTCCCATCGACGGCCCTCGTCATCGTCGCCTGGGGTACCTAGTCGAATTACCTGCTCTCCAATTGGATCCCATTGCCAAACCGTCTCACACACGTACCGCACTTAACTCTGGATTGCCTCGGCGGCGAGGAGAAGCGACGGCCAACAATCCAACGACCGAAAGACATACAAAGATCCACGGCCCTGCATCCATTGGTACTGGCTGTCGCAGATGACGATTTTGACAGACAGATCATGGATCTCGCCTCCGTGCTCTCATGGCACCCGGCACGTCATGACACGAACTTGAACGTTTCCAACTGCAACGCCCTGGGAAACGATGGAAGTCCTCATCTGTTGGTCGAAACTCTCAATATTGGCTCCGTCCAATCTACTTCGCCTCAACGATTTGACGAGCCTCTGAATACCCCTCCGAGCTCCAATTCTCGATTCTGCTCACTTCGCGGACCTTACCCGTGACCACGTTCTACCTCAAAGTTCCGACCCACAGCCGTTGCAAAAAGACAGAACACGTTCAAACCAGAAACCCCATCACAGAGTTCGAGACAAACAACCTCGACCGTCATCGTCTCTTCCGGAATCCCTCATCCCTGCCCCGAGCAAACCACCCGACCCAGCCCTAACAGCGGGATCCCTTCCAGAGCCTCTCCCGTCCCGTCCACCTCTCCTGGTAAAACCGTACCTGAAGCCGCGCCGGGCCCGGGGATGTCCCTGCCACGGCGCGCGAGCGGAAGATAGGTTCCAGACAGACAGCAGCGCCCTAATATTTCCTGCCCACCTTGGTTCCATCGTGAGGCAACGCCAATGATGGATACTCCGTTTGAGATATCGCCGTCCGTGTGGGAAGGCAGAGGAAGACCGACGAAAGAACGCCCGCCCACTTACCATGGAAAACTGACAGGCCGTTTCCTGAGCCCGTACAGTTTCGATCATGACGTACACGTCAAACCTTCTTGTCACCACCCGGGAACGTGTTTCTGATTGTACCCATATAAACTACGTTGATCTAATTCGTGCTCTGTGGTGCCGTGCTAACCTAACTAGAGGACCCGAGGGCCTATGTGCAAACTGTCGAGACTTTGTCCAATACAGCCCTGTTCCCTGAATATCGAAGACTCCCTAAACACCATGCTGACTACCATCGTGATTTTTGACACCTCATACAATTGTCAATACTCGGTCCCGGTCGTTACCATTCCGTCATTCCATCAGGCATTCAGCTTGTTACCCAGAACCTCTCCGACCCACCGCTCCTTATCGTCCCCGATCTTCCGTCTGAACATGCTCAGGTCGCTCAGCAGACTGCGCATGTAGTCTTGCATGTCGTTGGCATTGTCCTCCATGACATCTGAGTCGTAAGCCGTATCGTCCGAGTCGTCGTACACTGACTCGCCCTCCTCGGCGTTCTCCTTGTCTTCTTGTCCCGCCTCCCTGGTATTCTCGTCGTCTTCCTCCACTGGCTTGACGGTGACGGCGGGGATGGGGTTCTTCAGGCTCTCGAGAGCCAGCTTGAGGTGCAAGCGAAGGGCCTCGTTCTCCGTCTGCAAGCTGCGTATCTTTCCCTCCGCGACGAGACTGCGCTCCTCCATCATTCGCTGCATTGTAACGACGCGGTTCTGGTACTCCTCGAGCTTCTCCTCTTGATCCTTGTTATCCTTCTCCCGCCGGCGCGACTCCGAGACGGAGAGCTGGAGGTTCCGGATCTCCTCCGCCATTGCCACGATCTGGGCGTCGCGCTCAGCCGACGAGATATGGTCTTGGTTGACGATCGCACGCGTGCGAATACGTTTGGCCTGGTCTGCGTAGCGAAGAGTCGAAAGAGTCTCTTCGTAGTCCGACGGCGCGATACAGGCAATCATGGCCGTTTTACTGTTGCCTCCCAGCGAGTCCTTCAACAGCCATGTCAGGATCGAATCTCGGTATGGTACTACGTCCTTGCTTCGCTTTCTGGAGCCTGGCTTCGCGTCTGCGAGCGCCCCGATGACACGACCGAGGGTGGTCAGGGATTTGTTGATGTTGCTACCCTCGCGAAGCCGCTGTCCGGTTGCCTCGGTCGCCTTGGCACGCTCACTTCCGGCCAAGTCGACCAGCCGGATGCGCGAGCTTCGTTCGGTCGTCTCGTCCGTCTCCATATCGTGGTGGATCTGCTTGAGCATAATAGTAAAAACAGCATGGCTGCGACTACTCGTGTCGTTCATCCTGGTACTGGCCACAGTTCTCGATCTGTCGCCGGCCGTCATATACCTCAAAATCTCGTTGAGATTGCGGACAGGCACCTCGGTCAAGTCTTTGACATACGGGCCGTCCGTCGGGGACTCTCTGATCTTGAGATAGTATGGTGGCTGATTTGGCACGACGGGGACGAGCAGGTCGCGAACGTGCTCGTTATAGACCTCAAAGTAGGATACCCTGACGTTGTAAGAGATGTTGGGTGTCTCGTTCTGCGCAGCTTCGATTCGCTCAAAGAGATCCTCGCACGTTCGAGGAATCAAACCCGGCTGATCTGGTGTGCCCATCATCGTGTAACTCTTGCCTGAGCCCGTCTGGCCGTAGGCGAAGATGCAGGTGTGGTAGCCCTCGAAGTTGTGGTCGAGGAACTCTTCACCCAGGCTGTTGTAGACGTCCGACTGGTGCGCATAGTGCTTGTCTTCGATATCGTGACTCCAAAAAGAATTGTCGAATGTGAAGGACTTCTCTTCGATGATCTTCCTGGACTTGGCCTTTGCGTTCGCCGGGTCGTCATCGTTCGGGACAAGCAGCGTCGTCTGCTGGGTAATGGGGTCCATCTCTACCAGACATTCGGCACCACGCTGGATCTCTGCGACCTCTGTCAGTATTGAAGTGTTTCATGTCTATATGGATCCTCATACCTCTGGGCAGAAACGCTCGGACACGGACAACAACTCGAACGTTGCCCCCGTCCATTCTGACCGGCGCATCGTGCGACCGCAGGGACGGGGTAGACGCAGACGAATGAAGCTGAGGCATCTCGAAAACCACTGAGGGCATCAATCGAGGGTCGAGAGATAGTCCACGCAAGGTGGTGGTAAGTTCATTGAGGATCTCGCGGTAACGTCGATGATGTGTAGCCCACATCCCAAGACGAGGCGGTCGGGCTTGTTTACTCTGTTGCCCAATTGGGAGGTGACTTGGTGGGGCCGAGTTGCCGGGGCAGTGACGCCACACTCGCTCTGTTTGAGCGCTGCTGCTGAGCTGAGAGTGGTTTGAGGAGCGGTACCCCTGCAGTGAGGAAGCTGCAAGGAGTACTGGGTTTCCGGACAATGAAAAAGAAGGAGATCAATATTGATGAGAGGTAAAATGAAGGAACAAGTAAGTTCTGTTCTTTGAAAAGATTGACAAGCCCGAACAAAGTTGACAGCTGTGGTCAACGCGAAGCTGAAAGAAGTGCTGTGCTTTGCCGAATTAATGATCGCAGGTTCAAAGTGTCCGCGCAAACAAAAAGGTCTAAACATTTAATACAGTGATAGTGTCAACGCCTGACGCCACGCCTACGCCGTCTAGTCCTGCAAATGGCATTCATCGTCTACATCCTGCAGCCTGGTCTATGTCCTGCAGCTCAGGCGCCCTTCCTGGCATCTTTCCATGCTTATTCTTCTCTTGCTTATTCTAGAAACCAAACAGATTACCTACCCACTCAAGCCACTCAAGGACGTCGAAGACCCTTTCCCATCAGCTCTGATCCCACTTCCATAATCAACTTCTCCCCTGGAAACTGCTTCTTCTTGGCGAGGATAGCGTCCTCTGCATCCATGGTCCTCAACAAATCGGACACCTCGCTGTCTAGTGGTGTACAATAAACCAAGTTCCCGAGCGCGAGCAGCATGCCTTGCAAGGCTTCTGGGGACTTTTCTTCCTGCCCGATGGCTTCCAAAACTGAGGCGGCCAACTCTACCGAGTCACCCTCTGGCAGAATGTCTCTCTTCTCCCGCCTTGCCTTGTTGCTGGCTAGTGACAGATTGAACAAGAGCGACGAAGCGGATACGCGGACGTTGTTGTGGCTGTCATCAAGGAAGCTTGATGAGATCAGCTGAATGATGGGTGCTCTCAGAGACTCTGTGCGGAGGATCTCTTCTGGAAAGAGGGGTGTCGAGAAAAAGTTGCAGGCCATCTGCAGTGTTACGAGACGCAACGCGTAGGGGCACTCGCTATGAGAATTGACGAAGCCGAGTACAGCTTGCACTGTAGTATGGTCCTTCTCTTCGGCAAAGTAGCCACTGAACCTTGCATCCGCAAGTGCGCATCTGAAGAGATCGACTATTGTGAACAAAATATCAACCGGGAGTGTCTGCGTCGATTTCTTCACGAAGTCGGAAAATTGGCCGAGGTTGGGAAGCACGGCAGCCGCAGGACCTTGCTTGTCGCGGGTGTCAATGAATTTCTTGACTTCTTGGACGGCCGGTTCTGCTGCCGTTGGTCCCATCTTCGCCATCAGCTTGTCCAAAGGCGGAACTTTGGAGTACAAGACGGGTCGAGCATTTGGATTCGAGAAGCTAGGGAGATTCAGGGATTCGTGAGGGTGTCGTGGCCAAGCCATCTGCAACAGAAGCTGTACGTTGCCGCGGAGAGCGGCAGGATCAGCTCCCGCCCATTCGTTCTCCTTTTCGCCATGTAAATATGTGATGAATGTCGGTGTTGCGCGCGGGTAGTTCTTTCCAGGCACAGGAGTGAGCCGAGCCACGTCGACCTTGATGAAGGTAGCCTTGTCTCCGGCCTCCGCAGACAGTTCGTCGAAGGTCGGCGAGATCATCTTGCATGGGGGGCAAGTTGCTGATGTGAAGAGTACCACTGCGCAGGACTTCTTCGCGGAGTCGAGGACTGCGTCTAACTCGTTCGAACTTTGAACGACCTTGACAATGGACTGAGGCCTTGCAGGCTGCGATGCTGAGCCGTACCCATTGGCCGAGTTATTGTTCTGGATACCCAAGATCGACCCATTTTGTCTATTCGAGGTCATAGCCTGGGTCAGCTGGGGCATAATCATTCGGCCCAGAGGCGAGCTGAGCACGGCATCCGGCATCTTGATAATGTGCTCCGGGATGCCCTTTCCCAACAGGAACTGGGCAAAGGAATCAGAGAAGTTATTGCAGTTATGCTTCCACAAGTCATAGGCCTTTAATAAGTCAGCAATCAGGTCCCTGCATCCAGCTGTTGGTAGTACTCACCTCAATTGTAAAGATCGGCCTTAGTGAGTCAAGGAACTCTTCGATGACTTCCATGGGCAGTTCTGTCCTGCCGAGAAATATCCGCTCCATCGGTTGACCCAGGTGAGAGGTTCCCGGTGTGATATCCACGATACCACCATCGTAGACAAATTCTCGGCCGTTCAGTTCAATAGAAGTGTGGTAGATAGCATCGAGGTGAAATCCTAGCATGCCTTGAGACATTTGCCGAGCAAGTCCACGGGACAGGTCGTACGTTAAGAGATGGACATCCATATCGGCGATAGCAAAGCCGAAAGCAAGGGACAAGTCGGTCTTGGCGAAGTCACTGTAGATGTTGTGCGGATGAGTAAAAGTCGACGAACGCAAGGAAGTCCAAAAGACAGGAAAAGTCTATGGAATGGCAGTAAAACTCCTTTTATCTGCTTATTCTCAGATGTAAGTCATAAAGGAAAGAGCTCGGAGACAATGAAGGGAACAACGGCAATGATGATAGCAGAGGCAGCAAAGCATTCGTAAGAGTCGATGGCGAGAAGCTTCCAGGACGGGAGCCGGTGCAGTCCAGTCGGATTCGGTAAGACCAGCGCCACCCGTGGCTTAGGTAGGTAGGTTGGTCTCGAGGTCCCCGGGCCGTCCAGGGTGCAGTTCACTTTGAAAATGATTACCTAATGACTTGCGATGCCACGTCCCCAAGTTTGACATTCCCTGCATCGAGGACGGAGAGAACTGGCCCCGGCGGAGGTTATCAGTGGCTTTGGAGGAAGAGGAGGAAGCACAGGGCAATAAAGTAGGGGGGCTCAGCAGGGAATGGCAGCCCCGCCCCCTGAACGCGGAGCCATTAAGAGACACGCGAGAAGGAGGTTCCAGAGGTTCCAGCACTTTAGTGGCTTCGCGTCGTCCCCGCTGCCGCTCCAAGATTAGCAAACTGTCAGATTTAGCAGGGATTCTCTTGATTTTTTTGATGACTTCTCAGGAAAATCTGCAATTGCCCATCAAACCCCCTTCGAGGCCGGAGGACAGAGTACCACCCCATTGGCGCCCCTTACATATACGAAATCTCGTACTTGACAACACCACACGTCAACCCGTCCCGTCCACACGTCCTTCGTCCTGGTGTTCCACGACCAATCCAGTCAGTCCGCTCTTTTTCCAACGGCCGCACGCACCTGGTTCTGGTTATTGTTCGAGTCGCCCGCCGTGCTCCCTTTGTAATCGGTCCACGGTCCATCCACTCCTTTGTCCTATTCGACGGCGGCCCGCCTCGAATGCATTAAACTTGTGTCCCCTTGAGCAACGACTCTCTCCTCCGAAGACTCGCGACCAATGCGAAGAACATCTGTGTCGCTGCCGACGAAGCAACCCGCCCGAGATCCTCACGAAAAGCCCGGAAGATTCGCACCAGCCCATCGCAAGACCGGCCTGTTTGCTAGCTTAAGAGATATGTCTCAAGCGCAGAAGACGAGGTGGATGAGGACAGGCGCTATTGCCTTCCTCGTCGTTTTCCTCTTCTGGTACCTGTCTCCCAGAGGAGTGAACGTTCGCCCTGGTGGAGGTATGCGACATCTGCTCCCTGCCGACGAAACGTTGCTAATAGATCATGTCTAGTCTCGACCGGTGGCTCTGGTGGCCAAGTTCCGGCCGATTCTTCCTATGGCACCGAGAAGTGCTCCGTGTCAAGCTCCAAGTCGAAGCCCATTGTCCAATATGTCCTCATGATCGATGCCGGCAGCACGGGATCCCGTATCCACGTCTACAAGTTCAACAACTGCGGCGCCACTCCCGAGCTCGAGCACGAGGAGTTCAAGATGACCGAGAAGTCGGTCGGTGGCCTCAGCAAGTATAAGGACGACCCCGAGGCCGCAGCCAAGACTCTCGATGCCTTGATGGAGGTCGCTCTCAAGACTGTTCCCGATAAGCTCAAGGCCTGCAGCCCTGTCGCGGTGAAAGCAACTGCTGGTCTGCGTATGGTCGGCCCCGAGAACGCCCAGAAGATCCTGGACGCCGTTCGCACCCATCTTGAGAACGACTACCCCTTCCCCGTGGTTGCCAAGGAGGACAACGGTGTCGCCATCATGGACGGTGCCGACGAGGGTGTCTACGCCTGGATCACCACCAACTACCTCCTTGGTAAGATTGGTGGCCCCGACAAGAGCCCCACTGCCGCTGTCTTCGATCTCGGCGGTGGATCTACTCAGATTGTGTTTGAGCCGACCTTTAAGGGAGCGCCGGAGGGCGGCATGCCTGAGAAGCTCGCCGAGGGTGACCACAAGTACGACCTCAAGTTCGGCGGACAGCAGTTCGAGCTTTACCAGCACTCTCATCTTGGGTACGGTCTGATGAGCGCCCGCAAGGCCGTTCACAAGACGCTGGTAAATGAGATGTTCGAGAGCAAGAAGTCTGACGACAGCTGGGTTAAGCAGCCCATTGTTCACCCTTGCATTGCCCCCGGCATGGTCAAGGAGGTTGAGGTCGAGCTGGACGAGGGCCACCCTCTGGGCAAGACCGTCACCTTCAACATGACAGGCCCTTCCCAAGCCGCTCCTGCTCAGTGCCGTAACCTCGCCGAGAAGATTCTCAAGAAGGAGGAGTCCTGCAAGCTCGCTCCTTGCTCTTTCAACGGTGTTCACCAGCCGACTTTGGCCAAGACTTTCGCGCGCGAGGATGTCTACATCTTCTCCTACTTCTACGACCGTACCAAGCCTCTCGGCATGCCCGATTCTTTCACCCTCCGCGAAATGCACGATTTGGCCAACTCTGTCTGCGGTGGTGAGAAGGCGTGGGACGTCTTCTCTAGCGTCCCTGGTGCGCTGAAGGAGCTCCAGGGCCGCCCCGAGCACTGCCTCGATCTCAACTTCATGATGGCCCTTCTCCACACCGGTTACGAGATGCCCATTGACCGTGAGGTCAAGATCGCCAAGAAGATCAAGGGCAATGAACTAGGCTGGTGCCTTGGTGCCAGGTGAGCAACTTTCTTCCCGCTTCAGTATGTGCGCAGATGCTAACATTATGCAGTTTGCCTCTCCTTTCCCCCGGCTCCGGCTGGAAGTGCAGGGTTGACCAGGTTAACTAAGCATCTTGCATTAAACTGCGCAAGTCTCCTCTGGAGTTAGGCTTGTAGTTATATAGACTTTTAATTCCACGACAGAACCGGGAATGTTGTTCGATTACGAATTGTACAGGAGGCACGAAGGTCATATGGCGGGTGCAGGAACATGCATCAATACACAGACCAAAAGGCGGGCGTTTCATGTCATTATACGGTTTCCATGGGTATTAGGATTATAGGCTCGGTCAGACGCAGCCTTTTAGAATACACTTGCTCCCTGGATATCGTCTTAAGCTTCGATCAAAGCGGCGCGGCCACCAAGCTCAGCACGTCCTCAATCACGTCCTCCGGGCCCACACCTTCGAGAATGGACTCGATGGCCTCGAGCTGGCTTCCCCATTGCATGCTGCGTTCCTGTCGAGGGTGCACAATCCGTATTCGATGCAGATAGACTTTCCTAACGGCCAAATGCACGAGGGCTGGGGTGACAAAGTCCAGCCTGTGTAGCGGCGCGAGGCACTTGAGCAGCTGCTCTAGATGCTTCGTTGCAGTCGGCTCGATACCGCCGGCAACGGCGCGGTGCATTCTCAGGTACGAGACCACATTCATCTGGTAACGCAGTACATCTACGTCAATGTGCACGTCTCGACTATTCTTCGCGATGGCCGCAATATTCTGCCGCCAATTAGCACATATCGTCTCAAATTGCGTTTCTGAACCGAGCTTACACCCTCGCGGAAGATGGGGTCTTCGCTAACAGTGGGCAAATCGCCATTGATGCTCTTTTTGAGCACGCTTTCAGTACTAGCAGTTTCTGCGCCGTCCGTAGCGTCATACGCATCATCGAGAAGAGGAAAGCCGTCCTCCGGATCATGCCAGTGAGCAATGAAGAAGTAGTCGTTCAGGTGAAGCGTGACGTGAGCTTGGCCGCCACTCTCGGCGCCTAGAGCAGCGACGAACAGGAATTGCTTCGGAGCGGTCTGGACGGAGGTACGGGTGAAGATACGCCGTGTGCGCAGAAGCTCGAGGACCTGGATCTGTACGGCCCTCGGTGCCCGGTCGAGGTTTCGGGCCACGATGACATTGGCGATGGAGGATGAGCCGGCACCCTGGCCGGTTGGGCTGGTGGCTGTGACGGCGGTCAAGGGAGAGATGCCTGCGCGAGAAAAGTAGGATTCATTGCGAGTGCGTAGGGGCGAGCCGGATCTCGTCGCTGTTGGCGACTGCTGTGTGAGGATCGAGGATGCAAAGTCCTCTAGTGTGGTTTGCGGGGTGCATTCGACCACGGCGCATTTCAGACCAAACGTCTTCGTTGCGATCTGGAAGACGTCAGTATGTTGGCCTCTTGTGTTTTACGAAATTTCGGGCGAGAGTGATGCCTCACCAGCTGCAGCTCCTCAACAAGCTCGTCGAGGGCAGCGGGCGACGTGCTGACGATGCAGTGTTCGCGGTTGACAAGGCACAGCAGGGCGGCCAGCTCCAAGTCGCTCAGGCTGTGAACCTTGCTCAAAAGACCGTCTTCATCCGCCATGGGAATTCTCGTGGAGTGGTTGTCGAGAATCCCATCAACTCATCCTGGACCGCGCGCGTACTCTTGATGAGAGCTCCATCCGTCTCGCCTTGACCGTCGTTGAGGGAAAGATGTGGCGTAGGCGTCATGCAGGCTGTGTAGGTGCCTTACCTAAGCGCTGCGAACATGGCATCCATCTGATGCACCTTACCGGCCAACGAGTCTGGGCGGGCTCCAGCGCCTTGGAGCACCATCATTTGGCGTCCTTCCAGGTGCCCTGCGTGTACAAACTCACTATTTACGTCAGCACCTTTGCAGTTGCCTGGTTAGACCCGGCCTTGCAAGCAGCTCTTTGATAGGCTGAAACTTGCAAATGTGACGGGAGCTCTCAGTACCGCCTGCTTCCCTGTCAACCTCCACCATCACTTCCGTCTATCGATCATCGACCTGCACCCGACACCAACCAACCACCCCTGACGCACTACAACGGTCCGTTTCCGACCACTTCGACATTCGAACCGATTCTTGACCCGATCGCGACGCAGGCTACATCTACCGTCGACCAACAGACGGCCCGCCGAAGTGCGACTATTTTCAATCGACACATACACGCAGACGACCCGACAAGCCCATATCCACGATGTCATCGAGAAAGAAGGTCCTTCTCAAGGTGGGCTTTATCAGCGCGCGCTATAAAAGTCACGAGCGGTGTAATTGACAGCAACCTTTTCGCAGGTCATCATCCTTGGCGACAGCGGTGTCGGCAAGACCAGTCTGATGAACCAATATGTACGTCTTCTGCGCTGCGGTGCCCAGCAGCCCGACCGACGCAGACTCAGAGTGCTGATTCGAATGCTCTCGTGCCACAGGTCAACAAGAAGTTCAGTGCAAGCTACAAGGCCACGATCGGAGCCGACTTTTTGACCCGCGAGGTCCTGGTCGATGACCGACAAGTGACGATGCAGGTGGGCGATACCGAACATATCGACGATTAGAACAAAGGGCGTTATGCTGATGGATTATAGCTCTGGGATACTGCTGGACAGGAGCGTTTCCAGTCTCTGGGTGTTGCTTTCTACCGTGGAGCCGACTGCTGCGTTCTCGTCTACGACGTCAACAACTCCAAGAGCTTCGACGCTCTCGACAGCTGGAGGGACGAGTTCCTGATCCAGGCTTCGCCTCGGGATCCCGACAACTTCCCCTTCGTGAGTGGTGTTTATAGCGGAAGCAAGACATGCATGCTGATAAGAGTCTAGGTCGTTCTTGGAAACAAGATCGATGTTGAGGAGAGCAAGAGGGTGGTAAGTTCACTATTGCGCGTGAAAACTTGGGATAAGTATGCTAACAAGTTGCGCAGATCTCGACCAAGCGCGCGATGACTTTCTGCCAGTCCAAGGGCGGAATTCCCTACTTCGAGACCAGTGCGAAGGAGGCTATCAACGTCGAACAGGCGTTTGAAGGTTGGTTGCGTTACTGAAATATCTCTTGGAGTTACTAATATGTCAAACTAGTCATTGCACGAAACGCCCTGGCCCAGGAGGAGTCTGAAGAATTCAGCGGAGATTACCAGGATGTCATCAACATCCCCATCGAGAACCCCCGCGACGGCTGTGCCTGTTAAGCAGAGTTTGAATGAGCACACAGTCGACATTGAACGGGAGAGGACTTGGGCGGCGCACACTAATGGGACGCATTCGACTCGCATTATGTTTACCCCACGGCCCCTCACATATCCATCTTGGCCGTGGTTTGATGTAGCATATCCTGCACTGGTATGAAAGGTGTTTAGAGGTTTCATTTGAATTTGAATTCACGGGTTTATTCGTAGGATACCAAACGTTTTGCGGTGGACCATCTCCAAGTCAGTGAACACGTTCCAACGCCAGTCTTGTCCCAGGATGATGGCATAACAACCCTTGCTTAAGCGCAGTCTGCCTGACAGTGCACCGTCCGCAGACCGATGAGTTCATATCTTTGAGGTTTTCGACAAGACGCACCGGGCCGAGTTGACGGATCACGCTTGCCGTCCATCAGCAGACTCCGCTCATAAGACTGGACCCAAAGCTGCGCTAAAGTACAATGCAAGGGAACCGGCAATAAGCCCGACCCGGCAGGCTTGGTCTTAGCTTCGCGGCGTCATCCTTGGCTTTGTTCAACCTCAACAAGCCCGTCAGCTCAGAAATAAGGATAGAATTGGTGCTCGCAGGCAGGATAAGTGAGTTGCCAGTACCTAGAGGAACACAGGAACGGCCAGGGAGGCTGAGACGTAGCGGCACGCGACCGGCCCACCATCGCCATTGGTCGCTAGCTCTTGGGACGAATACAGGGGCTGTTGTCCGTGCAGTTGAAACTGGCAACCTTGAAGAAACACCTTTAAACAACAACTGACACGATTCCCTTAAAATAAACCCCGTCGTCAACAATCCGTCGACGCGTGCAAGTGCGAGAGCAAGACAATCTTGCCGGGCTCCTCTTTGTGGGCTTTCCCCACGAGTCCAACTTTCCGACCTCCGAGAAGTCATCTACGCATGCCCACTCCTTCGCAATCCGGGCCCCCAGACACATAAACCGGAAGCAGACAGGTTGGCGGAACGGCAGAATCGTGCCGGTCACACACGCCGAGTCAGCGACGAGACTTCCGCCCTCGATTGAATACGATATTCATACGTCAGACCGTTTCTCCGACCCCGTTGCCGACAAATGCCTACGGCGGAGGCCGCTTTCGATTACCATACGACCGACAATCCTTCCTGATACCCTTCCTCTCTCCCTTGCGATCGCGAGAACCCTCCCCCCATTTCGAACGAAACAATGGCGCCGAGCGAGCCTATCATGCCCGCCGCGATAGCACCCGAACACGATCGCCATGCGAGGAGGTCCTTCTCGAGCGCGGATCGGCTGAGCGCATCCGTTGCGTCTACCACGAGGTCGAGGTCGACGGTGCGCTCATCGGGGCTGCAGGCGAAGCTGGGGCTGGCTGGAGTTGCGAGACGGACACTAGGAATATCTTTGTTGCTGGTGACGGTGTGCCTATGGACGGTGTCCAACTTTCTTGCTTCGGTGAGCCGGCTTCCAGGGAGGAAAGGGAGACGAACGTCCGGCTGACTTGCGACAGTACATCTTCTCCGATCATTCTTACGACAAGGCCTTCTTCGTGGTGTATATGAACACCTCGGTGTTCGCGGTTTCGTTAATACCAATGCTGATCAAGTTTCTCTGGCGGCACGGCATTGAGGGACTACGGCGAGAGGCGATGGTGGTATGGAACGAGCAAAAACACGGCAAGCCAGGACTGAAGATGGAGGGCGACGAGGAGGACGCCGTGGCTGGCGAACGATTGCTCGTCGACGACGAACCGAGCTTGGAACGAGAGGGCTACGAGCTCAAGGTCGAGCAGCTGACGTTCCGGGAGACGGCCATAATCAGCCTCGAGTTCTCCCTGTTGTGGTTCTTCGCCAACTACTTCGCCTCGGCGTGCCTGGAGTACACCAGCGTGGGGAGCGTGACGATTCTCAACTCGACGAGCAGCGTGTGGACGCTCATATTCTGCGCGCTGATGAAGGTCGAGGGGTTCACGCTGCGCAAGTTCATCGGTGTGCTGGCGTCGCTGACGGGCATCGTGCTCATCTCGTCCGTGGACCTCTCCGGGTCGAGCGACGAGAACCGCGGGTCGTTCCCGCATAAGACCACGGCGCAGATCGCGATCGGGGACTTCATGGCTCTGGTGAGCGCCCTCGTGTACGGTCTCTACGTGACTGTGATGAAGCACCGGGTGGGCAACGAGGACCGGGTGAACATGCCGCTGTTCTTTGGCCTGGTGGGCCTGTTCAACCTTGTGTGCCTCTGGCCGGTGTTTTTCATCCTGCACTTCACTGGGCTTGAGCCGGTAAGTAGCTGATGCCCGTTCTATGTCTCTTATGTGTGTGTCTTCTAACAGCATCACAGTTTGAACTGCCTCCCACGGGCAAGATCTGGGCCATTGTCATCGGAAACTCGCTATCTTCCTTCATAAGCGACATGTCCTGGGCGTACGCCATGCTGCTCACCACGCCGTTAGTAGTGACAGTGGGCTTGTCACTGACGATTCCCTTGTCACTCATCGGCGAGATGATTCAATACTCGCAATACTCCAGCTGGGTATACTGGGTAGGCGCGGCGGTTGTGCTCATTTCGTTCTTGTTCATCAATCACGAAAGTCACGAAGACGAGTCGGACGGCAAGCCCTCCGAGGCAGGATCCCGGGCAGCTCATTTATAGATTCCATCGAGTGGACAATCATAATTCCGGTGGAGGGAATACTCCAGAGAGAAGAAGACTTGGGCGATATACTTATGCATAGATAAAGGCGTTAGCATGGCGTTTACCGGGATTGGGTCAACCTGGAGCGCAGACTCGAAGGTGTCCGCCCTGTGTCACTTGATAATATAAATCACTTGTTCAATTCCCATGCACCATTGACACCTCTGAGGATGAAAGTCGATCTTGGCATCGCGCGCCACACTGTCAACAACGCCCAACTTGACATCCCGCTAGCCGGCCGCATGGCATGGTCCGGCCAGCCTCAGAAGATTCCGAGAAGGTGTCACACACGATAAGGGGTGGGTTATATCTGCAGGTCGCAGCGTGGGGTGATGCTCGATATTAGCGAGTGCCTGTTTCATTGGCTGCCTCGAGGATGATTGCAGATGCGCGGACTTGGAAAATCGGATTTCTGAGAATTCGATGGTCCGGTTTTCCAGAATACGATGTTTTTTTTTTTTCGGGTGTGGGATCGACGATGGGAGCGCGCGCGCGCCGCGCAATCGGATTCGCCGCCTCCGCCGCCGCCCGTCGCTGCCTGGACCCTTTCCCGACTCCCAACTCCACTGCGGCAATAAATCCGTATAGTCAAAAATACTCAAAAGGAAGTGAAAGGAAAAGGTTCGTATCCTGAGGCGTGCTGGGCTCCCCCTGCGTTGATCGAGATAGAGTTGCGGGAAATCTGAAAGTTTGTCGACCTCACAGGATGATCAACAGCCGCAAATAACCTTGGGAATGAGGCACGGCCTGACAAGAGTAAAGACGGACTGACGAGAAGCCCTGGAGATGAGATGGATGGATCATGGATGGGAAGACGACAAGACTAAAAAGGTGCAGTCCGGACTTCGTACGACGGACGTGCGAAAGTGGCTTGACCTCCGCGGGCTGATGACCTGCCAAAAAGCCGATCGCTGGACACAGCGGGGAAGAATGGTTTCTTCTGCAGAGGATCCCCCGAAAGCCCCAACCAAAACACATGACACCCAAGTAAGGCAGGTCTTCTCATGTCTCTTCCAGCTTCCAGGTTTTCAACGCCGACCGCAGCGGGCTAGTCACAGGCGTAGCAATGCGTCTGGCTGGACTGCAATGCGCAAACTGTTCCAGTGAGGTCCAGCCCGATTCGAAAAAGTGGCCCTACGGGGCCGACGACGGCGACTTGACCCCTGAACCTGAACAGCGTCCACTGACACTCCCAGGACCCCTCGCCATCCCCCCGCCCCCTCTCCCTCTTCGAGGTTAGGTTCCCTGGGCGTGGATCCAGGGTACTGTTGCCGCTGTTCTTCAGCTTTTTCTTTCACAATTCCAGTCGGGTCTTTAATATTTTTCTTGTCATTTCGGACAAGACAAAGGGTTGTGCGGTCTTTGAGTCGTGAGGTCACTTGCTTATCGTGGTTATTCGTCTGTTCTGAAAACATAGGAACTAGATTCTTTTCGCTGAGACGTCATCAGGTTGAAGAAATATCAGCATATCTTCCATTGTTATCTCTACCGTTGTCATTGTCTCCCTCGTCGTCTCTGTCAGCCTCTACGTCGTTATTATCATTAAATTGGTATCAAAGTCGTCGACGTCGTTGTCGTGGTATTCAGATCGGGGGTCATACACCACGATCTAGCCTCCTTCCTCCGGAACGCTATATCTCTTTCTTCCTCTAAAAACGGAGGTGGGATATCCCGCCCGGCAGGAGAGATAGACAAGAGCCCAGGCACACCGATCATTGGACTGCACCATATATTCAAGATCGACGCTACGACTGCCGCTTCTGTTCCCTCTGCCTACATCTGGCTTCTCCCTCCGCAAGTTACATCCCAGACAACTAAGAGAAAGCAAGCACGAGGAGAAAGTCTTCTAGGACTGTCCTTGGCAGCCACCTCTTCCGACGTTTACACCACTTCGAACTCGACAAAGAAAACACCATCGTTATCCTAGAAATATCCTCTGGCTCCCCGAACGGCTCCTACACTTGCCGAGACTTACACGTTCTATGACCTACGCTACCGGGCCACGATCTGCACGCTTCCTATAAGCCTCTGGCGCCGCAACTCCTTCACCTGGAGGCTTGATAACAAAATCGACGTCTCGGCCACGTCGTGACTATGACTTCAGCAGCCGCACCGCCGCCACCGCCCGAGGATGTCCAACGTCCCTTGTCAGAGTCCATCGCTGCCGCAACCCGTTCCGTTCATACGAAGCTTAACAGGCTGATCATCGCCCGTCTGCCGCTGGCGATCCCTCCCCGATCTGCCGACCCCGCCATTTACGTCTCTGGTCTGCTTCACATTGCCCCTATCTACATCGCTTTTGAGTCACTATTGAAGGATATCGTCGACTCTTCTGCCGCGGCGAAATATGACTCCGCGCAAGGCACCTCGGAGGTTCCGTCTACAGTTTCCAACGCCGAGACTAGGTTGAAAAACAATGTCGCCATCACCGAAAGGACTCGGTCGATATTGGAGTCCATTTACTTGCCAGGACTGATGCGCTCAGATCGGTTGCGGTCAGACATTCGCTCTCTTACAGGATGGTCTCCTGAGGTTGTCGAAGAGCAGTTGAGAATCGTCTCTGAATCAAGTCGCCTCGCCGAGTTCGTACGGCATGTAAAACGCACGATCGAAAGGAAGCCGCATGTCTTGCTAGCCTACTCGTACATCCTTTTCATGGCTCTCTTTGCTGGTGGAAGGTTTATCAGGGCGACCCTCGAGTCCGCAGGTTCAGACTTTTGGGACCAAGTACCATCGCCAATCCCACCATCTCAGCAGGCCTGTCAACCACGCCCGCAAAAGAAACATGAAGCAAGAGCGCCGGTTGATCTATTTGGAGGGGATAGTGGAACTCTCGAAATCGGCGAAAAGCATCTGCGGCACACGTTCCCTCTGAGTTTCTTCCACTTTGCCACTGCTCTTGATGGCGAGGATCTAAAGAAGGAGTTTAAGAGAAGACTGGCGGAATCCGAGGGCCTTCTGACTGCACAGGAGCATCATGATGTCATACAAGAGGCAATCTGCATATTTGACAACATGCTGCTCCTCGTCAGCCAGCTCGACAACGTCTGCGAGACCGACTTCGAGGATGACAAGGCCATGAGCTCTTGGATTTCACTTGGATCTGGCGGCCGGCTGCGCGACAGCGTGGTAGTGACTCACGAGAGGAGAGCGCAGGCTTCTCAGCGAGGTTCCGAAGACAGCGAGAGGTCGAACACGTGGCTCTGCAAACATGCAAGGCAGAAAAGGTCCGAGACTTCAGCGGCACCAGTTCCGATCGACCTCGAGGGACAACCGCCCGCATGCTGTCCGGCGTCGGGGTCTATGAAATTCGACGGGAAGCTGCCGGTCCCCGACAGGAAGGGTCAGGGCGCATTCTCGACCGACGGCGCGGCTGATATGCCGCCCTCCACGCGGCAAGCGAGGTCTTTCATCGCCTTGTTATCCAATATCGTCCTCATCGCAGGACTGGCCGCGATCGTGGGCATGTTTTGCTTGGCTAGGAGGTCATGAAGGGGACGGAAAAGGAGGCATTATCATCGAGCTTAGCATCGCGACCTCGGCGTTTCTGGAGCGTTTGTATTAAGATACCGCATGGGATAGATACACGATACCCCCTATAGTTTTCTTTGCGCGTTTTTGGCTTGCGTACTCATCAGACCGGTGTATTGATTCCTAGACCGAGTACATAGCATGTATATACCACATACGCACATACCCCAACACTCATGTATTCAAGAGCTTCAAAACCTTGCAGTGACGTATATCATTCATGTGCCAAGGGGAAATCCCAAGTCTCTTTTACGAAAGAAGGGCGAAAACACGCAGTGGTATCTAGTATAATCCTATCGCAATGCCGTGTGCCATGATCGTGAAAAGCCCAGCCTGACCCGTCGTGAACCTGAAAATGCACCCAATACCATCCCATCCTATCCATCCATCCATCCATCGTCCAATGTACACAAAGGCCAGAAAACTTTTGTTTGTATCGAGTGTCGCATCGCATCCCCTTCTCGAGCGAGGTATCCTTCAGTCAAGCAGTCAAGAAAAAAAAGAAAACACAAAAAAAGGGTGTATAAAAAAGGGGGGAGGAGAGGGTCCGATCAGCACTCGGAGTGCATGTCATCGTCGTCGTTATCGTCGTCTCGGTCCCAGTCGTCCGCGACGTCGGCGTACCCGGACATGTGTCTCCTGCCGCCGAACTCGCCGCCGGTGCGCAGATCCCACGCCGTGCCGCAGCCGTTGGGAACGTCGCTGCCGTCGCCGCCTTCTTGCCAGTGCCGCGCCATGTAGTCGTCCGAGATGGTGACGAGCTTGCCCTCGTTTGTCCAGCTCAGGCCCGTGACCTCGCGGCGGTGGCCGCGAATCAGGGGGGTGCCGTTGCGGACGATGGGGACCTGGCCGGTGGCGGGTGCGGTGCCCTTGGGTTGCGGCGCGGCGGGTTCCGTGGTGGGCTGGGCGAGGTGGCTTTGGGTGTCCCAGTGCTCCCTCATGAGGCGCTCGTCGGTGGGGAAGAGGAGGGCGCACTTGTCGCTTCCTACGGCGAGGAGCTCAGTGCCGGTGATGGAGACGGGGCGGACGGCGCAGCGGACGTAGAAGGACTTAACGTGGAACAAGTCGTGCTTGAAGCCGTAGAGGGGACCGAGGCCGCGGACGGCGGAGCCGGCTTTCTGGCGAGGAGGCCGGGTGGAGAGTTCAGGGGCTTGGCCGAGCATCAAGTGAGAGGTGGAGTAGGCGTAGACGGTGTTGTCCTTACAAACGGCGTAGAGACGGGCGGCGTCACTGCTGAGGGCGAGAGAGGTCAGGCCATAGGGGCGCCAGCGGTGGGTTGCTGGCTCGGCGGTGATGGCGAGCGGGGTGGCGTCGGGGCGGTTGCGTGGTGTGATATAGCGGGTGTCCCAGAGCTTGATGCAGGCGTTCGCCTCGGAGGCGGAGAGGAGGAGGTGCTCGCGGCCAGGGGGCATGTATTGCAAGGCGGTGACGGAGGCGGGAGAGGTGACGTTCTCGACGGTGCGGGCGTGGGCGCCGTCGATCGTGTTTGTAGTCCGGGCCCAGAGGGGGGAAAGGCTGCGGTCTCTGTGAAGGATGCCTTCGGGGCCGCGGGTGGAGAAGGCGGAAGTTGGGGCGGAGGAGCAGCGAAGGTCCCAGATCTGGATCTTGCCGTCGCGGTCCGAGGTTGCGACGACGTTGCCATTGGCCTGGCCTGGTTGGAACTGGACGCGGCGCATGGATTGGAAATGTCCGCCGTTGAGTTCCGCGGCGACAGACTGCGTCATGACGTCGAAGATCTTGCCGGAGCGGTCGCCGCAGGCGCTCACGAGGCGAAGGTCGTCGTCGGAGAAGGCGAGGTCCATGATTGCGTTTTCGTGGCCTTGCATGATCATCTCGACCTTCGGTTTGGGGGTCTCTCCTGCTTGGGTAGTCGTGGTGTCGAAGAAGCGAATGAAGCCTTCTTCGTCGCCAATTGCTGTGAGAGGGGCATCTGCAGTGTTTAGCCGAATGAAGTTTGGAGACGGATCCAATGGTACTCACTGTGACAGCTCGCCAGACTGAATGGAATAGTATTCGATTGAGTCAGATGCGCGCTGATCATATGTGTGTCGGTTCCCTTGCTCCAGAAAGAAGCTGTGCTTGCTCTTGAGTCTAGACATGGTCAGTTCATGGCTTTGGAGACAGGCACACAAGGGGCTTCCTTACCAAAAGCGGGATACTCAAGGTGTTGACGACCTGGTCTAGGAGTGCTGCCTTGTTCGCGAAGTAGAAGCTGGGCACCAAAACCACGGTTGCGAAGTTTGATCACCGGCTGTGGTTGGTATTTAGGCTCGGGCTATAAACCGGTCAGTTTTGGTCTCATCAGCAGCAGAAGTATCAAACGTACGGATTCCTCTTTTGCAGGTCTGAGGGGCTTGGAAAGAGAGGCGACGGGCTTGCCCTTGCTCGAGTTCTGAACACCTGCCCGGTTGCACTTAAAATAATCGATCTAGACACAGTTAGTTATTGGCCGCAAGCTGGACCCGAACGTAGAGTACTCACCAGAGTAGACCTCGGCCTCAAACCATCATATCCCACAGACGAGAAATTGCTAGCCGTTAAGGAGCTCAGCTTCCGCGCAAACTCATCTGGTGACGTCTGCGGCCCAGAGGGATATCTCCTCCCGAGAGGCGGCAGCTGGGGAGCTGAGGGAGAGTGAACCTCAGGCGACCCGACCACTTGATCTTCAACATTCTCATTTTGGCCCAAAGGAGACCTTGCCAGCGGGCTCCGTCCCAGAGGCATTCCGTCCTCCTCCTCCAAATCCTCCAGTTGTGTTCTCGACAGTTTCGTCCCCGAGCCGCGGGCCAGCTGTGGCAACTTCATGGGAATTGCATTTACAACACCCCTCTTCCTCTTCTTCTGGCTCTCCTCACTTCCAAAAGGCGACAGAAAGCTCGGGTTCGAGGTTGGCGAGATCGGTCCCGAAACGTCCGGGCTGGATCGGGGAGGGGTCTGCTGGGCATTAATCGCAGGGTCGCCCATCTCGGCGAGGACCGGCCTCGAGCTCTGAGAGGGCATCCCGCCGCGGCCGGCTCGCGGGGTGAAGAACCGCCTGAACTTTCTAGGTGTCACGCTGGGTTTTCGCTTCTCCTTGCGCGAGGCTCGCGGGGGTGGTGACGAGGGGAGCGTCGGCGAGGAGGCCGGGATGAGGCCATCGCTCGGCGGCGGGCTCGCCATGCCGCCGTGATAGACCATGGCGGAAATCGGGGGTTTCGGGGAGTTGGTTGCCTCTTCAGTTGATATATAAAGTAAACAAACAATTGTCACAGAAGAACTTCCAGCTTAAAGCGTTTCGTCGTGGCCGAGATGCGGGAAGATTTCAATTGTGGGATTGAAAGCTGGGGTGGTGAATGGCAGGGCCTGGCGGACAGGGTGGGAGGAGGCGAGCTTCGTGTCTGACGTCTTTTACGTACTAGACTCAACCACCTCGAAGTACTTTGGACGCGATGGCGTCGCGCGCGCGCGACGCGGGTCGGACCCACCTACCCCGGTGGTTTAATTGATTTTTTGAATTCCAGATGCACGGGTCCGGCGCGAAAAAAGTCCAAGCTCCTGCAGGCCGGGATGACCCACATCACATCCATTATCTCCACGTGATCGTTATCGGTCCCTAGAATTTCTCAAAAAAATTGTCTGGGAGGCGGCGGGGCCCATACATGAATCTTCATTGCAGCGAGCGGACGACGGTCGCATATCCTCCTCCACCTCGAGATCCCGTCGTCGCCGCCCTCAGCTCGACAAAATGGCGATTCAGAAGAAGCACGGAAAGGGGCGTTTGGATAAGTGGTACAAGCTTGCCAAGGAGAAGGGGTACCGTGCCAGAGCTGCGTTCAAGCTGATCCAGCTGAACAAGAAGTATGGCTTTTTGGAGAAGAGCAGGGTCGTCGTCGATCTTTGCGCTGCGCCAGGTGTAAGTCCCACGACATAACCTCTTTGTATCATTGTGTTCGTTCTGACAATCAATCGCAGTCGTGGTGTCAAGTCGCAGCCGAAACATGTCCCGTCGGTGCCCTGATCGTCGGTGTCGATCTTTCGCCCATCAAGCCGATTCCCAAGGTCATTACCTTCCAGAGCGATATTACGACCGATAAATGTCGAGCCACGATCCGCCAGCACCTCAAGACATGGAAGGCCGACTGTGTTCTGCACGATGGTGCGCCCAACGTCGGTACCGCCTGGAACCAGGACTCCTTCAACCAGGCCGAGCTGGTGCTGCAGTCCATGAAGCTGGCGACCGAGTTCCTCGCCGAGGGCGGTACCTTCGTGACCAAGGTCTTCCGCTCCAAGGACTACAACCCTCTTCTGTGGGTGTTCAACCAGCTCTTCACAAAGGTCGAGGCCACCAAGCCCCCGTCGTCGAGAAACGTCTCCGCCGAAATCTTCGTCGTCTGCAAGGGCTACAAGGCGCCCAAGCGCATCGACCCGCGGTTCCTCGACCCCCGCGCCGTCTTCGCCGAGCTCAAGGACGCGACGCCCAACAACGAGGCCAAGGTGTACAACCCGGAGACGAAAAAGCGCAAGCGTGACGGTTACGAGGAGGGAGACTGGACGCAGCACAAGGTCGTCACGGCCAGCGAGTTCATCCAGACCACCGACCCGATCGCCATCCTCGGCTCCGCAAACCAGATCTCGTTCGACCAGACCAACAACGGCGACCTCGCGCTGGCGGCCCTGGACAAGCTCCCCGAGACCACGGACGAAATCCGCCGAGACTGCGCCGATTTGAAGGTTCTCGGAAGGAAGGAGTTCAAGACGCTACTCAGATGGCGTCTCAAGGTCCGCGAGATCTTCGGCTTCCCCACCAAGAAGACGGAAAAGGCACAAAAGTCTCTCCAGGAGCAGGTCGCCGGCGAGGAGGTTGCCGAGGTCGAGTCCATGGACGAGGAGCTGCGGATCCAGGAGGAGCTGGAGGCGCTGAAGAACAAGGACGACTCCAAGAAGAAGAAGGAGAGGAGGAAAGAGAACGAGAAGAAGCAGAAGGACATCGTGCGCATGCAGCTCAACATGGTGGCACCCATGGATATCGGTATGGAGCAGCACGGCCCCCTCGGTCCCGACGCCATGTTCGCGCTCAAGACGGTCGACAAGGCCGGCGGCGTGAACAAGATTGCCAAGGGAAGGATGGCGCTCATCAAGGAGAACGAGAAGAAGAAGAAGGAGGCCGAGTCCGGGATCTCGTACGGATCGGAGGACGAAAGCGAAGACGAGGCCGAAGACCGTCTCGAGCGGGAACTGGACGGCATGTACGACCAGTGGAAGGAGCGCAAGGCGGCGGCGGACGCGAAGTGGCGCGCCAAGCGCGCTCGCGAGGAGCACGACGACGACGAGTGGGCGGGCGTCTCTGGCGGTGAGAACAGCGACAGTGATGAGGAGTTCGAGATCGAATCCGGCAGCGACTCGGACTCTGACGAGGATGAAGACGACTCCGGCAAGCCTCTCGTCACTGACTTGGATAACACTCCCGAGGACGGCGACTTGTCCAAGCGCGCGAGGAATTTCTTCAGCCAGGATATCTTCAAGGATATCCCCGGTGTTCTCGACGAGCCTGAAGATGATGACATGGAGGGTATCGAGTACAACAACCAGAGAGCTGAGAATGGCGAAGAGCCCAAGTCTTTGAAGAAGGCTAAGAAGGAGGCCAAGAAGAAGGCCGAGGAGGAGAAGAAGAAGAAGGCCAAGGAAGACAAGAAGAAACCTGCTGCGAAGGACGACGACGAGTCCAGCGAAAGCGAGGACGAGGAAGCCGGCTTCGAAGTGGTCAAGCACAAGGAGGAGGACTGGGAGAACCAGGAGAAGAGACGCGCCGACGGCAGGCTAGGTAAGCTCCCGACTGGCAGTGGAAATGATAACAGCGCTGACCAAAAACCCAGACATCGACATCATCACCGCGGAGGCGATGACGCTCGCGCACCAGCTGGCGACGGGCGAAAAGACCAAGCACGACCTCATCGACGACGGCTTCAACAAGTGGGCGCTCAAGGACCGGGACGGCCTGCCGGACTGGTTCGTCGACGACGAGGGCAAGCACGACCGGCCGCAGAAGCCCATCACCAAGGCGGCGGCGGCGGCGATACGCGAGAAGCTGCGTGCGTACAACGCGCGGCCGATCAAGAAGGTGCGCGAGGCCAAGGCGCGCAAGAAGTTCAAGGCCGCGCAGCGCCTCGAGAAGCTCAAGAAGAAGTCGGACCTGCTCAACAACGAGGAGGGCATGACGGAGAAGGAGAAGGCGGACAGCATCGCCAAGATGATGGCCAAGGCCGGCCGCGTCCAACGCAGGCCCAAGCCCACGCTGGTCATTGCCAGGGGTGAGTACTACCAGTCCCGGTGGTCGGGGATCACTCGACTGTGGTGTGAAGAAGTTTTTGCTAACGTGCCGCGCAGGTCTCAACCGTGGTGTCAAGGGTCGTCCCAAGGGCGTCAAGGGCCGTTACACTATTGTGGACTCGAGAATGAAGAAGGACCTGAGGGCGCAGAAGAGGCTAGCCAAGAAGAAGAAATAGACGGTGTCGCGGTCGTTGTTTTGACGTTGATCATACCCTGGATCTTAGACGGCGTAGAAAATGATAGAATCTGTAATAATCCAAAAAGCAAGCATGATACAGGAAGAATGTTATCTGCACGTGGAGATTCAATTGATGTGTCTGACTATCTGGTATTCATTCACACCCACGGCAGGCGGCACTGGTACGGGGTTCGCATGTCTGTGTGATAGTCTGAGTCGTTCCCACGCCCCCGGAATGGATACGATTTGCCGTGTTCATATGTATGTGTAGGTCTCAGTCAAGCCATCTGCCGGGTTGACTCACCAGCAGGTGCATGGAAAGCGAGGATTGTCATGTAATGAACATTATCATAAGTTTTGAAACTAAATATCGTCCCGCGCGCCCTGAAAAGCGAACCTCTATCAGCGGAGGAAGGGAATCATATATGAAGGACAAATGCCGCCGTAAACAAAAAAATACAACAACAAAACCATAGGCCCCCGTGCCTGACACCGAGGTTCGTACTCTACAGCATCCCAAGAAGATGGATGGACGACGCGCAGAAACAAACGCAACCCCCCGGTGTTTTTTCCGGGAACTTTTGACCCCTTGTAGAGGTGTTTCCCCTGCATCTTGACATCGTACAAGTGTTTCGTGTTTGCCGTCGTGCTGAAAGAACCGAAGAACGCCGTTGCTATCCCGAGAGCAAGCCGTAAATGCAAAGATATCTCATTGTCGTGTGATTACATCGTATCGTGCGCATATCCAATCCTCGGCCGTCTTGCGCGCGGGCCGTTTAGTCGTCTTCCTGCTTGATCTTGGGTCCATGATCAGGGGCTCGCGGTCCCAGCATCCAGTCCTGCATGGCCAACCATTCACTCCAGCTAGCCTCGGCAGCTTCGATCTCTTTCTCGGTGACGTTCTGCAGAGGCCTGAGAAAGGGGACTTGCTGCTCGCCATCCATGTCGTAATGCGTCTTGACCTTGAGCCAAGTCTCACTCTTGGCCGCGAACATGTAGTTGCGACGCTCGGCTTCGTGCATGGGCCCAATGCCGGCCACCCAGTCGTCTCCGAAGAAGCCGTGTAACACGGATGGTAAGTCAAAGCCGGTAGCTACCAGCCGGCGAATGTACGGCGTCAGAGTCGTGTAGGTGGCGGATGGCAACTGGGCGCCCAGCGGTAACTTTCCAGCGGCTCGGGCGGTGGACGGAGTTGAAGGGCCGGCCCCGGCAGGGGACGAGGGGCCGGTGGGCTTCGAGGACAGTACGGGGTTCTGTGCCTTTTGAAAAGGCAGCTGGATGTTGACAAAGGCAGCTACGGCCTGGATGGGCCCGGTGTACTGAGCATGATCCAGAAAGTATCGAAGGCATGACTGAAACTTTGGGTACCACTCAAAGATGTCGAATTGAGCATCTTGGAAGGGCTGCAAAGGAGGCCCGTTCAGCTGCGAAGGATGCGGAGGGCCGGTGAAAGAATGGCCTACCTGTGCATACTGAAATGACTGAAATGCAGAGCCAGCGGAGGAGCCGCTGGAGTGGTGGTAGGCCATGAGTCCTCAACAGGAGGAGATTGCTTCGGAGAAAAAGTGAAAACGAGAGTGGGCGGTTCCAATCCTGATCGACTCGTCAGGTCGGGAGTGCGTCGGCAGTATTAGCAGAAGGTCGAACGGGTGAGCGGGAGGAGACGAGTCGGCGACGAGTTCGACGGGGTGGATCGGAACGTCGGATTGACGCAGAGTGGAAAAGACAGCAAGGCAGCCGGATCATGCAACCTCATGGGTGTCAGTGTCTAATAACACAATATCCGACGAGGTTGCAAGTCAGTTGCGATGTGCGTCTCCTGGTGAGTTGTCGGCTGGGAGTTGACAGAAAAGTTGAGAGAAGTGTGGTTGGCGGTACAGATCTGACGCTGATCAGGCAAAGACGACATGCAGACAAGGAGGAGAAGGAAGAGCAGGACCACATGCGGAGACCGACCTGCATGGAGATGGAGTCGGAGAAGCAAACACGGCAGCCAACTGAGTAAGGGTACAGTACCTGACGGATACTCGAACCCAGGCCTGTTTTCGGGGGGGTGGTCGGCAAAGGACGTGGGCGGGAGGTGACAGGCAACGGCAACGGCGACGGCGACGAGCAAGGAGAGAGACGTTAGGTTCGAGACGGGATACTGACGGGATGTCCGCCAGGTTTAATATACTCTGGACCGACATGCACATGTACATGTGTCCATGTATGATTTTATGTATGTGTAAATGGTCCCTTGTTTTTTTCTTCCTCCTTGACGTTTGTAAGGAAGGGGAAGGGGAGAAAAAATAAAAAATAAAAAAAGGGACGGGGCAAGCACCCCCCCAATGGGACAGGTACTTGATAGGAAAAGAAGGGGGAGGAAAATGGGAGGAGAGAGAAGCGGAATGAGAGGTCGGAAGGTACTTCGTACATGCTCAACTGCAGCAGGGGCAGAACCGAGAAGGGTACCTACATCAGAAAAAAAAAAAAAGTGACATGGTCACCACCGCACCGCTCCTTGGGTCGAGATCGCGTCTGCACCCACGGCACGCCAATCCGGCGAGGGAAGAGGGCAGAAGACACACACGCACACATGCACACCAGTTGAAAATTAAGTCAGTGGTTGATGTGTGTGTGTGTGTGTGTGTGCTCGTGCCTGTGTACCGCTACCTGCTCCCGTCCACCTTCCACTCGGTCTGTGGGTGCGTGATCCAGGTTGGACATGTACAAAATAGACAGACGTGCGGTCGGTCGTAACGACGTTGAGCAGAGCAGCTCAGGTGGATAGTCAGAGTCAGAATCCAAAGGAGGACCAGCTGTATCAGTATCAGCCAAGGCACGGTACGCCAGTCGGTAGCCTGGCAGGTAAGTTTGAGATAGCGCGTCGCCATCCCGTTGATAGTGTTGCTATATAAGTCAAAAGTGGCTAAAGTGAGGTGGGAGGTTAAGGTAGGTTAGGTTAGCTGGCGCAGGTAAGGCTTCACGGATTCAGTCCACCAAATGTGTGTGCGATGGTGCGATAGTGCGATGGGTGCTGAGATGGAGGTGTGTGAGGTGAACCATGGATCGGAGGGCTGGAGTCATGATGAGAGAGGCGTGTGGGTAAGGTATCTGGGGGTGACGACTCGGTGACTGGCGATTGCCAAGAACGCCGACGCCGCCGCCTTTCTCAGGGTCTTGATGCTTCGTGAGAGTGTGCAGATAGTATTTGCGCCGGCCTGTCCGTTGACGACGTCGGATGAGATGCTTGGTACGGAAGAGTGGAGGTGGAGCACTCCATGATGAACGTGAGATGGCGGGTGAGTGTAAGATAGTGGAGATGGAGAAGCTCACAATGAGAGACAAGGCGATGGATGGTCTTGACGAGAATGAGATGGCAGGGCATTCGGCCGGCAGGTAGGTATCATGAGATCCGTCATGTTGGGAAGGGGTTGCTCTCTCATCTCATGTTTCGGGGGTCTCGATTAGCGCCGCCTTTCTAGTTTTCCGGGCTGCCAGCACCTGGTCAACAAACATCCGTCTCAACTTCGAGGATATGGATGAGATGAGATGGGATGGGATGAGCACAGGCAAGCGCCCAGTGCACGCGGTGGGCACAAGTTGGCCCAGGCTCATCGTGTCCGTCCGTGGCTGCATCTGCGTGACAGAGTCCGATGGGACTGGCACTGGCACTGGCACTGGCCCGGACTGGGGGCCCGGGGACAGGGAAAGGGAGATCGCAAGTCCATGTCGTTCGTAGATGCCGTGCGCCGCGGTGCGGTGCGGTGCGGTGCGGGTGTGGTGTGTGGTGCAGGGACGTGGACGCGGTGATAGTCGGAGCCAACGCCGGGGAAGAGGTCATTGGCCAGATTCAAACGGAATTCAAAAGTGTCGTCTCCGCAAAGTGAAGCACGGGAAAGACTACAGAGTAACCTGGCCGGGTTACGAGTACTAGGTAAGGTAGGTATGCATGCACCTCATCGTGTAAGGTATTCGTAGATTTGAATCTGAGCAACGAGATGAGATGACCTGAGGTTCAGCCGGTCAGCTTCCCAATCCGTAAGCACCTAACCATTCGGCCGGGTTTGTGGCGGTCGAAAGGCGCTGCAAGAGGAGGATCAAAATGACCTAGCCGGGGCTGTACTTCATTCAGTAAGTGAGGTGTGAGGTGACGCCCTGGAGGAAGAGAAGGAAGAGGATGATGAGGAATGTACAGAGTACCTAACCACCTTGAATGCCAAGGCAGGCGTAGGGCAGGTAAGGTACATACGATGGATCAGGACGGGGCGTGTAACAATTGGAAAAGGGCAACACCGGGCACATCTCTCTCACTCTCACTATCATCGACACCTCATCCATTTCATTCCGTCCCTCTCGGTCTGGGAAGGTCCAGGTCCAGGTCCAAGTGGCAGTGAGGGAGACACCTGCCAGTCCCTGCCCGCCATCATAAACACCCCTGCCTGCCACCTGGACAATTCTTGGGCTGCAATAGAGAAAAGGAAGAAAAAAGAAAAGAAATCTGCAGGAAAATCGAGACAGGTCCAATGTCAGTGGCCAACTCATGCAGCATCGTGGACCGTCAAGGATCATCATCGTCAGCATTGTCCCTACTTGCTTGCGTGTTACCCGACTGCTACCTCTGGGCGAGCCTCCGACTCCGAATACCTAGACGCTCCCTGCTACCTCCCTCTTTCACGAGCACGAGTCTCGACAGTCTCTCCCTCCTGACTGTCATGACTGACGAAGCACTCATCATCGATATATCGGATTTCGACGGTCGACCGCCGGTTGGGCCGGATATTGCCAACTCCCCCATTGACGCCCACCCTGTAACCGTAAACCAGACAGCCTGGTCCCATTCCCATCTCATGTCGCTCGTGGGCTTTCTATCTCCTCGCCTTCCTTCAGCCGTTGCCATCATCTTCCCTACCTTGCTCCGCGATAAACCTCAGGTATCGCTGCGTCTGTTCTGGCCAGCACCATGACCCGAGTAAATCTCGGTTCGCTCGCCTACATTTCGCCTCCACGACCAATTTGCGAATACCCAACCTCTCAAACTCGCAAAGCATCATGTTTGTTTTTTTGCTTCACCCAGCCGCCGACTGATGGTGAGGGGACATCTCGACGTCTCCGTATTAGTGACCGGAGTGGCAACCGACCATGGTCAACAAGTCATGGCCACCACTCACAACGACGGCAACACGGAGCAGCCAATATGCACATACTTGGCGCACGATGTGGTTGTCGGCGGTTGCCTCCCTTTCTCCGTGCCTCTCTCCGCGCCTCCCGAGCTTGCGACAGTGTCAAGTGTTGAGCGGTAATGCCATCGCCATGGGCTGGCCTCTTGCTTGCTTTTTCCTTGGTGCTCCCATCAATTACTTTAGCCTTGATGGGGCAGCCCACCCGTGTCTCCCCTCCGAGGTGGACTCGACTTGTCATATTCTCTCACATCTCGAGTTTCTGGACGATGCCTTACGGCCAGGTGACGAGATTACTCTGATCAACACGACCATCATCATATCCTGTGAGGCATCCGGGCGCACAAGGAACGGACGGAGATGGGCTCTAATCGGCGAAATCGCCTTATGACCTGCATACGCGGCATTCGTTAATCTTGTAATACGCAGATTCGGTTCTTCTGGGGGCTGGAGGTCGGGATGATGCCTTCCCTCGGAATCAAATTGGTTCAGATCAGGCAGGTGAAAATTTGAGAAGGGGGTCTTCAAGTCGCTTGCACCATCGACAGTCCCGACATCTACTCCGTAGCCGTGGTAGATGTATCATGTATCCGTAAGGTTGGTGAGGTAGGTACAATGAAGAAGGTACCGAAAATGGCAGCCCGTTCAAGATAGGTTCGGGGGTAAAGCCGGTAGGGCAGGGGTGTTACTGCGTAGGTACCTTAGTTCCTTGATACCGGGGTCTGGATCCCGATTACATAAGCCAACCAAGACCTAATTCGTAGCCACCAGACGGGCAGTCTATCGCGACTGACCTGGAGGCTCTTCACTCACCATGTTGCCATTCCACAACAATTCATCATCTCACGAATCACGGCTTGCGCTCGCCTGCGAAAACCACGCAACCTGCACTGTTCAATGCATCTGGCCCGGTCGACATCAGTAACGCTTTGCTTTGGGAAGCATCACGAGCTGATAAATCTCGCCTACAGATCGTGTGTGACACAGCATCAAATTCCTCCAATACTTCCTCCAGTGGTTTTCTTTCGCCGCATCCATCAACGGAGAACGCCGGCCACATATGCAGCCGGAAGAGGAGGGTTTGAGGAAGCCCTTCTGCAGGGATCGAGCCGCCCTGCTACCTACCACCCTACCTAGCTGGTCCTGTTCGTGTTCTTGTTCTGGTTCCGGCCGAGACTGGGCAGACCAGGACCACCTTCGACTACCAACCTTCGTCGACTACCGGGCAATAGTTGTCTCTTGCTCCTGTGCCTCTCTGCCTCCCCGTGGCAAAGGAACGGTCACACTACGCCTAGTTGACTCTCGTGGCCGTCGCTCTAGTGCCTCTTCCTGGAGCTCTGAATTCTCAAATGGAACCAAGCGGCTATTGGAAGGCGGAGAAATGGGACGAACTGGTGGCTTAGTTGACTGAGACACCGTCAACTTGTCGGTGCTGCCCAGTGGGCAGAATTCGCACCCTTCCTGGGTCTCCTCCGAGACCACATCCCGCTCTCGCCGTTCTCTGGTCCGATTTGTCTCCTCTGGGTCATCCAATTCCACGCTTACGTCTGCCTTGCCGTCAGGGTCCAGTGGACTATGTCTGCACGCCCCGACGAATCCACGGATTCCAAATACTGCTGAGCACTTGTCTACCGCACACTATGTCATCATATCTCCGGCTCAGCAGGCTCTTCTTCCCGCCTCACGTCGTTTCAGTATGCTGTCATTCGCCATTTCATCCCTTGGAGGCTGGATGTAGCCGCTGCCATGTCTGGGTTAACTGGCCAAACGACGTTCCCGGATGGGCCTGTACCGAGACCTCCAGCTCCGCGGCTTGTCAGCTATCGGAACTCATATGTCGACCCGTCATGGCAATCCTGATGGACTTCTGTGCGGTCGATCTGGGTTGATAGACGCTTGGCATTCGAAACAGTCGCGGCGCTCACGGCTTTCACGGCACTTACCGATTAAAATCTCCGACCTCAGCTAATTCTTGCGCCAGCTGGTCCCTTGACCTAGGCCTTGCAAAGTTCACTGGCGCCAGCTCACGGCCGTCAGATCTGAGTTAGTCTTCCACTAGCTAGCTAGTGATCCAGCCGTCCCGAGCACTGCAGGTGCCTATGAGCTCCGGTTGCCGCGTCTCACACGCAAACACAAATATAGACAGCGTCGACGCTGTTGACATCGCCGCCTCCTCGCCATCCGTGTAAGACAGCAAGAATTCCTCGTGCCTGGGCACCGGGCACACAGTTACAAGCCAGAGCGGCCTAGCATCACGGGAGCCATCTGCAGGGACATTAGACAGCCGCCTTGCAGATATCACGATTCAGCTCAACAAATCAGCCCAAATGCTTATCGCTGCAAAGCTGACGAGATGCTTACTATACCTTGAAACCCGAGAGCAAACGCTAGGTCTCGCGGACATCGGTACATGGTCAAGACGAGCATGCTCTAAATGCGCTGTTGACAAGCCTGGTCCAGTGCTTGCCAGACACGTCTATACCAGTCGACCCGGAGACTCGATTTGCTGTCTGTCCAAAGTAATGCTATCTATCGCCACCCCCTCGTCGGATCACAGCCCGTTCCTCCGCAAGCAACAATGCCACCGGCTACAGGGAGCCGCCGCCTTGAGTAGCAGCCATGCAGCAGACCGTGGCACTATTCGAATCAAGTTCCGATGTCTTCACTTTCGATGCACAACAACTGCCAGCTTGAATGCCTCACTTGGCAAGTTACTTTGGTGGCCGAACTTCTGGCGCTGCGTGCGACATGCGTTATTGAGACAGCGGTACCAGGCGTCTTGGGGCTACAAATCTGATCACTGCATCGTTCCAGTCGGACGGTACCCCTCTTGGGTCTGCGCACACAGCATCTTCGGGGGTTCTAAATGCCTTATTTTGCACAACACCAAGCCAAGACGCAAGAGTTTTGCTGCAGTGCGAAAGAGGGGATACCATTCACTAGTTGTCCGAATCATGGGATATGTCGTCAATCCTCCGCGCATACATGGAGTTGCGGCTACGTGTTACCGGCCAGGCTTTGCCAATCAACGGGACAGAATATTCAACGAACTAATGCCCGCCACAGGTGAGTATGCAGGTCATCCCGTCGATACGCTCTCTTGAGTCTTGGAGCTTAGACCACTAGCTAAGCTTGGGAATGATCTTGGTCGATGTTCTATGGGCGCCCCGCCATCCATATTTACGCTTGAGGCTCCGTCGTCCTGGTTGGGCAGCATATTCGAACGACATGATCAGCTGGTTCTTTGTGCTGACACTATTTTGGGCTTTGGGAGATTCTCCAGCCACCGAAACTAAGCTTCACCGGCTTTGGCACGCCTTTGTTGTCCCTGACAAACGGCCGTCCAAGCTCAATTTGGTGTTCGGACGGACAAAGCTGAAGAGAAACACGGCCGTTTCCGCTCCAATCCGAACGGTTTTGCCACGGACCAACAGCTTAATTGTACGTATGGAAACCGACGCAACGCCACAGTCGGGGAGGATGTCAGTATCTCTCTCCACATTGTGTCCCCCTTCACATCTTTCGCTGACACTAACAAGTAGTCACAAGCATATGCTCAACCATGCTGAAGATCAAGTCTGACGTGCAAAGACCATCGCGGAATGCGATGTAACGTACCATTGCCAGCAACTGTTGTCGATGAAAATGTATTGGATTGTCCATTTCGACCCCTTTCGCCGTATTGACGGACATTCCGAATCATCTGGGTTGTTGAACGGCCATTTGTCTGGCCGCCAAGTGCCACTTCATATTGTCGAATGTGCCAGATGCGGCGTCAATGGTACTCGAAGCGCTTGTACGTCGCAGCTATGTTGACTTGATGTCAAAATGGTGCGATATTCTATCGTAGGACGACATCTGGATGTTCCCCTGCAGCAAACCGGCCTATCGCAACTTCTCTGTTGCCGCAGTGGGACGGCGGACGATCCGAAACAGGAGTTGTCACGGGGAGCTACATCGAAGCTGCTTGACACTCTCTTCTACTGCGAATACGTACGGCTCGGTATCAAATCGTGGTTGACCACACCGACGACGCAACATCACCAAGTATCCAAAACGGACAAAATCTCCCGAATTTACTTTTCGATCTTCGGTCGTCGAGAATGCTGGGTCCATCGAAATTGAGAGGTGGCGTCACTCCAGCACTCCAGAGGCCGCCGGAGTCGCAGTGACTCCGTATGATCCCGAACAAGAAATTATACGTATGAGGGCAGCACAACCGGCAGGACCTGGCCTGTCTGGGTAAAGATTTACTATTCGAGAGACGTTTTATTCTCCGACTCATACTTGACAGCCAGACTTCTACAGCGGACGAAGTCTCCATATTACGCATCCAGTGGCTTGCTGTGCCAGGGTGGCAGAACGGCATCCCACCGGTTTCCAATGACTCGGCGCTAGTTTGTGAAAGCTTACAAGCCCTCGTGCTGAGGCGCATGTTGTGCTTGATGGGAGGCACAGAGGCACGAGCCCATCAGCACTTGGAACAATCCGACGAGAAAATACCTGAAGTACATATGACTACAGTGGGACTGCGTGACTGTCCAGGCTCGTCTGTCAAGCAAAGGTTCGTATCACATCGAATCTTCTTCTCAATCTTTGACAGTCATTGCTACTGTCCCTGGCCAGGAAGACCGTTGATCCCCGTGGTGGGAGTCAGAATCGGGAATGCCGATCTAGTATACAATCGCAATTTCGATCATCGACGATGAATTCGCCTTATAGTTACTCAGATGTGCAGTACGGAAGCCACAACAAGCCGGAGATGATTGTAACACAACCCCAAACTACTACTCAAGCGTCGATCGAGCACAAGGGGGCGTCCCGAAGCCATCTGACGTCGGACCCAAGAATTGGCGGAGCCGGCACCGATCATCCGGTTGAACGTGGGATAGATGCGCCAACGATTCGGGAATGGACTCGCTCACTTGCAGATCAAGATCTCGCGGGATCCCTGCCTGGAAGAGACCTGGTGTGATCGCGATTCGCTGTCGGACAATATCGATGTAGGGAATACGATGCCTGACAAAGTAAGTTGTGATCCCCAAGGTCCAATGCCCGCACGACCAGCCCTGTTACCAAGACAATTCTTCCATCAATCGTCTGTCGTAAACGAACGAGCTTCACCATGACGCCCGTCAGCCTTACGGAGAGGAACGAGTATGACGGCAGCTATGCCGACATTAGGCTCCCCTTGCGCAACGTTGGGTGTTGTCGTACGAAACCAGCCCCTTCTTTCAAAGCTCAGGCTTTCTTGGGATCTTTCCGATATTGGAGCCCAAGTTTCGAGGATCATGACGAGATGAAGTTGCTTTGAGGACAGTACTAGAGACAATCGCTCCTTGCGACAATCGACTTGGCGCTACTACAGCATACTTTATGTCTCTGCAACCTGCTTCCGTCATTTCAGGGCTTCAATATTGCATCCTCTTTGCCATCATATACTCGGCAAAACGCGAAGCTGTCATTCAGAATCCCCTCAAGCACTCCCAGTTCGTCAAGTCGGAAACACTGTCGAGGCTCTTCCGGCTTGCAGGGTGCCTGGGCCGACAGCTCCGGAGCACACAACTTAACAACAAATTCCTGGCCAATACGGAAGCATCACGACTGCATGTTTCTACGTCACCCCGGAAGTCGGGTTTTGGGGTCTGATTGGTGGTGCATTCTGGAGTCTACTTTGGGAACCTTCTTCCCAAAACCTGAGTGAGGTAGACAACGTTTATCATGCATTCCTGACCTTGCTTCGCGCTCGGCCGAGTACCGGACCGTTGGGAATGCGTGCAAGGCAGGTGTTTGGCGCGCAATGGTTGCCCAAAACGTTCAACCCTTCACAAATTCCGCGAAAAGCCTCCGATTTCCGCTGTGGGTGTGCTGGGGATCGTGTCTTGAACAGCAAGGTAAGGCGGCTGGGGAAACTTTCCAAGGCTCAACCGACCCCGGCCGGCATGTTGATGTGGTTCTCGTGGCAGTATCGTGCGGGATGATCAGCCCAGCTAACTGCGCGTATTTCAGCCGCTCCACGTTCGATTGGGTGGTTTTGGCGAGTTGACAAGGACCTGAACAGAGCCTGCCTTCAGCTGCAAGCCACATTTTCCTCTTCGGGCTTAAGCTCCTGATAGTATCATTTCGGGCACCGCCAAACTCCACCACACCGCTAACATGCCAAACGAATAACACGATATCTGAGTTCTTGTGCTCTTTAGAGGCCGTCTTTCTCTTTGCCTTGGAGAGTTGTTGTTATACGGAGTTCGAGTGAATCTCGAGAGACGTTTGCGCTCGGATGGACTGGCATGATGCCTCGCAAATGTTCAAGGAGTTGCTTAAAAAGACCAAAGACAGAACTGCGACGACTCCCTTGCTTGGAGATGTTCGACATCGCGAGTGCGTTGGTCTCGGATATCGTGACTCAGGAATGATCTCCTGGGGGTCTGCCTTGCCAGGTTCATGATTGCCAACACTATCCAAGCCATCACTCCATACCTGCAGTTCACGAGGCGGAGTTTCCACTCGGTCCAATCATGATATCCCTGGGCATGGCACAAGCAAGTGACAGCTGGAGATGGACCCTTCATGTGTCTTCTCTCCTGAGCCTCATTGGCGACGGGAAGCCGCTGTCACTCGTCTTCCCCGCAGGGCGCGAGCTTCGGCAACTTTTACCATTCAGCCCGAGCTGGTCAGCATGGAGCTTCGTGTCAGTCTCCCGTTCTCCCTGTCTTCCCGCAAGGGTTTTCCTCGAGACTTTTCTATCCTCTGACACCCGTCTCTTCCTCGATTCTCGTTTTCCCATCATCTTCCGTCACATCCTATCACCAAAGAAGAGGATCAAGAAGAAACATGGGAAGATTCGTTCTGCTCGGAGCCCTTGCTGGCCTCTACCTTGGCGCAGAGTCCAAGGCTTTGAGATGGCAGGACGACACCCCAAGCTGGTCCCCTCCCAAGGAGACCATCGCCGCCATGGACATGATGGAACTCGGCCTCAGTCCGGTACCGACGGCGGCGCCTGACCCGGCCAGCGTCGAGCTCAAGCTGGCCAAACGTGTCAGGGGCGACGATACTTGTGGTTACATTTCCGGAATATCCAGTGAGTAGTTGCAACCTGACTCGCCGGTCATCGTACCTGAACGTCGCTGATCCCACAAAGCCGACTCCATCTACTGCGGCGTCGGCTCCTGCGTGATCAACAGCTTCTACTCCGTCGTAGGCTGCTGTGCTTCTTCATCAATGTCGGACTGCAAGATCGCAACCGCATGTCTGCCCTCGAGCTCGTCGAGGTTTTACACCAGCAGCGACACTCTCATGCGTTACTGGTAAGCAATTGGTCATGTTTTACTCCAAGAATGCCAAGAAAACCGTTGTCTAACAACCCGCGACTAGCTCCTCCTCCGCGCAGCCAGAGTGCATCACTTACGTCTACTCCGATGCCATCTTCTCAAAATATACTTTGTATGATTGTGCCACCAGCGAGAAGCGCGTTATAGTCTATGCAAACCCCACTGATAGCGCGGCCGCGAATCCGAGGACAACGGCCCCTGTCATTGACGAGTCCTCCGTCGTGCCGAGCCCGGTGAGCAGCACCGCCACCCCGGGCCCCATCACAACTACCGCCGCCCCGGCCCCGGGTGGCGGCGGCGGCTCTTCCACGCCCGTCGGCGCCATCGTGGGCGGCGTCGTCGGTGGCGTAGCCGCCATCGCCCTCATCGTCTTCGGCATCATCTTCCTCCTCCGCAAGAAGAAGAAGGACGACCCCAACAACAACCTCAACGGCCAAGCACATCCCGTCATGTACAACCCGCAGCAACCCCAACTCGGCCACCAGCAGCAGCAGCAGCCGCCACCGCCACAGATGTACCAGACCACGAACACGCAGCAGTCGTCCCCCGGATACGCCCCCAACGGCGCCGGCAACTTCCCGTCCGGGTTCACCCCGGTGCCCGACAATAGGCAGAGCATGCTCAAGCAGCCGTACGACGTCACCGCGGCAGGCTACGACCACAACGGCCACAGCCCGAGCCCGCCCGCCAGCCCGCCGCCCATGAGCCCCTCGCCCACGTACCAGTCCGGCGTCCCGTCGTATACGCCGTCGTCGCTGGGGAACGGCGGTCCTAGCCCGACGCAAGCCGGATATCCCACGCCTCAGCAGCAGCAGCAGCAGCAGCAGCCGCCGCAGCAGGGCTACTACGCGCCGCCCGCCCAGACCCAGCATCAGCAGACCACCAAGACGACTCACCACGGTCACCAGAGCTTCGCGTCGGAGTTGCCTGCCACGAGGGGTGATGGTGAGCTGCGTGAGTTGGCCTGAGAGGGCATCCTCATGAAAAGGAACTTGAATGACGAAAAGTGGCCGTGGTTGGCTGAGTTTCTATTTGTTTTGTACGGTTGATGCTATGTAATTAATCAACGTGGGTTAAAACCGTCCAACGAGCGCAGTTCGGGACGGGATGAGAGAACGGGATATGAATGGATTACTATCTTTATGTATATATGTATACCCAAACCTTTTAGGCACGGCCGAGACGAGCCGCGACTCTCTCTAATGCGATATAATGCACCATCAAGCTCGAGAAAGATTATACAGTTATTTCGTCATCACGGAAATGCCTCGTCACAAACGGCTGTGTCTATCCCGGCGCCAAGGCGTGTTCGGGTTGTCCTCTCGCCCCGGGATGAACTGGTCGATGGCGAGAGTGTTGAGGAAACCCGGGTGGACTTGGTCTAAGCTGGTGACGCCGCACATCTTCATCGTGGTTTCTAGTTCGTCTCGGAGGACTTGGGATAGCACAGTCAGTCTCACCTCATCTCTCAGCTCGGATGAAGGGTATACACCAAAACACTCACTCTCAACATAACGCTCCACGCCCTCGACGCCGTAGTTCAGCCCGTACAACAACCCCCTCCCCACGCCGACGGCCTTGGCGCCCAGACACAGGGCCTTGAAGATGTCGGTCCCGCGCGAGACGCCGCCGTCGACGTAGACCTCGAGCTTGTCGAACACGTGTGGGCAGTTCTTCTGCAGCTCGAGCAGGACCGCGACGGTCGCGGGCGAGGTGTCGAGGCTGCGACCGCCGTGGTTCGAGAGCACCACGGCCTCGACGCCCGCGTCCGCGGCGCGCTCGGCGTCCATCCACGTCTGCACGCCCTTGAGGACGATAGGCAGCCCCGGCACCGTGCGGCGCAGCCAGGCGACGTCGGGCCAGCTCACGGAGGCATCGATGTAGTTGCCCATGATGCGTCCGATGGCGCCGCCCTTCGCGTCGTTGCCGGCGCGGGCCCCGGAGATGGGGGACGCGATGGACTCGTCGGAGCGGACCCGCTCGTCGGCCTCCCTCTTTCCCGGGATCGGGGCGTCGATGGTCAGGAAGAGGGCCTTGACGCCCTGGGCCTGGGCGGAGCGGATGAGGCGCTCCGAGTTGGCGCGGTTTTTGTCTACGTAGAGCTGGAAGAAGACGGGAGGGTCGTGGGGGTTCTCTGGGGTGTTGTGGGCGGCGCGGGCGGCGAGGATGTCGGCGAGAGGGAAAGAGGCGCTCACGGAAACGGTCTGGGGGATGCCGGCGGCCTTGCAGGCTCTTCCGAGCTCCTTTTCGCCCTCGGGGTGGACGAGGCGGGCCATGGCGGTCGGGGAGCAGAAGATTGGGGAGCGCATGCGGTGGCCGAGCATGGTGGTCGAGGTGTCGACCTCGCTGACGTCGACGAGGACGCGGGGACGGAGGCCGATGAGGGAGTAGGCGGAGGCGTTGCGGCGTTTTGTGTGTAGGTCCGTCGCGGCGGAGGAGACGAAGGCCCAGGCTTTGGGGGAGAGGGAGGTTGAGGCGGCCTCTTCGAAGTCGTGGGCGCTTATGAGGGTGTCCAGCGGCGGTTTCGAGGACGCCTGTGGAGGAGTCCGAGGTTGCTCATCTTGCGTTGGTGATGTGGCGGTGCTTGGTTGGAAATATTGACTTTGTTTTGGTTTGGGCATGTTTGCGCCGGCGGCGAGCACGCCCTTGAGGTGGGCGGCTGGTAGCGTCGACTTGACGAGATTGGGGCCGTGGACTTCGGAGTAGACGTCTGTCGCGTCCTTGCCGGCGCACTTGAGAATGACTGCGATCCCGCCGGGATGTTCGCGGATGAAGTCTGTGAAGTCCCAAACGTGGTCGTTGATGACGAGCCAGATGTCGTCTAGTTTGTTGTGTTTCGATATCTCATCCGGCGTCAGCGTGGGTGGCATGATACAGGTTCTCGCTTTCTCGCCGCGAAACCTAAGGGTTTGTTTTTTGAGAGAAGCTGAGATGACTTCTTCCTGAAGTGTTGACGATCACATACCTGAGGTAGTCTATGATGCCTCGGCCCGGACGCCCGTTCTTTCGTCTGAGATGGAACGGCACCGAGGGGTAGGCAAGATGCATGAGCTTCGGTGGTTAATGAGCCGAAGGGCAGCTTCCCTTAGGTTCGTGTGGGGAGACCCCGGGTATCCCGCGGATTCTGATGGCGGGTTCCCCAGTCCCCAGGGGGGAGCTGCTCGCTAAGACGCACGGACGTATTGCTGCTGTCAATCGGCTGCAGGCCTGCAAGCCTCTGCAGTGTGGGAGAGAAAGAATGCATGCCACTTTATTTTTATTTAATTCCGATACGCCCCGCCCCTTATCGCGATTCTCAGCTCAACCCAACATCACGTCACCCCGCCAAAGCCTTACCGATGAGACTCAGAGCCCTCTCGCTGTGGTTCATCTTGAGCGCGATCTGACGGCCGGGTTCGCTCATCTTGGCCCACGTCTTCTGCAGGATGCCGATGATCTTGGCCTCGTCAATGTCCTCCTTGCTCTCGAAGTCGTCGAACTGGTCGTCGAGGAAGACCAGGCAGGCGACGTCCTCGAGGACCTGGGTCTCCTCGTCCTTGCTCAGGTTCTCCTTGCGGATCAGCGCGGCGACGCGGTCGACATCCTCCCGCGGCAGGGCCGGCTGGATCTCGGCGGACGTAGACAGCAGCTCGGCCACCTGCGCCGCGGCCTGGGACTTGAGCTTGGCTCTCCAGGTGAGGTAGCCCGGGCGCGTCATCGGATACGTGTTGCGGGGGATCTCCCATCTAGATTCGTGGTGCGGATGGGTGAGTCAGACAAAGTGATTACTCTTATATGCTCGGCATCTTTCGTCATAGACTTCATGCTTAAATTTGGGACAAGCTTTCATAAAGGGACAGCATGGGTTGATGTGTTACCTCCTGAAGTGCTGGGCACGGCAAGCGAGCTGCAGCACGGGCGGTGCCGTCGGGCATCGCACGGCCAGCCAGCGCGTCATTTTGCGGGCATAGTGAAGTTCAAATGTCACCGGGTCGGCGTCGGAGGCGGAGGCGGCAGCGGCAGCGGTCGAGGGTCTGGGGTCTTGTTTGTGGGCCTCGTTAATCAGTTCGAGGGCCTTGAGGTAATTGGGTGGCAGGTCGGGCAAGGAGGATGACGCTGCCATGTTGGCAAGCGAATCGATGAAAGTGCTTGTTTTAGAAAAAGGTGGTTATTGGGTGAAGGGGAAAGAGTGATGGTCTGTTTCAAACTCTGGGAGGTTATGCTCCCGTCTCCTCCTCGGAGAAGAGAGAGGAAAAAAACAAGGGCTTCTTCAAAGGCCGATTGATCAGGTTGATCGCCTGCAACCACTAATAGCGCAACTGGACCCCCACACCCTTCCGTGGGATGAGTAAGCTGGGACCCTGATTGGCCCGCACGGCGAATCACCCGCTGAAGAGCTGAAGAAGAGCTGAAGATGGCTGTGGGAGCCCCGGGAGAGAGAGCCTCAACGGACGCCACCCCTGACCACTGACCTTCCCGTCCTTGACCCGGTCGTTAATAACATCAACTCGATATCCCCGAACCGCTGCGAAACGGGCGCCATTTCCCACTAAACTTCACACTCAGCACGTCGCACAATTAACGCCTATTTCTAGAAATGCTTATACATGGCCATTTGGTTGACGCCATCGGAACCCTCCTCTTGCCGATCTGGCCTGCTCTAGACTCTGCTTGACTTTGCCGTAGCAGGTTTCCGTTTGGTCCTCTCGTCCCATGTTGGGAGCGCGTCCGTACATGTGTCTGACGCCGGCTCGTGGCCCTTCCCCCCTCTTGTTGTTCTCGATTGCTCACCTCAACTGAAGTTTTGACACTTTGGCGGTCTTAAGAAGCCGTATTAATAGATTTGAGGGGCACTTTCCCTTGTCTTGCGGTGGTTATAGGCTGGCTTCCAGTGGCTGTTGTCTTTTTCTCAGAAACCATTGACGGTCCACGGGTAACTTTTCCCTCCTTTGCTCAGTATGGATATTCTGGAAATAAATCCGTTTGGAAAGTGCAATTGGACCCGTCACAGTGAAGGTCGGACTTTTTGAAAGCTCCTTCTAGGACTGCCAACTTATCCTTTCCCCCTCGCTCCTTCCTTGCTGACCTCCTTCCTTTCAATGCCAACTGGCGATCCACCTCACCTCACACCATTCATCCTCTTCCTCCACGATACGAGCTCACCAATACCACGCCGGATACAACAAACAGCATCAACTATTTGACGGAAACAAATCAATACATGTGATAATAGGATACAGACCTGCATCGCCTACTTCATCCAAACAATTAATATCAATCAACCCGAACCCTACATTTACCACCTCACACCCTCACACGTCACCTCGCCAAGGACTTTCACAAATCACCACTCTCAACATCAAACCTCGCCAGCGCCCCTTGTCGACACCGCCATGAAGGGTCGGAAGGCAGGCGGCTCCAAGCCGCACCACGACGTCACCATCGTCAAAGACACCGACGACGCCTCTTCTCATACGGCAGTCACCATCGACTCAGACTCAGACGCCAGTAGCACAATCACCCTGGTCGACTTCTTCCCGGGCCTGACCCTTGACAGCGACGAAGCCGGCGACACCTCCGCTGAATCAACAGATGCTACGAGCTCGCAGATCAGCAGCAGCGCCGACAAGCCCTCCACTGATGGAGACAGCGAGGCTTGTGCCAAGGAGAAGAAGTCGTCCGACGTCAATTGCCTCGTAGTGAGGAAGCAACGGAAGAAGAGCAAAGCCGCCCAGTCAGAAACCGAGTCCGCAGAGTCGTCAACCGTCGAGAGCACCAGCGGCGAAGAGTCAACTTCTGAGGGAGTCTCATCTGAGGCTAGCGGTAGCAAACCGGCTATGGCAGAATCCACAACGTCCGGGGAGACCTCATCTGCTGGGGACAGCCAGACTGACGGCGCATCTTCGAGCGCGGACGCCTCTTCCAGCGGGGACGCCTCTTCCAACGCGCCGTCATCGAATCCTGGCAATTGGACACCCTCGGAGGATGCCTTGATCCTCAGCATGAAGGAGGGCGGTGAGACATGGGCGTCTATCGGCAATGCCATTAACCGCGGAAAGAATGAAGTCAAGAAGCGCTGGCACGTGGTAAAGGCGAACAACGCAAACTCGACTGAGTCTGGCAATGACGCCAAGACCGAAACTGAGAAGACGGAAGACTCGACTGAGGAGAAGAAGCCCGAAGCCAAGACGGAGGAACAGAAGCCCGAGACCAAGGCCGAGAAGAAACAGAAGAAGAAGGCCAAACAGGAGCAGACTACCGAATGCACAAAGAAGAAGACAAAGGAGCCCAAACAGAAGGAGGCAAAGGAGGATGCTGTCGTCGAATGCACCAAGGCAAAGACCAAGGAACACAAGCAAAGGCACAAGAAAGCCGCCAAGGAGGAACCAGCACCCGAGGAGTCTGAGTCTGAAGAGGAAGACGACGAGAACAGTTCGTCCTCCTACCGTGAACGCATCAACCTCCTCCGCGACACCGAGTCCGAGTCCGACTCTTCGTCTTCCGCTACCAGCGAAGACGATGCCGACAAGCCCGGTTACTACGAGCGCGAACTCGTCCGCCAGGAGCGCTACATCCGCCGCCACGTCCACCCGGCCCTGTACCCTCCCAAGGCCGCCGTCCCCGTCCGCGCCCCGAGCCCGGCGGACAAGCAGCAGCGCCGCGACGACAAGGTCCTCGCGGCCGTGGCCTCGAGGCGCGAGGCGACGCGGTGGCTCGAGATGCAGGCCAACTTCTTCAACGTCACGGGCCGCATGGTCCCGCTGTACGCCATCAAGGCCCGCTGCGAGGCCGAGGAGGACAGGGGCAAGGCCGCGGGCGTGAGAAGCTGGGCTTCCTCCGTGGCGGGCAGCCACGAGCTGCTTGACCCCTCCGAGCGGCCCGAGATCCCGGATGATGCGCTCCTCAGCGACGAGGACTGACGACGCGGATCGCGTGTTCCCATCTCATACCTCTCTCATCGCGCTCCTCTTCTCCAGCTTATCCTTCTCAAGCCACTACGCTTCTCCCATCCTCTCAGCTTCTGGTTTGGCGGAATGATTGATGAATGATGATGATGACGGTTTTTCGATATCAGTTGGACGGGGAATGGGTGAACGACGACTCGAGCGAGCGATTCTTTTTTTCTTTCTTTCGGTACGGAAAAAGAGGGGTTCAAATAACGAACGAAACGATCATGACTGGAGGATCAAAGGAAAAGGAAAAGACCTTTTTCCTTTGTTTGCTGTTTGGGAATATCACGGGACCCTCCCTCCCGGGGAATGGGATCATACCAAAAAATTGGCGACGCCGGGGAAAAGCGGATTAGATAGATGATGGTTGGGTTTTTTTTCTTTACTTTTTGCTTTACTTCGGGATTTTGGCCTCTCTGTTTTCAACACAAAAAGTTCGAGGAATGGGAAATATCGGACGGATCCTGGGTTTGGGTCCTTCGTAGCGCCGAAATGGAAAATACCCCCTTTTGATTTCTCTTGCTCTTTTGGTCCCTGTCAGCATGACGGCGGGTTGTGAAAGTGATGATGGATTAGAATCTCCAACCTCGAATGATGACCAAAAAATATAAAGTACAATCCGCCGCGCAGAACGGGGTATCTGTGGAACAAAGTATTAAAACAAGTCAAAAACCGCCAACGCAGATCGGTGAAGACCCCCTTCCATCTTCTTTTCTCGTCTCCTCAACCAAATCTCCCGTATCCAAATTATAAGTACAAGTTGAGGCTTTGATGATTACCAAGAGCTCTCGATGTCGATGTTTGTAGGGCGCTCACGCCGCTTGATATGCTGTCCAAGGGCTTGGGTGTCAGCATTGTGCCGATGAAGGTCTCCAAGGCCGTCCCAGATTGACCTCTCGGCCGGGGTTGCCTAGTCCGACGTCCGATGGGAACAGCAAATTTTGTACATTTGAAGGTCTGAGGCCTCGAGTACCAAGCCTTTCGTCGAGGCTATGCGCCTTCTGAAACCCCTTCTGGCGCGCAAAGCTATGCTGAATATTCGCCTTTATCCAGCTGAGCGCCATATTGAGGCTCAATATGTCGGTCGACGTCTTCTAGCCTTGACTGGGACAGTCGATCATTCGACGATAAGCCTTTGTGCGGAAGGCCGGGTGCAAGACTTTTCGGCCAATGGCCTTTCAAATTGGATTCTCCATGCCGGGTGCCATGGTGGTGCCTGGCGGTGCCGGACTGGGACTCGGTCCTTGAGTCAACGTGTTGTTGCTGGATCCCAGGCCACGCTTCATCATCTTCCCCAAGACGGTGACCAACTCGCAGGCGTCGGAGAACATATCATCGTCCATGCCCTCCGTTGCTTCGTACACCTCGGAAATGGTGTCCTTGGCCAGCTTGCGGCTTCCGTCGGCATCGTGAACACAGTCGTATAGGAAGGCGGCGTACTCCGTCTTGACCGAGAGTCGCAATGAGTGCGACCCCCAGAGGTGCTCGTCGGCAAGGGCGATGGCGTCTTTGAAGTACTTGTGGGCCTCAGGGAGGAAGTCTCGCGGCGGTTCTAAGAAGGCGGCGGGAAGGTCTGCCCCTTTTCGAGGCGCGAATCCCGGTGGAGGGTTCACCGGGCCACCCTCGAGAGCATGTGTTGGCTGTATGGAACCTTGTGATGAGTTCCAGTCCTCCCTCGCGATTCCCTTGCCTTTGTCCAGTCTCGGTGGCGTAAGACCAGCCATGGTGTCGGGAGTCGAGATGCCCATTGTCGAAACGGCCGGCTTATTATGGAATAGGACGAAGATGTGATAGAACGACGCTCGCAGTTTCAAGGCCAAAACTCGAAGCTCAGTGTGGTTACCGACCATAGGTATTACATACTGCTGAAGCATAACGAGGCCTTCTCTCGAAAGCCAAATTATGTGGAAGATGAGGTCGAGTGACTGTGGCGCGCGGGAAGGATCAGGACGACGTTGTTTTTTCGCGACGACAAGCTGCTCCGCCAGGCTGAGAGAGAGGCCCAGAATCTTGTAGAGCATCGACGACAATAGAGGATTGTCCGTCTCGACAGCTTTGGCCCACTTCCCGAGGAACTTCTGATCAACCTCGGAAGAAGCCATTGAGGCTTTCTGCGAGTGTGAACGAACGGCGGTTGTGAAGTGGGTCGGGTCCTACTCGTGTGTGAGCGGCCTCTGATAATTCTCAAGCGGATATGTCGCTGAATGTGAGTATCAAGGCTGCTGCTGCTTACAGCCCTGAGTGCTTGTGAAGGGAATAATCAGGTACTGCCTCAACGCGAAGTGATGATTCGCAGCCAGTGTTCAGACAGGACAGAACGAAGAATCCCAAATGTTGCCCGTGATGATAGTAGAGCTCAACTAATCGGAGGGAGGTTCGACCCGCCGTATGGCTTTTGCGTCTCAGTTGATTACGATACTGAAGTTGCTAGCGTCAATTAGACATCATCCATATAGTGATAGCAATTGAGGGTTAGCAACTCACGGGTATAATACATTACAGTAGGTTTAGAAACAATGTCAGACCTGAACTGTGACCAATTGAACGACTTCTCGGTGCAGGTGACGACTAGCAAGCCGACGAGACAGACTTATGCTCGAATGAAGAAACGACGAAGGATTGGCCTGATTTCGCCGAGAGCATTGCAATGGTCGGGTGTTTTTTCAGCTGTCGTCGTGGAGACTTATTAGAGGCGAAGGCAAGTAGAAGCTGTCAATTGGGCTGCGAGGGCGATCCCTGGAGCATAAACGAGTGTAAGAAGGGACAAGCCGGTCAAGAAGAAAGCGGTGAAAGGCCGACGGTAGGCGAGGCGGCGGGGGCGAAATTAAGAAGCCGGACGTCTGCCAATGTCAAGATGGGCGCAAGACGGACGAGGTTCGGTGAAGCTGCGGCCGGTGACAGTTGCTGTGATCGAGTCGGGGGTGGTACGAGGTGCTGTGATCAAGTTTCCCGCTATGAGGGCATCTCGAGTGCAGTCGAAAAGGAGTCGATCGACGGGGCAGCGGCAACTCGGACAAGTTTTGAGATGGGTACAGGCGATGTAATGTAAGGTAATGTAGGTAGCTGCAGGTTATATGTGCCCTAAAGGAGTTGCAGACCAAGACGCAGGAGGGCCGGGGCGTGCGGTGGTATTGTGCATGAACGAGTGTGGGCCTGGGCGAGAGCAGCTGCGGTCTGGACGTGGAGTTCCAGCTGGAGAGCCGAGGGCAGCTGGGAATAGAGGCGCTCTTTTGGGTACAGACACAGGCTGGGCGTGAATGACTGGGGAGAGGTGGGCGAGGTGTAGTCGAGGCCGGATGTCGATAAGATGAGATGATGAAGTGGGAGGGTCGATGGCGATGGTGACTGAGGTGGTACCAGAAGCAAGACAGCGAATTAGATCGATGGTGGACGGTTGGTTGAGGGGGGTGAGAGATGCTGCAAGATGAGTTGTCCAACTCTCGGAAGACTACCCGCAGCGCGCGCAATGTGGTATTGGAAAGCCGGGTACCTGACGTAGAGAAGGGCGACTGTAGGGACGTTGTGTGTCGTTGAATTGGGCGGAAAATGGAGGAAGCAAAAGAAGTGAGGAAGCCAGTGACATCAACCCAAAAAAGCCGGGGCTGGGAAGGACGCTGGAGGACACGGCGGAGAGAAGAGGGAAGTACCTTGTAAGCGCACGCAGGCTGGGGAAGGCGAGGGAACCAGAGGGAGAAAAAAAAAAAACCAGACGAAAAGAAGCTTGTCCAGAGCGAGCTGGAGCTCGGGCTGGAAACTGGAGCTGGAGCTGGAGTTGGAGCTTGCGCAGTATCCGTACGGCAGGAATAAAGACGAGAGGTTAACAAAGCAGGCAAAAAAGGCGAGGCGAGGCAGCGTTCGATTTCGCGCCGTTCCATCTCCTACGAACTGGGACGTGGACGGGACCACGGGGGTAAAAAAGATGCGCTAAATTGGGACCCTAAGGCCCGCTTTTGATGGCATCCATCGACCTGCCCCAGCTCCATGCCCCCCAACCAGGTGGGCAGAGACACCACTTAGGTATCACTGGCAGTAAGGTATCCGTGAAAGGTGAGCAAGAGCAAGGAGGGATTTCTTCCTTGCATTTCGTGTCTGAATCTCCAATCTGCCACTTCCATCCTCGGCATCTTCCCTTTTCAAGACTGCTCGCCGAACGTACAACGGTTCTGCTAATATCTCATCTAGCCATCGCATCAGGCTGAGACTTGAACTGCCCAGTCATCACTTGCCATCTCAACTTCCGCATGACTGGTCTTGGGCCTCGTTCATCCGGACCCTGAATGCGTTTGCCCAAAGTTGACGCCGAGACACGATAGCGCCTACATCTTGACGCGCGGGATGGTGCCCGAGACAGGTCGACTACCGACCACCTGCTCCCTCTTTAAGTATCCGATCAGACTAACGCGGCCGACGGAGCGCAGACCACAATAAATCTGCTTCGACACATAGTTCTGGCAGTTATCAATTATCGCGGCAACGGCCAAGATGCAGGCGATACCGGATGCATGCAAACCAGTTTCGAAAAAGTACACCTCACGCGCCGTCCATCTCATATCATCCGCGGCTGAGACACAAGAAAAATGCCATCTCGCTTCCCGCACGCACTTCCGTCTCGGCTGCTGACATGCTTGCTTTTGTCTGCCTCGTCAGACATGTTTCTCGCATCAGTCTGGAAGTCGACATGCGCCCACACAGACGCTTTGCGCATCGCTCTCGTGGCTAGCCGTTCGTCGACTGATAGCGTTCATCCGTTGGCTTCCGCCGTGGCTGGTTACAACATAAATCTCATGGAGAAGATCTGGCCGCTTGAGCATCTTGGAGGAACACAACGTGGTCAAATGTCGACCTTCGAGTACCCATTCTATTCCGTGGTCCTCGAACACCAACGGGGAGGGGAGCCCGTGCGACTGTCACTTCCATCTGGGGTTTCAGAACACCCAGCCCACCTTCCGAAACAAACGCTGCTTAAACAGCGTGGTGTATTCGCCGATACAGGTTGCACAAGTTTTCTTGTACGAGGACAAGACGATGCGAAATGGCACAACCGCTCGCCGAGGGATAACTTGTGCTCCTCGGTGCTCCCGCAAAAAAAGTAGGGTACGTATCGTCGACAGGACCATCTAACGTCTGGCCGTGGTCCCTGTTTCGTGCTGACCCGGCCGGAGCTAACCCTAGATGGCATTAGCGTCGAACATCTTTTGCTCTGGCCAACGGGACGCGGCGCGCCTTCTCAAAGCAGGGAACGTCCACCTGTGCCGAACCCTCAGCATCCCAGCCACCTTCATTTTTGATCTGTACAGATAACTCTTTCATCTCTCAGCAGAGGTACAGAGTACGTCCCTCTGATCTTGGTCGGGATCGCCAGCCTGCTGTGTCGACGCCGTCGAGTAGGAGGCTCAATGGTGCCAACACATCTTACAATTGCGCAGTCACGGCCAACAGCTGCAGCATTTTCTCGTCACGGGCCAGCTTTTGCAATTACGCCGCGCCAGTACATCGGTGCCCGACGACCAGGCATCTCTCTTCTGTCGGCATGGCTTCAAGTGAAGGCCATTTTGACCACACAGTATCCTTTGAAAGATCGGGAGGGACTCTTGGGGTTTTCTTGCTAACCGGCCAAGCACATAATCCTTGACGGGCTTTGCAGTTGGCCGTCATATATGCGACCATCCCCCTCGCAGTCACCCAAGGCCGAGTTGACTTCTTTTTATCAGCCTGAGCACTTCATTGCAGGCTTTCCGGTCACGCATCTCGTCTGAAGCACTACCTGACGTATGCAGGAGTGGGCAGTGACCACAAGTAGGTCATCAAGACTAGCGGTGAAGAATACTTTACCCGAGACTCACACGACTCTTCATCATACTTACTTAGGAACACGCAAACCGTCTCTTACTCTGGAAAGGCATTGTATCGTACACTTGGAAGTTTGCCAGGATTAGGTTCCCAAACCGACGACGAAAGACCCTGCCTCCATCAGTCCCCGCCTTTGACGACAACTCTACTTATATCAACTAGCCGACTGACTGCATGTGCATGTCACCGACATAGTTGTCCAGGTCGCAGCACAGATGCATCCATCGGCATGCGCTGGCAGTTCTGTTCAAGGAGGCAACCTTCAGCCCCAGTGTCACCGTAAGCCACAGCGCAGTTCGACCCGAAGCCACCTCTCCGTCATCTCATCCAAACTTCACTCGGAATACCTCATTCGTCACACGGCATGACAAGATCAGAGGCTGCAGCCCTATCTACTGCGATCAAGCTCCAGCGCTGGGCCAACCTTCTCGAAATGGTCCAGCCAGAGGGTCATATCTAAGTCGGGTCAACTTGCCCGATAAATGCACGAGTTCGTCCCAAGACATCATGACGCTGTTGGGCACTTCATGTGCTGCTGACTGCTGGCACGTGGACGCAATGGGCAGCCAGTGCAACCCACCAAACGCCAACTGTCAAATCGCGGGCGTGGATAAACGGTATCCGAAGCAGTTCCCCTGCCGGCTGTCTCTCTGTTCTCAAGTGAAAACAGTTCCAAGCTCATCTTAGCTTACCGGCTTCCTTCCAGATTCCCCCTGAGCGGTTCAGCGTTTGCTTCCGGAACGGGACGCTGCAGCATCCGCTTCTGGCAGCAGATTGCTAGATCTCGACGTTCTCGACGTCCCATTGGGCTTGCTTACATCGTCCCTGATACCCGGGCTCGTGTGCCGCAGGAAGGGGGAAAGGCTTCCCACAGCGCTTCAAACGGAAGTTTGCGAGTGTGAGCGAAGTGACGCCGGTGCTCTCGGGTTGATGCCCGATATGGGGGCAATGATCCCTCGGTCTCGAATTGTCTGAGATGAGGCTACAAATATGGGCGCCTGGCCCGGCTTTCCTAGCATCCCAAAGTAGTTCGTGGAGAGTCACCACTCGAACCAACATATTTACCCTCGTTCACTCCAGCCAATCACTTATACCTCCATAGCGACTTGTCACCTTGTGTTCTTCACGCATTCATTCTCTCGATTTAACATCAACTTCGCACTCTGACAACGCCCGTTAGAGACGCTACATTCCTTACGAAAGCAGATACTGCAAGAAGTCGGCCATCTTTGGTCTAGTACTCCCTTCATCAACTAGAAAAGACCATCGTCACCATCGTCGACCAACAAACTCGGCCACTCACTTCTTCCCCGAAGACGCTGTTTCTTCAATCTCATATCCGGAACACATCTTCAACATGTGCCAGTACTACAAACACGCACACGCCTGCAAGCACTCCTCCTTCAACTTCGCCCGCTTCTGCCAACCCGCCAGCCTCATCCAGAAGCCGTGCGCCAAACGCGACGTCTGGCAGACAATTCACCTCGACGACGCCTGCGACGAGTGCTTAACATGGTTTCCGGACCGCTACCCGTGCCCCCGGCAACGACAACGGTGTCAGTGAGCGTGAACCCAAGGAGTTTAGCTCTCTGGCAGAAAATCCGTGGGAGGCAGTAGCATTCCGGCTTCTTTTCTGCGCTGAACCAATGGTCCTTGTCAGTTCCGGCTCGCCAGCCTGGACACCGTCATGTGTTTTGTCTATTTGATGATTTCAACTAGGCACCTGGATAGGGCTGGGGCCGAGGAATAAACAGAAGGACTGAGGAGTATTCGGGCTGCTTTGGTATCTAGTCAGCTGGCTGGCACGGCTGATGATAGAAGGAGTGTTGGTTTTGGTTTCATTTTGGGCTTTGGTTCTGGGGTTCATAAAACTTGGGATAGATCGGAGTTGAAAGCGGGGCACGAGTCTGGTAGATGAACAGAACAGCACTCGTCGTCCGTAATCTTTTGGGAAATATTACCTACTGTTATTCACTCACTTAAACACTCAGCGGTTGGATCGCACAGGTACCCACATGCGTTTAATCTAAAATGTGATGGGAAAACAGGTTTTACTCGCTAATTGATTAGAGTCCTACTAACTGGAAACTCGAACACAATTGTTCTAGAATGGCTTTGCCAGGTCTCACGCGTTAGGTATCCTTCCAAAGTCTACAAACCTGGATTACGAAATATGGGGAAAGCAATAAAACCATCACCAAGACTAGCCGAAGCAGTTGAAAGAAATTCTCCAAGCGGTCTCCCGTACTTGAATAGCAGCAAGTCTCTGACTTCATGAAGTTGTCTAGCCAGTAAACTACCAGGCATTAGCACTCAAGGGAGTCAACGCGAAGTCGCGTGAATGGCTCACTGTGGTGGGGCCAGCTAAGAGCACTGACGCTCTGGACCGCCAATGGCGTAAGAGCTCAAGCAGAGCTCCCCCATCCTCTTGGACGAAAAGGAAAGTCCCGGCAAGCAAAAAATTTCGAGGCCCTTTCAATCGGACGACTTCGACTTCGACTCCGAACCTCCTCCCCGTCCATCCGCGCCGTTGTCGACAACGAGCATCCCACCATCCATCTCCCCTCCCTTCCTTCTTCTCTTGTTCTTCTTTACTCTTTAATAGAAACACCGCATACCCAAAATGTCGACCGCTTTCAGATCGGTTGCGCCGTTTTTGCGCACCGCGCGCGCCTCTCTGCGCCAGGGCAACGTGAGCCCTCTCCAGGCCGCCCTGAAGAGGCAGAACGTCTCTCCTGTCCTCAACGTCTACCGCTCGTACGCTGTTTTCGAGCGTACAAAGCCCCACGTTAACATTGGTATGCCAAACCGATTCCGGCTGCAGTGAGCAACTAAACTGACTGGGACGCCTTCTAGGTACTATTGGCCACGTCGATCACGGAAAGGTACTTTACGACACGATATCTCGCGCGGTTGCGCTGTAAAACTGACCATTTCCAGACTACTCTTTCCGCTGCCATTACCAAGAGACAGGCCGAGAAGGGCCTTGCCAGCTTCCTCGACTATGGTGCCATTGACAAGGCTCCCGAGGAGCGCAAGCGTGGTATCACCATTTCTACCGCCCACATCGAGTACTCGACCGACACCAGACACTACTCCCACGTCGACTGCCCGGGTCACGCCGATTACATCAAGAACATGATTACTGGTGCCGCCAACATGGATGGTGCCATTATCGTCGTCGCCGCCTCCGACGGTCAGATGCCCCAGACCCGTGAGCACTTGCTGCTTGCCCGTCAGGTCGGTGTCCAGAGAATCGTCGTTTTCGTCAACAAGGTCGACGCCATCGACGACCCCGAGATGTTGGAGCTTGTCGAGATGGAGATGCGTGAGCTCCTCGGCACCTACGGCTTCGAGGGTGACGACACCCCCGTCATCATGGGTTCCGCCCTGTGCGCCCTGAACAACCAGAAGGACGACATCGGTGTCCAGAAGATTGACGAGCTCATGAAGGCCGTCGACGAGTGGATCCCCACTCCCCAGCGTGACCTCGAGAAGCCCTTCCTCATGTCCGTCGAGGATGTCTTCTCCATCTCTGGCCGTGGCACCGTCGTTTCTGGCCGTGTCGAGCGTGGTGTCCTGAAGAAGGACACCGAGGTCGAGCTTGTCGGCAAGGGTGACGAGGTCATCAAGTCCAAGGTCACCGATATCGAGACCTTCAAGAAGTCCTGCGAGGAGTCCCGTGCCGGTGATAACTCCGGTCTTCTCCTCCGTGGTATCAAGCGTGAGGACATCCGTCGTGGCATGGTCGTCGCCAAGCCCGGCACCGTCAAGGCTCACAAGAGCTTCCTTGCCTCCCTTTACGTCCTCTCCAAGGAGGAGGGTGGCCGCCACACTGGCTTCCACCAGAACTACAAGCCCCAGATGTACCTCCGCACCGCCGACGAGGCCTGCACCCTTACCTTCCCCGAGGGCACTGAGGACGCCGACAGCAAGATGGTCATGCCTGGCGACAACGTCGAGATGGTCGCCACCCTGCACAACCCCTCCGCCATCGAGATCGGTCAGCGCTTCAACGTCCGTGAGGGCGGTCGCACTGTCGCCACTGGTCTCATTACCCGTGTCATCGAGTAAGGGATTCAAAACCAAAAAAAAAAAGTCGATACCCTGAGTTGGCACTCAGCACACACTCTTCCCAGCATATGAAATGGAAACGACCCAAAAGCCGGACGGGGGGAATTGGGATTGTACACACAAGGTGTTGATGCCTCACGATTTATGTACAACTGAACCAAAAATTTCCGCTTTGAGCCCTCGTGCTCGTGTATATTGTCTGGTCTTGGGCTCAAAGATCTCCGCTCTACTTCACCCCTTGTCTTGAATCATGTACTTTTAGACGATGGGACAATAGAACAATATGTGTTTTGTGCCACACGATCAAGTTTTGTTATTTTGAATCGAACCTTCTTTCAGCGTGACATACAAGAGCAAGACTCGAGCCCCGTCATTACATCCCCAGGCTTGAATGGGTCATCCTGACTGGAGCCAGACGACACGCCACTTCAAGGATCGCGTCGCGCTTTGCACAGGGTGAACAGATGGCTCGAGCATATTGATGGTGGTAGGTTCAATGTCGTGGTATTCGTCTATCCTCAATGGACGTCCGACGGAAAGCACTTATTCTTCCGTTAAGCCAGCCATAAGAACTCCGTGCCCTTGGAAGCCTCCCTCTGTCTGAATGCATTTTCCACGGGCCATCATGCCCAACCACCTTCGAGTCCCATCCTCGTCTCGTAATCCTGACGTTTAACGGAACTGTAATCGCGCCTGCGTTAGCGATCGCGGTCTCCCAGTGCTCGGTTCGGCGGTGCGCGCTGTCGCGGGGAAGAGTTCGTCGCATACCTTGGTGAAGCCGATGTCCTTGGCCTTCTCACGGAAGCACTGACGGCAGAGGTTGAGGTCGTACTTGCGGATGAGACCGGCAGTGTGCTTGCAGACACGGCTGTAAGAGGGGAAAAAATGTCAGCACTTCGTTCCCCACGCGTATATGCGATGATCTCCAGTCGTTCCCAAGGTTCCTCCATTCGCGTCGGGGGTTTTTCGTACCAGCTGCGAGAGCCCTTGCCGTAGGTGCGGGGGCGGGAGTTCCAGACAGACTCGTGAGACATGTTGGCGGATTTGAGGCGGCGGTGGTCGTCGAGAGGGTGTCGGCGAAAGTCTCGAGATGGGTTGACTGCGTGGTGGTTGTCGCTTTTCCAATGGAGCGGAAATTTTGTGTGCGAATTACGGGATTTCGACGGGGCTTGGTTGGGTCTGCCCCCATGGAAGCGAGGGACCGTGCGGGTCACGTGAAGATAAAGAATACTTCGGAGAAGGCGGTAAGACGTGGCAGTTTTGCTGACCGCCTTCCCCTTGATGCTCCATTTTTTTATCTTTCGTGTGAGAGGTGGTACCCCTGTTTAGTGGGGGGCTTGTTACTGCGTAGCTGAGGAAGCCAGCCGCCTGCCACCCCATTCGACAAGGGGCTGAGCTGTTGCTCTGTGACGTTTGGCTTGTCCTGCAAAGTGGCTTCTTTATTATATTTCAACAGCTAAGGTGATTTCAAAGCATCAGCCTACAAAACCACCACCCGCCAGCTGCATCTTTTCCTAGCAGCCTCATAACGTTCTCGTTGGTCAGGATACCTCTTAAGCCAACTTTTATTACCATCAACCGCATCACATAAACCACAATGGTTGTCCTCAAGAGCCTTGTGCTCGGCGCTCTGGCAGCTACCGTTGCTGCCAAGTCTGCTGTTCTCGACCTTATCCCCTCCAACTTCGACGATGTCGTCCTGAAGTCCGGCAAGCCCACTCTGGTCGAGTTCTTCGCCCCCTGGTGCGGCCACTGCAAGAACCTTGCTCCCGTCTACGAGGACCTCGCCCACGCCTTCGAGTCCTCCAAGGACGTCCAGATCGCCAAGGTCGATGCCGATGCTGAGCGGGACCTGGGCAAGAGATTCGGGGTTCAGGGATTCCCTACTCTCAAGTGGTTCGACGGCAAGAGCGACCAGCCCACTGACTACAGCGGCGGCCGCGATCTGGAGGCCCTGAGCAACTTCATCACCGAGAAGACTAGCATCAAGCCCCGCAAGAAGTACACACCGCCTAGCGCTGTGAACATGCTCACCGATGAGACCTTCAAGACGACTATTGGTGGCGACAAGGACGTCCTCGTTGCCTTCACTGCCCCTTGGTGCGGCCGTATGTTTTGTCCACGCCCTTTGTCGTAGCTACAATGCTAACCGCCTCCCAACAGACTGCAAGAACCTCGCCCCTACCTGGGAGACCCTCGCCGAGGACTTCATTCTTGACGAAGGCGTCGTGATCGCCAAGGTCGACGCCGAGAATGAGAGCAGCAAGGGAACCGCCGCCGCTCAGGGTGTCTCTTCTTACCCCACCATCAAGTTCTTCCCCAAGGGCTCCAAGGAGGGCGAGCTCTACAACGGCGGCCGCAAGGAGGAGGACTTCATCAACTTCATCAACGAGAAGGCCGGCACTGCCCGCGTCCCCGGCGGTGGCCTCAGCCCCGTCGCCGGCACCATCGCCGCCCTCGACAAGATCGTCGCCAAGTACACCAGCGGCACCAGCCTCGCTGACGCCGCCGCCGAGGTCCAGAAGGAGGCCGAGACTCTCAAGGAGCAGGCCCAGTACAAGTACGCCGAGTACTACGTCCGCGTCTTCGACAAGCTCTCCAAGAACGACGGCTACGTCAAGAAGGAGGCTGCTCGCCTTGACAACATCCTCAAGAAGGGCGGTCTCGCCCCCGCCAAGCGTGACGAGATCACCAGCAAGACCAACATCCTGCGCAAGTTCCTCGAGAAGGCCGAGGAGAAGGTCGCCGACGCGAAGGAGGAGTTGTAGAGAACTTTTGCTACGACGTCACGCTTTACATATGTATCAAAAGGTAACTGGGGTAGCGGAGGTTTGACAAGTGAGCAACACTGAGCGGGTTAGCTCGCGTTGATGACTTTGGTAGCCTGAGATACCGACAACCAAGAATAAAAATAACAAGAATAACTCAAAACGTTGCCCCTGCATCCGCCCGTGACATTCAGCTCTAGTGATGCTGCATCATGACCCCTAAACGCCAGTGGCACGAACTCAAGACGACTTTGATGAACCGGCCTCCTTCTCCTTACTCGCAAGTAGCGCGGCCTCAAGGTTATCGAGACGGCGCGACATTTCGTCCACTGCGCCGTACGTTAGCAATGACGCTTCAAGACCCCTGCAGTACTCGGTCCCCCTCACTCTTCGCAAAGATCTCACTCGACACCCCGGCAAACTTGTTGGAGATGGTATTCAGGAGCTCCTCGACAGCGGCGTTGACGTCGCCCTTGGCGTCCTCCGAGGTCTGAGCCTAACACGTTAGTATTGGGCACACATCAAATCACGTCCTGTCCCGTGTGCTCATGCAGTCTGAGGTTCTGCGCCGGGGAGACGGGATGGCAATGCTTCACTCACGGCGGACTGGTTTGCGCTGGAGTCGGGGTTGTTGGAGGCCATCTTTTGCGTGGGTGCCGGAGCTGGCGTGGGGGATTTTGCGGGTTGGTTTGGTTATGTTGATAGGGAAGGTTGGTTTGTTCCGTGTTGCTCGGCGCGTTGCGGTGAATGTGAGTGAGGAGAGTGGTGGCGGGGTACTTTGTTGGTTTGCAATTGAGGTGAGGTCGGACGAGGACCGCTGGAGCGGGTTGGACGTCCGGTCGAGGGGCCTGTTTTTAGTGGGGCAGGCGTTAGGCCCGGCCATGTTCCCCACGGGACGGTTTGGCAACCTCAGATGCGCATTGTAGCATCATCTAGGTAGGTACCTTCCGTGTAGGCAGATCTATCGATTCGCTGTAAGCAGCTTCTCAGGCAGTAGGTACGGGAAAGATTGAACTATTTTCAAATTTGATAATTTTTCATTCGTTTGAGGATCGTTCTGTATTATGAAGGTCACTCCAGCCCTCATCGAAGCCTACGTCACATGGCCGGTTGAGAGCATTGTTTTTGAACGCGATGAGAGGATCTAGTTGGTGAAGAATACATCTCACTGGCCGCCGCTCAGAATCCGTGGATCAAGGTTAAAGCAATATAGCTGACAACAGCTGAGCTACACCGAGCAAACCGAGGCACACCGAATAATACCCAGGCGAGGAAGGCACCCAGTAACCTTCACCAAGTCAGAGTTTGATGTCTATGAGCCCTATTTTTTTTTTCTTGAAAGTATTCAGTAGGCTGTTTTTTACTAGCAGATGATAAACGAGTACAAGCGGGAGGCAACCAGAAAGTAGGGGAACTTTCGTGGCTTCCCATCAAGGTAACCACAGCGCAACGGAGGAGGTAGATAACTCTATGGACATGCGACCCATTCGAAAGAGCTCAAAGTTAAATACCTCAGGGCTTGTTCGTATGTGTACGTCTGATTCAAAGAGGCAACACAAACCGAAAGGAGAGAAAACAGAAAGCTACTTCAGGTGCCACTTTTGGCCGCGCCTTCCATTTACTGTCAAGGAGCTCCAAAAACCAATACCCAAAACATAAGGTAAGTCCACCACAATCAGACTTGCCAAACCTCTTGGATTTATGATGAACCATTTTGGCTTTGGTTTTCTTCCTATCCGTGTTGTCACCTTCGCCATCATCAAGGTAATGTTGACAACCTCCACAGTCCAAAAGGCAGCCCAAGCAACCCGACAGCCAAAGCTCAACATTTCCCCAATTGTTTACCTGACATTCATATAAACAGCTTTTCCCACCGAATTGCTCTTTCGACTTTTCCTAAGCCAGTTTCGGTTACCTCCATTTTCCACCTCGCACTCGTAAGCACATCTTACCACCTACTTGCATTGTTGGGTTTTCGAGTTTTCTCAGGCTAACCTCAACTACGTCTCATCCGTAGACACACTTCCACACCCGCATTACTTCACTCTGATTCGAAGACTACCATCCATCCAACGCGACTACAGACGTCGCATTCAAGGTGCCGCCCAAGGGCCAGCCGCCTGAGCGTCTAAGCCGCGAAGACCTTTGAAGACCTCTAGACAATTGGCGTCATACCATCGACATCTTGCTTGAGGACTCTCAGAAAACGGCCTCACAGCTTACAGTTCCAATGCTTCAATCTACGCAGCCGTCCGGCTATGCGAGCAGCCGGTCTCCGTCCGAGACGGAGACTCATTCACCTGACTCCAACGATATCAGTCCGCCGTTGAATCAGTCACCTGCGCCAGCATCTCCGGACTTAGACAACCCTTCTGACCCATGGTTTCCGGCCCCTTTGACTACGGACCAGCCACCTGTCACGTCGGGGCCGACAAGCGCCGTGTCAACAATTCGATTGCCGCCCATTCGAGAACCACCCGTTCGGGAGCCGACAACCCCAGCGCCGCCAGCTTGGGCGCCGGTAATCCCACAGCCAACGGGTCATCAACTAAACACGAACCCACCCCGTTCTCCGCCTTCAGAGGATGCTTATCTCATCAGCGATGGCAGCATTCGTGAAGACTTCAAGCAATACAATGAAGGGCGCAAGCTGGTGCTGAGATACCAAACTCCGCGACGGCCTTATGGTCTATCAGAATATCCTAACCCTCCTGGAATCGAGAGCGATGATAAGGCTCTGTCAAAAGAAGAGATAGAACTGACACGTACTGCCCTAGTTTACCACGATCGCTACATCAGCGATCACACCCCTGGTCCAGTCGAGGCCAAAGTCGATCTTACGGTTGTGGACAACATATCTGGCGGTGTTGGTGCCGGCACTCAGATACTTCTCTGTAAAGTTGAGGATACCCAGTACGATGGAGACACAGAAATTTGCAACAATGGAAAGATGCAATCAGACTCGTCGATCCGCCACTTCTTCAACGACACGGCCAGGCGTGTGAAGCAGGCATGCGATGCCATACTTTCCCCTTGGCGCCAGGATGCGGAGAATGCAGGCGATGCTGGTCCTTCGGAAGACCAGAAACAAGAGAAGTCTGTCCTCAGCGAACGCCCAACCTTAATCGGAGACCGCTTGGTTCTAGGCCAACTTGTGGTTGTCAAGGTCTACGACGCAATGTTCTATCCTGGCGGAATGCACCAAGGTCTCTGGAAGGCAACCTCCATCGCTGACCAGGAGCACAGCCGCGAGGCTGGTACTTACTCTCATCTCTGGACTGAGAATAAGACCGGCAAGCTGCAGATCACGCCGCAGTTTTACGGCTCATGGGCGATCGAACTTACGACTGTCAACCAGCAGGTCTCGCAGAAGAAACGATTTGCTCGTTCCATTATGATCGAACACGTCAAAGGTACCAGCATTGAGAACTTGTGCCGCCGGACTTATAAAGGGAACCATCTTATTGTTCGCAATCAAGGGAGACCTGAAATGGCCGATGGCACAGAGTTCATTTTCGACGAGGACTTCCGCCTGGGTGTCCTACAGCGATTGATAGACGGCTACGTCAATCTTCTTCATGTGGGCGTCTGGCTGCGTATCGATCCAGAGGATGTTCTCTTAACAGGAAAGGATGGCGACGTACTCCTGGATAAGCCCCGGGTTGTCCTTATCGACTACGTCAACGCCCGAATTGACTCACAGTTTAAAAAGCCGAACAACATCTACCAACCGTGGAAGATGCCCCCTCATCCCTTTGGAGAGTTCAGTATGGAGAAGATGATACACTTCTCAGGCTGGTATAACCACCTCTGGACAACACACCATTTCGACAGATGGATGAAGCAGGTGTTTGGCCAGTTGGACGACCCAAGATACACAAGTCCCATGGTGTCCAAAGCATTCATCGACGAGATCGGAACAGAGGATACAGGTCTTCCGGCATAGAGTTACCATTGTCTCGGGAATCGGGTGTATGCAGCGTTGATCAAGGACTTCTGGAAAACCTCTCGTAAAGTGGAGGTCATTGTATACAGAAGGTAGAAGATAATTAGGTTACATTGGGAGTTGATTGAGAACTCTTAGGAAAGGTAATGAGAGGAAGCACATTCTTTGGAGCCTACGAGTAAAGCGGTTTGGTAGCTAACTTGTATTCCCCTGTATTCTACCTTCTCGATCTGGATCCTGTCTGTTTATGTCCAATTGGAGATAATGTCGAGTAAGAAGAGCGACTTTCCTAGAGCACGTAGTTTGACAACTCCGTCGGGGATCGAGTACGGCATGTAAGACGGTAATGGCGATGTCAAGGAAAATAACGGCACAGAAGACGTAGCCAGTTTCGTATTCCATACGTACCCTCTTCTTACATAAAGCGTCCTGTGGGTTTCTCTTATCTTAGATGTCATCTCCTCCAACATCCAATACTCTGCTTTTTCCATTCAGCCTTCTCTCTGGCGTCCTCATCGTCCGGCATCCAGCACCGGTATTCTGCATTGTTCCCCGAGTATTCGCGACTTTTCGACTCTCACCTTCACCTCGTACAAGCCTGTGTTCAGGAACCCAACTAATCAGCTAAGAAATGTCATCATTCAGGTCGTTTTTGTGATTGTCGAGGTATGTGTAAAATAAATTGGCTATCGATAGGTGGCCGGAGAGAACCATATTGAAGACGTCCTCAGCGGGCAATATACACGGCTGTCCAATTATAGGACATGCGCATCACATACACCACTACCACCATAGCAAATGGCCGAATAATTTGGAAACAATTCTGGCGTCTATGTTATTGTGAATGACGGGAATTGGAGAGCTCTCACCCAAGTTCTTGGATTGCAGTAATCTCGGAGACGCATCCGACAACTTTAGGGCCTCTTTCGGGGATCCGCTAGGGGGAACACTACTATTGCGGGCATACTCTGAGAGTGTGCCTAGGTTGAGGTGCATTATGATAACCTACTTGCCAGCAGTTTGAGCTTCCCGAAATGAGCGCAACTTGCTGCCGGCTGCTTTAAACATGTCCGCGCTGGACCAGTCCGTAGACGGAACCCGATTCCGCGGTTAGCCCCGCCCGGCACGGAGACAGGCCTCGAGCTGAGGCTCGTTCCAGGTCGGACCCAGACCGAACGGGCGTTTCCCTAGCGGATGTCGAAGAAGACGAATCCCGGTAACTAGAAGAATATTCCGATGGAAACCGCACAGCAAGTGCCGGAGGCGGCCGAGTTGGCGCCGAATTTCACGAAAGCCCTCACGTATGACTCTACAACGAAAACGACGAAAGACTCCATGTGTTTTCTCCTGCAGACTTCACCCAGAAAATCTCAGAAGTCGATCACTCAGACCCGTTTCGGGCCGTATGGTAGACGAGTAGAAATCCGGCCGACGAAATGATGAATGTTAATAGGCTTGCTATGTACTGCGAAGCTAGGTTCCTTCATATGCATCAATGAAGTTTCGATTGGTGTTCAGTTGAACCGTCCGATGAATGGCAGTAACTCCCCAAAGCTGCCGAGCCTGACACAAGCAAAGCCAAGAGCGACCGCGGCGACATGATATCATCATAACTAGAGAGCGTCCGTCTGCGACCGGACGTCTAGTTCGGCACATCGGACAACCCGAACCTGGCTGGGCGTAGCTTGGCAGAGAGTTGGTCGTGACTACCAAGTATCCGCACAGCTGCTTTCTGTCCTTTTCTTTACTCATTCTCATGCGAAACCTGGTGGATAAGTTCGTTTCCAGCAAACGACACATAGAACGAAGCTGGCCGATGGCCAGACCTATCCAGGAGCGAGCGAGTCAACCAACAGAAAGAGCAATCCTCCGGAGCTGGGGAAACCCTGGGAGATGCAGGGGAAACGCTCAGGTCCAGCCCCGAACACAGCCAAGAAACAATTATTCGCAGGAATTATTGACGGCAGGGAGAAAAAAAACCGTCCAGCTGAGCGTATTCCACTTATCGGCTGTCTAATCGACAGGTCCGACCTGGCAGCGCAGCGCGTCAGCCTGCCAATGATCTTCAGCGGCCGGGTCCTGGCCATCAAACCGAGACATGCTGGGCAAACGCGTACGCTCTTTTGGTACAGGTGTTCCCGACCGACTTTGTGCCAAAAGCCGGATCAAACGGGTCTCAGCTAAGAAGAAGAAAATTCAACGTGGAACAGGAGGGTCGAATTGTGGACAAATTCTGGGGATTCCTCAGACGTGAGTGTCTGAAAATCGTAATGTCGTCCAGGCACACACGCGCGATGCTCAAACGGTGTGTGTACTAGTTCATCACCACTGATTATCCTCCTGGTTAATTCATCGAATTTGAATTTAATGCAGCATCCAGACGAGAAGGAAGCAAACGAGTAAACAAAAGTGTGCCCTTCTTAGACTTTGGCCGTCAAGAAACCGCCCGGCTTCCCCGTTCCATTCCAGTCACGAACACCACCTTCATCATTTGTTCCTGGGTGCTTCCCGTGCTTGCCGTGAAATTCCCCACTCAATTTGTAAAACGACCCGCCGGTGAGAAGGGAACACCCCAGAGCCGACGGTCCCCGAACACTGAACACTCCACCCGCCCCCCGCGAAGCCACACTGCTGCACCTGGGCACCGTGGCCGTGCCGGCAGAGACGTGGAGAAGCCGTTTCCCATCCGAGCCAATCACGGCCCCGTGTGCCCCTCCAAGACGTCTGACATCATACCCTCCCCCCACCAGGAGAGGGAGCAGTTGGGCCCGTCAGCCACAACCTTCCTCGTCATCGCCCGCAAACAGCGCCCCCCGGTACCAAGCCCTGACGCCCATACTCCGTCACTCTATTCGTCCAAACCTGCTTGGAAGCTGCGTGTCCGCGGTGTCAAAGAGAATTAAGGCTATTCCGCGCTGCTGTTCGCTTCAGGGTACATAGTGAGAAAAAGGATGGATCGGCCCAAGACAAATTTAGAGGGGCGGACGCTGTCCCTTGCCTCGATCGACGTAAACGCGGGATCGGCAGACCCATTCACACCACTGCCGGCAGCGGGAGGAGACGTCTTTAAAACCTATTAAGCGTCTTCCACTCTCTTCCCTCTCTCCCTTCCACCCGTCCAAGGACAAAACCTACCTCAGGTAGTTCATCTCAGCCCCAGTAAACCGACCAAACATCAACAAACCCACCAAATAACCTAACCCTCATCGACACGCCAACTAGCTACCGAATATGGCGTTCGCCTTGAAGTTCCTCCAGTGGTTCGTCCGCGGAGTCCAATTCGGCTCTTCGGCCCTCATCCTCGCCATCTTCTCCTACTTCCTCGCGACCCTGCACAACCACTCCCTGCCGATATCGACCTCGATCCGCGCCGTTGAGGGCATCTCGGGCGCCGCCACCCTCTACACCCTCATCGGTCTGCTCCTGTTGTGCTGCCTCGCGGGTCACGCCTTCACCTCGTTCATCGCCATCGTCCTTGACGTCGCCTTCATCGCCGCCTACATCTATGTCGCCGTCGCCAACAAGGACGGCGCAAACTCGTGCTCCGGCACTGTGAACACTCCCTTCGGCACTGGCCCCGCCGACGGTGAGCCGACGAACACCGGCAGCGACGGCTGGACTCATCTGCCTAGCCTTCGCACCGCTTGCAAACTGCAGTCTGCCTGCTTGGCCGTCTCCATTGTCGCGATGTAAGTTTCTTTGTCTCAAGGTTTTTCGAAAGAAGAACCAGAAAGCTAACATCTTATCAGCATCTTCTTCATCATCTCCATCCTGGTCGAAGTCGCATTGGCCCGCCACCACCGCAAGGAGAAGCGCTTTGGTCCAAGCCCTAAGAACAACTACACCTCGGGCTCCGGCGCCAAGTTCAGCTTCCTGAACAGCTTCCGCCGCCGCGGCCGCCAGAACACGGCTGCCAACGACAACGCCCTCCCTGTGCACACCAGCCCCGACCAGGTTCGGAACAGCTACGCCACGGAGACCACGGCCGTGGCTCACGAGAGCGGCTACCCCAAGTACGAGGGCGCCTACGGCAACACCACCACCGCTTCTGGCGGCGGCTACGGTTACGGCCACGAGAATGGCACCACGGCGCCTCCTGCGGGATATCGCTACAACGACGGTACCTACGACAGAGTCTAGAGGGCCCATTGGTGTAAGATTCTTCATCATCTGGAATGAGAGAAAACCGAGAAACTACAGGAACTTAATGAGCTGTAAAGCAACGGAATGAAACTGGACAAGGAATGATATATACCCTGGGATTGCGGAGTCTGGCAGGTCGTCTCAAAGAACTAGACGATAGCCCATTTGATAGATTTGTAGTTACGAATCGATTGATCCATTACATCAATACTCACGAGCTATTGAGCCATGGAATGCATGATATCAGCTGGGAAGGCTTGCGTAGAGTTTTACTTGTATTGGCGTTAACGTCATGTTGTCTGCGTTCAGCATTCAATCATGGTTGATGGATGTGTTTAGGATATCGTGAGCTAACTAGTTGAGGCCCAGCGTGCCCCGAGCTGCTGCTGTAATCCGTATTTTCGCGTGCGACTCCGTCGTCAGTAACCTAGACCCGACACTTGATCAGGCGTTAGCAAAACACTGCGAACAAACTCGGGTCTTTCATGGCCACCCGGCCGCCTCGTGCTCCCACTCACTGTTTACGCCCTCATCGCTCCCGACGTCCGCCCAGTTCATGTCAAGCTTCTCCAGCTCCCTCGTAAAGAAATCCTGCTCCTCGCGGAGCGCGGCCCGCAGCTCGACCGCAATCTTGTCCGGGTATCTGCGCACATTGAACCAGTGCGTCAAGCTGCGCAGGGCTTGCTCCAGCGGAAGCGCCGAATCGACCTCGGCATCGACGTCGCTGCCGGCGAGCCACTCGTCGCGCAGCTCGGGCCGGCAATGAAGGTATACCGCCGTGATGACTCGCATGTTGCTCTGCCGCCACTTACGGCCGCAGTAGGGTACTTGGTTCTTGAACAGCTTCAGGGTGTAAAGCCGGAGTTCGGGTTGAGGGACCTTCAGGGACTTGCGGAGGATGTTGGCTGACTTATATTGCACCAGGAGCAGGTTCCTGTGTGCCTTGTGCTTGCAGATCTTTTGCATGATGCGGAGGTAGTTGATGAGGGAGAAGAAATTCCTTCTCGAGAAGTCGGTGATGGGTTCAGCTGGGAGATCGTTGATGGGATATCCGAGCTCGTCGACCTCGGGTCGGGCCGCGGCGTGGCCCTCGAGCTGGGAGTTCTCATCCCCTTGATGAGGTACGGCCACGGCTGGCCGGGGCGGCGACCGTCTTCTCTTAATGGGCGGCGGCGCTGCTTCGTCTTCGCTTTCTTCCTCTGCCTCTGGTTGAGCAGGCGGCTTATCCTTATGCTTCGAGCGCAGGTTGCAGAAATGGAAGAAACTAAATGCAGGGTTAGCTTGCTTGACAATCCTGACAATGGGGGCACTCCACCTGTTCTCTAGCCGATCGGTCTTGCTATCTACCACCTGCTGAACGTCTTGGTGGGCAAACAGCTTAAGGACCAGCGGCAGATAGTTTGAGTCAAGCAGAAGCTGTGTCATGTACTCGAACTTGAGAATGTCTGGCAATCTTTTCTTAGCTTTTATCCTCGAACACGGGGAAAATACACTTACGGGAAACCCTGAGCCATTTCAGTAAGAGGAGGAGAATTCCTGTGATGGCCTTTGTTGTGATTTCTCTGGATCTAGCAGCATCCACTTCCTCGGGAGACATCTCTGGAAGTTCAGGAGGGCCACCTGAAGTTGCCGATGACGGATCTTGAGGCTGTTGTCTGTTGGGCCCGGGACCGCCGTTAACCATGCCATTGGCGCCTCTGCCAGCCATGCCCGGATGTTGTTGAGGAGGGGCAGGCTGCGCCAGAACGGCTGTGACGTTCATAAGGATTGGCCTCAAAAGCACAATCACGAGAGATTGCAGATGAGGCAGCGACTCTTTCTGCGGTGATGTCAGTGACAGTGAAAGCGTATGGGATTTGCCATGCTTACGTAAAAGCTCTCAACGGCGAGCAGACGTCGCTTGACCTCATCGCTGACGTGGCCAGTTGGACCACAGTCAATTTCCGGCTCCTTTATCGTGAAGCCTGCCTCTCTACGCTCCTCTGCTTTCGTCTCCGCTTTCAGTGCAGCGATTTCTTGCTTCTCTTCGAGGGTGAGCCCGTCGAGATCGAGCTCATCGACATCGCTGTCGCTGTTATCCGTCTCCCAACCTCTCTCAAACTTCAAGAAGCTCTCGCGCTCTTCCCAGAGCTGTCGCGTAGCACGCGTCATTCGGACTCGCTTGGAGAATAGCTCTCCTGCCTCAAGGATGGACGCGGGGATGTCACTGCCTTCCCATTTGCGTCCTACAAGCTGTTCTTGTAGACCAGCACCACCCTTACCACCAGCACTATTGCTGGTAGCATCCAGAGGTGGATACATGAACGGAAAATTCTGATTTGTCTGGTAATTTTGCTTCTTGCCGCCTTTGCCCCCGACTCCAGGAGACGGCGGCGGTGACGGTGCTGGCGTTGCAATGTGCACGGGTTGGTGTAGAATGGAAGCTCCACCGCTCTGGGTGTTTGAAGGGCCAGGCAGAATTCCAGTAGTAGCGCTATTCCTGGTAGGTTGATTCGGTAGAGGGGGAAGTAATGTTGTGTTCTCTGGCTCGAGGGGAATAAGTGTGCGGGGTGGAACATATGCGGGATACTTGGAAGTAAGCTCCTGTCGAAAGACATGGTAGTCTAGTGGTGATGCTGTGATTATATCCTTCGACTTGGCGTTGGGCGATTCCGCTGTGGCCTTTTTGGCTTCGTCGATCTCTTGCGTCCCACCTAAGACCAGGAGGATGGATTTCCAATACAGCAGGAAAATCTACAACTGTCAGATTTGACCATGAGTATCATCTGTAACTCTTACCTGACTCGAAGGCATCAAGTTTTGGTCGTCCCAGCGCAGTTTGGCAGTCGCCATGGACATGAAATCAACCAGACCAGGCTTCAAGGAAACTGGGGCTGTTAGCTCGGTCACTTGTTAAGACAGTGCGATTGATGCTCACGAAGGTTGTTTCTTGTAGTTTCAAGCTCCTTGGGAAAGCTCAGTACTTCTTGTATAACGACATACATGATGGTCATCAAGTTGATGAGCTCGTCCTGGGCCTCCTGAGCGCCGCCTGGCTGCACAAGTCGGGGATCATCGGACCTAGGATGGTTAGCTGAGAACGTGAATGAAAGCGTGGCTTGTACACACCAGAAAACGTCGAAACAGTCTTGGACAGCAACCCAAACAGCAGCGACACCGTCTAACTCTGTAAGGAACGTGATACTTGATCTAATGGCCTCGAGCTGCGTCGCACTCGCGGCAGACCTCCGGTCTCCAACAGTGGCAGGAGTTGAAGTATCGCCCCACCGTCCTAGGATCAAGTATAGAAGTTTCCCGATAGAGGCTGACCGCTGAGCTGGCTCTTTGACTCGTAGGCCTTCCAAGGCGTCCCGGGTGAACTTTGCCCTTGCCTCGAATTCCGTCTCCTCCCAGCTCGACTGGATGTTGTACTCGTGTTGCCACTGCCATTCGAATGCCCTCTGGGCAGCATTGAGGCGTACCCATTGCCAGAATTGGTAGACGAACCACTCGTCAATTTCCTCATCGTGAGATCCCATGTCATTGTAGACGAAGTCGTAGGCAACGGGCTCGCCCCTGCTGAACTCGGCAACAATACGCCTAAGCTGCAGCAGAGAGAGCGAATCCGTCGGTTGCGGCTGATCGGAGGACGCAGGGGGCATCGGGGCCGGAGGGACGGGCGCGGGTGCCGGGCCGGGCAACGGAGCAGACGAGTTTCTTGCTAGAGGCGGTCGAGATGGAGGAGGTGGAGGTGGATTTGCGGCATCGGTGGCCGGGGGCGGGCCGACATCAGCAACGACGGCATCTGCAACATCACCGGTCGGGGGTGGAGGTGGTTGTTTTGCAGCAGCAGCGCCATCGTTGGCGGCCCGCGAGGGCCAGAGAGAGTTCATCCTGGAAGGAAGCTATGTCGAGAGGCGTGTCATGCTCCAGCTGGTTCACTGAAGATGAGATGGTATGGCTTCCTCGGAGTTCGTTGGTGCTGATCAAGATAGCAACATTGGGCTACGACGCGTCGAGAAGCTTTTTGATCGCGTGTCGTGGGACGAGCTCATTGTTGAGCTTGGAAAGGAGGTCAACATCAACGCAGGAGAGATGCACTCGAGTGGGATGCGGTTTGCGCTGCAAGCTGTGATTGGCTGTGGCGCAACTTCCTTGGGGTGATTTGGCGGGGTGTCACAGGTCACGGCACCGGTGTGGCTGGAAGCCCTGCAGTCTTTGAAAGTGGATTCTCAGTTGGTTCAGTGTTGCTCCGATCCATCCATCTGAGCTGAAAATGGCAAACACAAGCCGACTCCCCACGGGTAGGACCATCTGGCCTGTGCCTCCCGTCACGATCTCCGCCAGGTCTCACAAGCGATAGCCTTTATCTGCGGTTCGGCTACCTTACATAGCCAAAAGAGACGTGTGTAGCGTCGCTAGGTACGAGGCCGTGGAGTGATCATCTCATGTTTGGAACTGCGCAAGGGCATCACCCGATGTTTGTCTGCGCCGGCCCAATGATTAGGCTGTGTTCAAGACTGGATCGTCAAGTTTTAGAGGAGAGTTTTTTGCGTCATGCGGACCACATTCGCGAAGCCAGCGCAATGCAAAGGCGTGCCGGTGCTGGGCAATTAGATGGATTTACTTTCGGTGAGATACCTCTACTCCCATGCAGTTCCGTGCCTTACTGCGTAAGTTCGGATTCTACTGCGTATTTCCTAAAGAGACGGAGCAGCGCGAAGATACGATTGCCTTCCATGACCCGTTTCGCCAACTTTTACCAAGCAAACCCCATACCTGGAGGCCGTGAACAAGTGCGCAATTGCCCTGTCATGTCCCGTCCTCAGAAGCTCCACATGCACCTGCAGCGCAAATTGAGTGCGCGCACGACGTCAGCGACCACTGACGGTTCTGCGGAAGCGACAGTGTGCGCCACGGCGGGTGAACCACTAATCCTTCGGCGTTCGGTGCCAAGTGAGCAAGCCCGGTCCACCCCATTGAATAAGCCCGCGGACACCCCGGCCCAGATGCCGCAATCAATCCTCACTAAGGTATTTGGATTCGTACAAGTAGAACCAACTTTGCACATTTGGGCGATAAGTCAAAGTCCAAGGCCCCGCCAAACCACTGGGTCTTTTGCGTTTGGCAAACTCCCGTCGTCATCCAGCTCGCGTTGCTTCAAACTCTACCACGAAATCCGGTCCGCGGCATTTCCATCACCTGGACATCCCAGCCTGGCCGCCTTCTCCAACCCCCAGAAACGCCAGAAGGCCCGAAGACATCTCTCTACATACAAACCCAATTCTCTTGGAGACTTTGATTACGGAAGCTGAAGAATCAGCCCCACGACGATAACTTCCTGACAGAGACCTCACTCAGCATATAGCGCACTCACTTAAACTTCCGACCTGCCGTTACTTCGATCTGGCATGCAAAGATTTTTAATCAGAACCTCTCCGAACACCGTCATTTCCTGAGTCGACGTTCGCGGACCCCTAAACGCCTTTGACCTACCCCGCGCCTCCCCGTCGCGGCTCTTCCGACTTTCAAAAAGCCAGATTCTTTTGTCCTCGCGACGTCCCCGTCACTCAAAATGGGAGCCGGTAACGTTGCTGAAGAGAAGGCTGAGAAGCGTGTTGGCTTTGAGAATGAAGACGACGCCCATTCGAGCGGAAGCGACGACGACTATCAGAGAGCGGTAGAGGTACGTAGATGTGAAACACCGTCTAAGAGGGGTGCTAACGCGGTATGAATCATTAGGTCACCTTTGATCCGGGGAACCCGTATCGTCGCAAGAGCTCTTTGGTAACTTCTGAGGCTTCGCGGCCGCTACCACGTCATCCAAGTAAAAGAACCGAGTGCATTGTGCATCAATTCCTCGAGAGCCAGAGGAAAGCCCGCGATGCCGTCGCCTCAGCCAGCAACCACGGCTCAAGGTCCAACTCAGTATCAAGCACCACCAAGTCTTCATCAGACAACTATCATCACGGCCATCCAACCTACGAGAGCCCTCATCGGCAAGCAGCCGTTAAAGACGTATCTGCCGAAACGGGCATGTCAAAGACGGTCGAGCCGAAGGGCCGCATCGCCAAGCATAGAGCTGCGATACTGGCTTCCGACAGTCCGGAGGGCAGTGACGTGGGCCAAGTCGACGAAAAGTCCTGGCGGAGCGAAATCATCAAGTCGCCATCGCAAATCGATTTGATGAATGCCGACAACGACGACGAGCTTCACAGCCGGCTGTTGACGAAAAAGCAACTGAGCGAAATGGCCTGGGGAGTGCGCGAGCTAAGCAGGCGGTTGAGCAGCATGCGCATCAGGTTCCGCGTCAAGACTATCTTCGTGCTGACGAAAATCCACGACCCGGATTTGATCATCCGCACCAGGGAGTTGGTAAAGTGGCTTCTGTCTCATGAGAGAGACGTCGACTACACGGTATACGTGGGGGAGAACTTCAAGGACAGCAAGAAGTTCAATGCCTCGGGTCTCATCGAGGAACTCAAGAAAGAGCATGTTGAGGCGGGCAGGATGAAACCTGATGACAAAAATGATCTTCTGGCCAAGCGGTTGAGATACTGGGACGAGGACATGTGTAGAAACAGGCCGCATATGTTTGACTTTGTCATCACTTTGGGAGGTGACGGCACTGTTCTCTACATCAGCTGGCTTTTCCAACGCATCGTGCCTCCGGTGCTCAGTTTCTCGCTCGGCAGCCTCGGGTTCCTCACCAAGTTCGACTTCGAAGAGCACAGGTCCATTCTCACGAATGCCTTCAACAAGGGCGTCACAGTGAGCCTCCGCCTGCGCTTCGAAGGAACAATCATGAGAAGCCAGCGGAGGAAACAACTGGTCGACGGCGACGAGAGCACTTCCAGCCAGGAAGACGATGGGCGAAGGCCAGATCTTGTCGAGGAGCTCATCGGTGAGGAGAGGGAAGACGCGCATACTCACATCCCAGACGGGACCTTCGAGATATTGAATGAGATCGTGGTAGACCGCGGCCCAAATCCAAGTAAGTCTTTCCCCCCGCCGACCCCTCGTCCCTGCCAGCCCGGCTGACATCGGTACCCCAATCAGCAATGTCATACACCGAGATCTTCGGTGACGACGAACACTTCACTTCCGTCTTGGCGGATGGCATATGCGTTTCGACCCCGACGGGCTCCACAGCCTACAACCTGGCGGCCGGCGGCTCCCTCTGCCACCCGGAGAACCCCGTCATGCTCGTCACCTCCATCTGCCCGCATACCCTCTCCTTCCGCCCCATCATCCTCCCGGACACCATCGTCCTCCGCGTCGGCGTCCCCTACGACGCCAGGACAAACTCGTGGGCCAGCTTCGACGGCCGCGAGCGCGTCGAGCTCTACCCCGGCGACTACGTCACCATCAGCGCCAGCCGCTACCCCTTCGCCAGCGTCCAGGCCCAGGGCCGCCGCAGCGAGGACTGGGTCAACAGCATCAGCGGCAAGCTGGGATGGAACACGCGGCAGAAGCAAAAGGCGTACAAGGAATGGGATAAATAGCTTTTCTCTCCCCCCCCGGAATACACCATCAATCATCAACCATCATCAATGATAAGAAAAGAGATGAAGAAACAAAGTTGCCAAAAACCGCATCGTGAGCAAGTGGTCCCGGTTCCCAACCCTCCCGAACGCTTGTCCGTGTGTCATCGCTCCTGTCAAAACACCAACAAGAACCAAAAAAAAAAGGTAGATCCAGAATCTTCCCATGTGGTCACGCGTCTACCCTTTCCTTAGACGCCTGACACATTTTCCAAATCATTCCAATGCCGCGTGGCAGGCAGCCCTCCCACGCACACAGACACACACCACCCTCCTCCTCCTTTCCCCCCAAGGCTGAAGGTGAGGTGCACTCCCGCGTGGTCTCCAAACGCCAAGTCCTCAAAAAGAAAAGCTTGCCTTCCCTTCTTCGTCTTCTACCCTTTCTAGGAACCCTTTTCCCGACAAACCCTTGCCTTGCTGCTGCATCCATCGAATCTTGAAAAAAAAAATACTTCTTTTCACTTGGCGCCGAGAGAGAAACCCCCAGGTTGGAAAAGGCTTATCTCGCGAGGAAGAGCACATCTAGAAAACCCCCAAGAAACATAAAACCCAGAGACCGCGGGCGAGAGTACCTAGAATAAAGGGAATGGAATGTCTTGGCGCTATCCCGGACTTCCACCGTCTGGTCTGAACAATAAGCATGCTCATCACCGATTCTCGAGTCGTATCCGGACACACCAACTCGATTACGACCTTTCGAAATGCTCGTCGTGTACTTCCCAAGCAAGACACCCGAAAAAGGAAACCAGAAACGAACTCGCGATATCGAAAGACCTCGCAAGGAAAGTGTTCGGTCACTGTGTACATTGGAATTCGGCCCTCCTCAGTCACCACGCAGGTCTACTCGCTGTATTTCCTAGAGAACATGAAGGGCACACAGAACAACTGCCAAGCCAACTCAAGTGCCTTAAGCGCCAACCCGAGAGTTCGAAACGAGGCTCGACCTTGCTCTCCTCCGAACCCGGGATCCTCCTGTCAAAAGGCAGGGCTGACACTGATTCACAGCCAGCGTACAGCAGTCACGCAAACGAAGAGAGAGAAAACCGAACTACGATCTGGCAGGCTAAAACACACGACACTTCCCCGATTCCCTGCCGCGGATACCGTGGATATGTTGTATGCACCAAGGGGAGTGTGACATGGAACCCGCCGCCTCGACGCATCCATTTCCCGCTTCCATACGACATCCCCTCATCCTCCCACCTCCCGCAGAACCAGGATATCCCCAGCTCCGCCTACGACATAAACGCAGCAATTCTCCCATTGGCCCAGCCTTCGTTGCGGGGGTTCCTTCGGTGGTACCCAAACAGGGTTGAGGCTCTAGGGCACTTTGTGACGATGCTGCGACGTCCGAGAGGGAGGGAGCGGTCCGATGTTTTGTAAGGCCAGGGCGGCCAACTCGGGTGGCGGGTGCCCTGTCTCATCTCTCACCGACGACGACGACTCGGGATGGAACGTTGTAACGTGGACTACTGACTTTTTTTTTCTCTTTTCCTCGTTTTTCTCGGTTTTGCTTCCAGTTAGACTGCCCCCTTTTTCATGCGGGCAAGACCACGCGGATGGAGGAACTGCTCGAATTCTTACTTTGGACGAAATCGGCTAGTCATGACCCGCGTTTGCGATTATGGAGTTTCTCAGCGTGAATGGCCAGATTCTGGCATGTCGAAGGACAAGATGGTCCGCTGTTAGATCACTGGCTTGCTTTGGCTTTGAGAGTGCAAGCAAGAGTTGTCCTGAATCAGCACTTGCTTGACTCTGGAGACAAGCCCATCAAATGAGTGAGAGGTGAAAAAGATCGGTCCAACTTTCGATAAAATATGTTGATATACTACGCCGCATGCTTTGAGGGGATTTGTCTAGAACATGTAACACCTACAGACCAAACGCAACCCACCACCCTTTTCCCAAAGGACATTTGATATCATAACAGTAGAAAAGACAACCAGGAAGAAACGAAGCCGAGTATGGTAGGAAGATGAGAGTATGTTTGACCCGTCACTCAGCGATGGGGATCTCGACATGAGTTGATTAGGGCTGAGGCCGGGGGGAATCGTAGACGAAAGAAGAAGTCATCGTAACAGAAGTACTTTCTTTTCAAATTGGTTTTCGTGTGGACGGTTTTTTGAGGTTGTATGATTCCAAGCGTCGAAACATTTACTGCTCATCCTCGGGGGCTTCGCTCTCGACGAAGGTCATGGTGACGCCCTCACCGCTGACGTTGAGGTTGACGGTGTCAATGGCGCCACCGGCACCGCGCTTGGCCAGCTCTTCCTCGGCACGCTTAACGATCTCGTTGGTGGCAGGGATGACCTGGCGGGCGACGGGAGTACCAGCGGGCATGGGGTCACGGGCGACGAGCTTCTCGGGGGTCATCTCAACGCCTATCACACGGTGTTAGCATGATGCGGGAACGGTGGTCGTACGGATAACTTGAACTTACCAGCAGGAACACCAGAGCGGACGTACATGGTGGTGACCTTGCGGCGGCGGGGAGCTTGCTGGGGCTCCTCGGCGCGAGCCTTCACCTTCTGCTGGGCAACGATGACGGGGGCGGCGGCAGCGGGAGGAGCAGCGGCAGGAGCAGCAGCCTCACCGGCACCACCACCGGCAGCACCGCCACCAGCGGCACCTCCCTCAGCACCACCCTTACCAGGGCGAGCGGCGGCCTGCTGGTTGTTGTCGACGATCATACCAACACCAGACCCACCCTCGCCGGTGCCCAGCTGAACCTTGGGTCCCTTCGTGAGAGCCGCTTCGGCGAACTTCAGGGCGCGGTCGAAGCCGGCGAGGTCTCGCTTCTGCGGGGGCGGGGCGCGGGCCTTGGTGAGCGAGACTCGAGGAGCGATCTCCTTGCCCATGCCTTGAAGGGCGGCGATGGCCTGGGCCTATTTGGTAGCATGCGTTAGCTGATATTGGTCCGATCAAGTACAGATGTCCGTGAGCATCCCGGCCACACAGACATCAACACAGCCAAAACTCTAGAGGATAGTACTAACCTCGTCGACTCGTCCGTTCTCGGAGGTCGCAGTGACGGGAGTAGCGCCGCCCACGGAGGCAGCAGCAGGAGCAGCGGGAGTTGCGGGCTGCGCCGGCTGCTGCGGTTGCGGGTTGGCGGGAGCGGCGGCCGGAGCGTTCGCAACACCTTGAGCAGCATTAACTGCCGCGCCTTCCAGCACGTTCATCAACTGGGAGACATCGTTTCTACCACCGAATGAAATTTCACCATCACCCACCACCAAGGCAGGAGAGTAGGCACCAAGGTTGATGTTCAACGGCAGGGCGTTGAGCTGAGCGGCGAGGCCGGCAACGGCGAAGACGTAACGGTTAACCATCTTGTCGAAGTTGTTCGGGTAGTCGGTTCTTTGAGGGTGTGATTCGGATGAGCGGCTCTGGGGGGAGGATGATGATCGTCCACGGGAAGGGGAATTGTTGAAACTAAGTAATAGGCGTAGTTGATATAAATGGACACGACCAGCGGAAGAAGAGAAGAAAGCTTTGAACCTTTTGAAAGGAAAGAAGAGAACCGAGAAGAGACAGGATACCAGTCGAGCACAGCTGAAGAAGAAGCAAAGGAAATCGTGTCAGAAGAACACGAGAATTTAGACTTCATATATTTCCCCACGAGCCAAGCTTGACGGGTTGAGACCTTGGGCCGGCCACATGCTTGAGACACCGCTGCCAAGATGCCAAGAGATAGAGTCCCGTCGAAAGCCTCAAGCCGGTCGTGGGCCCTCAGACATTAGCAGAGAGGGTTACTGTCCGGGGTATGGCTCTTGATGATCGAGTCGTCGGTACGGAGTAGGCACAGGGGTTGGCGTGTCGTCGGGTTGGTGGGATTGCCCAGCTGGAAAGCTCCGAGTTGTGCCAAGGGATGGAGGACTTGTTGACGGCTTCATTGGAGTCGGCGGGACTCTCGAGTGCTCGTTGTGAGGCCCAAGCAGCAACCGAAGCAGTCGAGGCATGAAACGCAGGTGACACCAGAGGCAGGCGACAGTCCAATTGGACATCTCAGGTTGGGATATCCATCTGGACTGTGCCCGTAGGAGAGGGAAAGATGTGAGAGCGATTCGAGACCATGCTTGAGGGAGAGACCTGACTAGAGGGTCTTGGCATCGTCGCCGTGGCTCTATGCGATGGCCGAGAGATGTTAGGTAGGATGCCAATTTTGGCCCAGAGATCCACGCTCTGATGTTGGTCAAGACCAGGGACCAGGGGGACCCCCTCGTAGGACGCGCAGTGAAGATCCGACTCGACACTCTGGAGGTGGATTCGTCGGTCAAGGGATGCGGTACTTCCTGTGTGGGTCAGTCGCTCTTGAGACCATGCCAAGAACTTCTTCGATGGAATCTGGGACGTGCACGGCGTCGATATTGCCCATCTTCTCTTAATTCCCTCGTCCCCTGTCCTGCTTGTTGTGATGGGACGAAGTGGCGGGCAGGTGGAGGATTTGGAAGTAGGAAGAAAAAGAGGCTCAGAAGTCGTCGTGGACTTGCATATACCGCGTGCCAAGGGGGCGGATTTGCCTCTTGGCACTTGGCGGGACGTCGTGCGGCCGGTGTCGTCTTCTGTCTGGCTAGGGGTGCAACGATGCCATTCAGCCAAGAAGCACAAGAGATCTTGCCCCGTATTGGCATTGTCGGATGCTGCGGCGACTGGACCACCAAGGCCGCCAAGGGCAATCACCTATTCTCCGGGCGTGCGATACGTTGGTCCGCGGCAACTGAAAGAAGCAAGATGAGGCGGCTGAAAGGGCCGACGAGCAAACAACGGGTTAAACCGAATGAATCGTTTCTCTAGGCGTCGCCGAGTCGTGGCTTACACACTCAACCAGCCAGGCCAGGATGTCGTTCCTCTCGAATGTTTCCCCAATACTGGGTCGCGGTAGATGGAAAGGCGGTTACTGGACGGCGGCTGGGCAAACGCATGAAAACCGTGCCCCGATGGTTTGCCAATTGTCAAGTGTCAGGAGGAGACTCGAGAACCCCGTGGGACGGCGGAAAGCTCAGGGTCCAGTCCAATCGTGTAACACTGCCTTGGGCCGAAGGCGAAAAGGCTGGGATGCAATGCAGAGAGGCCGGACGAGTTCGACCGAGTAGGAGCAGGGTGTGTGAGGTCGAGGTGCTTTTCGAATGGAGTTCCTCGTTGGTGAGTGGACTGTGGGAGAAATCCTCAGCGGTACAGTGAGATTCTTTTGGTGCGACACGACTCCCACACTCCCGCGGGTGTCTGAGACCTCGGAGCTGCGTGATAGTCGCCGTTGTAGAGCTGCCGCTGCCAGCTGGGTGCCTTGTCTGGTGCCAATAATAGCATCGCGTGCCGTGGACATCAGACCGACCCCGTCTCCGCGGGTGGTGCTAAGGTAAACCGCAGTAAGTCTGTTTTGCGGTCCTGCGGTCTTGAAGGCCTGAATAGGCGTCGTCTCCCGTGATACGACGTCGTTGTTGAGTCCCTCAATGCATTAGATTCCGATGCTGATGCTGCAGCTGCAGAACATGATGATCTGCTCGAGGCGAGGCGAACTGCACGATGCACGTGCCTGACACGTCTGGTTTGCTTTTCCAGTCATGACCTCTCGGTGAGCCAGGGACGAGCCTGAAGTTGGTCGAACTCAATGGTCGAAGATCAAATCGGGGTGTGTCGCTTCCAGATGCCGGGGCCAGGAGTGGCCTCTGATGCATTGATCAAGATGAAAATTTTGCAGAGGAAAAGAGTTCGCATCCAGGGGCAAGAGTTGCGTTCCGTCAAGGGAGCATCGTGCCAGGGCTGCATCCAAAGGCTCTAAACCAGTTTAGCTATTCAATGCACTCTCGGTTTTTCTTGGCATTGGACAGGAACAGTCAACAGACTTTACCGTCGTGTACATCCACTGCTACTGACTTGCGAGATGTCCACCAAGACGGGTTAGGCGATGGCAATCACGTACTTTCCGCGGCACCATCTCGATGACGGCTATCAACCTTTCCCGTCAATTCGTGCACGCCTTACCTACCTTATCTTGTAAGGTAGTGCGATGCGGCTTATCTTGGCATTGGTATTAGGTTAACAGACCGAAAGGCAAAGCTGTTGACGACATGTCTAGTGCAGTGTCTGTGGTCATCTGTCATTGAAGCGCCATGCCATGTGGCCCAACGTTCAACGGTCCGGTGTGGTGTACTTCAGTAGTGGGTGGTGCAAGGAGAAAAGCTTCGTACGGAACGGACGGCGGAATGGTAGGTCTTGGAGTCTTGGAAGTTGGTGTCATCTAATCGAACCCAAGACTTTTTACAGATCGAATACCGGCCTTCTGTTAATTCCTGCAGTCCACTGCGGCCCCATTCTCCTGCGTTGCAATTCCTCCGTCCGGGGAAGCTGTTTCCTTCTGTCATTGGGTCCGGTCACTTTGACGTCCATAACAAGATTTTACCAAGACCGTCCATCGTCGCTCTTGGCTGCGTTAAAGTGTTGTCATTCAGCGACTCAACGCTGGGGGCCAAAATAACAACCTCCAAAACTTCATCGCATTTTTTTTTTTGTTTCCAACACCTAATCAACCACAAGCTTACTTGGCGACCTTGTCTTTTCACATCTTGGCTTGGCCACGCCTGGATCAGAGTCGCAGTCACACTTAGACCCCTGGAAAGGAAAAAGCACCCCCTGCACGCACAACCTCACCTGCAACAGCCGCCGTCGACAATTGTTGCCGTTTAGAACTGCCGGCCGGGGATCCTAAGAGGAAATGGGTCAAGAGAAGGATCGCAGACGGGGGCTGCCATTGCCTGTGTGTCTGTGCCAATGCTACCAACAACCACCAAGGGCGAGAACGAACTCCTCGTTTTTGTCTTGGACCCCAGGCACGTTGGTCTGGCAGACTGGGGAACCAGAACGGCGGGCGTTGCATTTGCTTGATTCTGCTTGTTTGGCCGATATCGTTCGCCTCCGTTCCATTGCGCAAGGCCTCTGCAACCCTCTTCAGACGGACACGCACAATCATTGCCCTCAAGCTTCTGCCATCCAAGCCCGCTCGGCCGCCCCGTCCAAGGCAACGCAATCTTTGGGTGTTATTCAGACCAGCCAAGCCGGCACGGCGGAAGTCGAATGCAACTACACCAGAAACGTCGAAGGAAGCCGTTGTCAGTCACAGCAACAGCACTTGACGCTGGCAGCAACCACACGAGGCCGCGCATCACGCATCCCCTTTTCGTCGCATATCTCTCGCTCAATTCCGAAAATAGCTCTTGACGCGGGTGATCTGAGACGTTCACGAACCTCGAGCGCTAGTCGATTGAACTCTTAGACGAACGGGTCTCTCTCTGTCGGTGTTTTCCATTCATGCGTTCTCTCTTTCTTTCCACGAGCATCCGCCTTGGCCTGCTTCGTGTCTCGGGAGTCCAGCTCTTCGGAAGCTGTTGCGGAATAAAATTCTGTGGGCGACTTCTAAAAAAAGGAGTCTCGCCTGCCGATTTGCTAAGGGTCACCAGGCGCCATCGTCCCAGGGACTGACCTGTCATGGCAGAGTTTGGACCACGATGGATACATCCGTCGTCTGTCGAGCAACCAACGGCCACGACCGCCCTACTTTCCTTTTTGTTTCTCGTCTCTGGGCCTGGACTGGGCCTGTCGGGCTGGGCTGAAGAGGTGGTGAAAAGGAGATCAAGGCTGGCGTGCTGTGGGCTCCGGCCCCAAACGCACCCAAAACAAGGAAACATCGCGGGATTCCTCCCTGCCACTTGCTCGTCGCTAATCGCACACGCCAAGGCCGCTCCTCAGACGCGCTTTGCGATCTAGCCGGTGCCCGAGGTACGGTACAGTACCGACGACGAGTACTTCAGTACCTGACATACCTCCATACCTACACATTGGTACTCGCGAAGGCATCGTGAACTTCCTCGGAGCCTTGGGAGTCCTGGACATGTTTGCCGCCCCTCCAAAATGAAGATGCAGCTGACTCGCTGGCTCCGTGTTTCCAAACCAGCGGCAAGTACCTTTACTCTGTAAAAGCTGTCAGTCAGTCACTGCAGTTCTGCAACCGCTAGTGCTGCAATAACGGACCCCAATTTCAATATCGCAGACGGAATATTCCAACAAGCGGCCTAGAACTCTGGCACTACAGCGTCTTGGCACCGCGACATTCGCCCCCAAAACGCCCCCTGACGTCCGGACTTCAGCCCGTCTTTTGCTGCACGCACAGCGCAGCGCACCCTCAACTCAAACTCATCCATCACATCACCAATGCACACCGAGAACTGCCGCGTGGTATACGAACCAGACATCAGAACTAAGGCGTCTGTCTCAATTACTCGTCAACGCATACCAGATGGGTCACACCAGCCGCCAAGAGACCTGATTCAAAAAAGGATAATATGTCAATCCGACAATCTGACTGGCCAGCGCCAAATCATTGTGCCGCGCTGGTGCAGCAAGAGCCGCGGTCTTGGCCACCTCCAGAAGTCTGGACGGTGCCACAGGCATCAAGTTTCGTGTTTCCTGCTTACACCCATCGCCCGCCATCGACACAAATCGTCGCCGCCGGCAATCTCTTCCGCCCTCATCAACTTCAGGAGCCGTCGCTTCTGACTCTTCGTCGCCACCATCACAGTTGATCATCATGTCGGCGAAAAGCTTCGCTGACTCAATCGTCCCGATCCAACCGCCGCCGCAACGGCGAGAATGGAGGAGGCCTCTCGTCCTTGGCGTCCTCCTCTTCTGCATCTGGTCATGGAAACTTCACGAGTGCTTCTACGACCGCAATGCCGTCCTCCACCCAACGTCGCATCCCTTCCCCGTGTACACCGACTGGCATGACGTCCCCACCAGCGAGAAGCTTCACTGGGTGCGCTGCGCCCTTCCGGACATGCCGCCCGAGACCTATCTCTGCGCCCGCCTGACTGTGCCGATGGACTATCAGCGGCCCCTGAATCAGTCCTCGGACAACCCAAAGGTCCACGTCGCCATGGTCCTCCTCCCGGCGCCAGGTCACGGGCTCGACACCCGCCGCTTCTCCGAGTCCCCGCTGGTCCTGAACCCGGGCGGACCCGGCGGCGTCGGCACTGCCTTCGTGTACCCGCCCAAGGGCCCCAGTATTCAAGCCGCCGTCGGCGGCGATGTGGATCTTCTCGGCTTCGACCCCCGCGGCATCGGCGCCACGGTGCCGTCCGCCGATTGCTTCGGCGGCGGGGCCGACGCCTCCGCAGACGCCAAGAGGCTCGCGCTGATGCGCAGGATGACCTGGATCACCGCCGCCCACGACGTCGGCCTGCCCAACGGCACCAACGAGGCCATGGACGCCCTCGCCAACCGCGCCAGGGCCGTCTCGAAGCTGTGCCTGCAAAATCACGGCGGCGACGACAGCGCCTTCAGGTACATGAGCACACCCAACGTCGCGGCCGATATCAAGAGCATTGTCGAGGCGCACGACGACTGGCTCGAGGACAACGGCTTCGAGACGGTGGCCCTCGGCGCGGGGGTGCGGTCGCCGAGCGAGGCTGCTCCACCTTCTACCAAACGCAAGCTCGTCTACTGGGGCTTCAGCTACGGCACACTGATCGGGCAGACCTTTGCTGCCATGTACCGTACGCGTGCTCTCCCTTCCTCTTGCTTGTGACATGTTTTGTGTGTGCAACACTGACCGTGACCCCCATCACAGCTGACTCTGTCGGTCGACTTGTACTTGATGGCGTAGTGAATTCTCACGTGTACGACAGACCTGTGAGTCCCATTTTCTATCTACCTGGTTCCGAGTGCATGCTAAAGTCGGCGACAGACTTGGTGGGTGTCAACAATGAGAGACGCAAATCCCATCCTGGACAGGTTCTATTACTACTGCCACCTCGCTGGGGGCAAGTGTGACCTGTTCCGCGAGGGCGACGAACCAGACGACATCAAAGCACGATACGAAGGCGTCATGGACAAGTTGCGAGCCGAGCCGCTCATCGTCATCTCCAAGAGCAACATGCCCGTGGTCTTGATGGAGGCCGACATCAAAAAGATTGTCTTCTCCGCCTTGTATGCCCCGGTGATGCTCTTCCCCCTTATCGGTACCCTCATCAATATCCTACACACGGGGGCAGACATCTCCGATTTCGTCAGCGCTCCCGACTTGACCCCGATGTGTAGCGCCGAGTTCCGAATGCCTGCGATTCTTGACGTGAGCGAGAGCCAGCCGGCGGTCAGCTGCAGTGACCAGCAGATCAAGGTAGGTGGACACGCTGCCGTATCACGGTATCGAGTTTGGGGACTGACGAGGTTGCTTGCTGTAGCGCAACGAGACCCTGGATGAGCTGTACAAGAGAACCTCCAGCTACACATCGTTTGCTGACGTGGTAAGTGCAACAAGGCGCTGCTGACTGAAGATATACTCACCTGTGTCAGCTCATGTCCCTGATGATGTCCTGCGAAGGCTGGAGCTTCGAGGCCAAGTATCCAAGCCCAGACTGGGACGCCGACTTGAACAGCCCGGATCCCGTCAACACGTCCTTCCCCATCCTCTTTGCGGGCAACACGTACGATCCCGTCACACCGCTCGGCGCGGCCTTGGACATGACCCAGAACTTCGTCAACGCAGGCGTCTTCGAGCTCCAGGCCGAGGGACACTGCACGTTGGCCGCGATCTCCGTCTGCGCCGTGACCAAGATCCGCGATTACCTGCAAAAAGGCATCGTGCCGCCGCATCCCGCCGTAGCCACCGACGGCACCCTATCGGGCTGGGACAAGTGCAAGAGCGATGAGCGGCCCTGGAAACCTTTCCAGGCAGATGCTACCATGCACGCGGAGGAGCTGCATGTGCTGCGAGCTTTCAGAGATGTGCACGCGGAGATTATCGGTCTCCTGATCCCGGCGACGAAACTCCGTTTGTATGATATGTGATAGGAATGGCATGTTGCTGGATCCAATTTCTTAGATCTGGCATTCTCATGTGTTGCCTGGCTCCAACGAGCCCAACAAGATGGCCGATTTCTGGGTCAGAAGGAATATCGATAACGAGATCGCGCCATTTGTCGAGATCGAGCTCCGCGTGCCAAGGCGGCTAAGCTCTGTCACCGTCAAGCTTAAAAGCTAGTTGAGTAAATGACAGCACAACGTGCCTGAAACCGGACATGCAAGGACCCTCTTCTACCCCTCGACTGAAGCTCTCACAAAGCTCTTAGTGCCGATTTGTCTCGAATCGCTCTCGTGTAACCTGCCTAGAAAAAGCAAAGTCGAACAAACACACAAGGAAAGTGCCCGGAGCCAGCTTTACCCCTCAGTTGTCAGAGACAGCCGAGGCGGTCAAGGAATCTGGCAATCTGACCAGTCGGCCGTCGTGACCTGTTGGACGTCTTACCCGCCGATACGGTCGATGACCAACTGAAGCATCGATCATCAGGGGCCATTGGAGTCGCCGCACGGAGAAAGCTGGCAGCGGGGCACGCGAGGCGCACCTTAGCGTCCACGATCGACGCCTCGTTCTGCATTTCCCCTCATGCTATTGTTTTTGGTCGTGTTCTCGTCCTCTGCACGGATCAGTCGACGGAGCTACGTCGTCTCTCGTGCCGGCGAGGGCGAGGCACCACAGGCACCGACCGACGCCTGCATTGACGGAGGACACGCGGCGCGGGCGTACTTGAGAGACTTTTCGAGGCCTCGGAACGCAGCCGTAGTCTCATGTTCGGGACCGGACTGAAGACATGGGCTGAGGAACGGCGGTAAGGCAGAAAGCGATAACGACGACTGGCATTGTCAACAACGGAATCGGTAGCTCGTATGCCCGAGCACTTGCCAGCTCAACAAAAGCTCGACAACGAAGCTTTAGCGGCGGGGTCAGACGAGACACCGAGGCTGCGTTCCCGCGACTGAACTAACACGAGGCCCGCTGATTGACACTTACCTTAATCTGTGGAATGCGGGACGTGTTAGAATGTCTCTCCGAGGAGGGGGCGGAATGAGGGGCAATGGAGGGGTATTGTGCATCAGGATCTTCTCTCAGGGTCCGCAGTGGCTTGGCCATAGAGAACATGATGAGCGCTTTCATGTGTCGTGATGGTGACGTACGTATTTGCTCGGGATGTTTCCAGGCCGGAGAGTCGGACAAATGAAGACGGTACGGTACGGGCGAAGCTTGGAGGGGGCAAACGTCGTCAAGGGCACGAGACCATCTGTGTCGGCAATAATGCTGGATGCAGTGGCATGCGGGACCCGGCGATAGTTCCGCATGCTGTGATGAAGGCATTCTGTCAAACACGCTGCTCCCAAGGCGGTTTGCCGTGCTCCGTCAGACAAGAATAGCACTTGCTGTGTTTGGAAATGCATCGACCGTTTCCTCGCTTCGTATTCGTCCATCTGAGGGTTATGTTGGGCCCCCTGGAGCATCACATGAGACGCAGACGGAGGAGCTCTCCATTACCAGGAGGTTCAGCCGCAGTAAGCCGGAGCAGAACGTCCGAGGGCGAAGGTGGATTGTTGGAGGCGTTTTGCTGATATGTGTTCCCCGTGGTGAGCCAAGGTAGATCTCGATGACACACAGGTGTTGTTTGTTCGATGGGCGAATCGGGTAACAATCATCTGACGATGCGGGAATTTGCCGGGCTGCGCCTTTACACAATTGAAACCCGCGTCTTGCCGTATCCAGAGCGCGGACGGGGACGCGGCTCAGGCAGGGCAAGGGCAGGCAAGAAGCAGCAGGCAAGAAAGAGCAATTCGAGGTTAGAGGCAAACAGGCTGAAATGATGGTCGGATGGGTCTGATTTGCTCTGTACGCTTTGGTGCGGTCCAGAACGGTCCTTCTTTCTCCCAAAGCGCGAAGCTATCTGTCATTACGTCATTATGCAGGGGAGCTCTGGTGTAAGACGATGTTGCCAATGGGGGGAGGCGAATGTCGAAGGACTCCACACAGTCGGATCTTGGCCCGTGCACATCAGTGGAGATGATCCAATCATCAGTGCTCCTGCTTGGCTCGGTCGCTGTTGCTTTCAGCGCATGAGTGAGATCCACTGTGGCTGGAGGCCTTTCCCAAAATCTAAGAGGCTCTCGTGAGAATGTGGAGGTGCTCCATTCACGGAAAGTGGTGTCCCCCGCCAGAAAGAAAGGGTGGGGAACCAACGACAAAAACGAGATTTGAAAAAATGCCATCCTCCTGACGGAACCATGTCATTCATGGGTCGCCTGGTTGGCTGGCCATCCATCAATCGACAGGCTGACGTATTTTGCCGGCCAGCATTACGCGAATTGCACGACATGATTCTTTGCGTGTGGCATGTCCACCGCAAACCCGAATCCTGAGTGGATTATTGGAATGAGATGCAGAAAAGAACACCCCGCCCAGCCTCACCTGCTATGACGTTAGCGCCTTCACTTGGCTCCAGACTGCAGAAATTCCCCTGACGTCATTCGCCCGTAAGGTCAAGAGCTCCAGCTCTCTCCTAAGCTCCCGCAGCTTAGCTTCAGGAGCTCCATACTGTGGCTGGTGAGACTGCACCCAAACCATCAGGTCCCGTCCCGTCTGAAGCTCCACGTCCACGCCCGCATGGGGCCATTTTCGGTCGTTCTTGACATGACACCTCTCCGTTGGTTCCCGGGGCGATTTCCCACGCAAGCGGCTTCTAACTGGAGGAACCGTCAAAGACAATCTGGAGTCCAGGCAATCTTCGTACATAGTCTATGACGCCATTTCTTCAGTTCACATGATAGACCCTGAGCGTCTTTGCTGCCCAGATGGGGTGAAACTGCGCTAAAGCCACACTTGGGCAAGCCCGGGAGGCGATACACGCGCAGGGAGAGACACGCACGAGTTGGCACGAGCATCTGGAAAGACCAAACGAGGGGGAGGGGCAGAGGAGCTATGGGCATCTCGTGAGGTACCTTCCATCACCGTGATCTGCCGCCTCAACCAAGGTATACGCCAAGTACCACCCTTCTCAACTCCAACATTTTCTCAGGAAGGCAAGCGCCTCACACCTCACCTAGGCGGGGCAGGCGCCTACGTAGTACCTTCCGCCTTTCTCTGAAGGCGGCGGGAAGGAGGAAGGAACCGCGATATGGAAGGCACCTCAGGCAGTGACTACCTCCTTCCTCGCGGCATCAAACCTGCCCTCCGTTCATTATATAAACCTTCTCTTCCCACCACCTCTTCCGACTTTTCTTCTCCTCATCACACAACAAACAATCAACTTCACTCAATCAAACAAACAACACTCAAACCAAACAACCAACCCACCCAACTATCACAATGGAGACCATCAAGAACGCCGCCAACTACGTTTCCGAGTCTGTCCAGCAGGCCGGTGCCACCGCCTCCAAGGAGACCAACAAGCAGGTCGCCAAGGACAGCGACGCTTCCCTCACCAGCCGGTAAGCTTCATCTTCTATCGTTTGAAAACAATAAACTAACTCTTCAAAGTGCCTCCGCTGCCAAGGACGCCGTCAGCGACAAGATGGACGAGTCTTCCCACGACGCCAAGGCCGAGGTCCACAAGCAGCAGGCCAAGAACTAAATCGCTCCTCCTACGACGATACCCCTAAATACTGCGGGAGGATATCAATGGAAAGGCGTTTTGGGACATGGAAACGGAATATGGATCAAGGAATTTGTGATGAGGCAATGACACTGGGAGGTTTTTCTTACACCTAGATTAGTCCTAATGCCACTTCATTGCTAAACAACTTGTCCCTGTCGCCTGTGACTGCAAATTACACATGACTTTTATGCAAGAATATATTTGCTTACAAACATGGCACAAATTCTCTATTCAAGCAACATCAATCAACATCCCGGCGGGAGAAAAATGATGATTGGAATTTACACAGAATTTGGCTTACACCAGTGATCCCTGCCGGGCGTCGAAAAAGGTATCAAGGATGATTTCTCGAACCTTGCCCGGCAACGGGTCATTATTCCCGGCGCACGGATCACTAAATTTGACGTCGCATCGTTAGGTAGCTACTATGGTACACGACAACGTCGCGATCAGTCTCAACCATCAAGCCTCATTCAACATCACTTCCTCATATAATTCTTCGCCAATTGCCTCAGAAGTTAGCTGGTCATAATGTCGAATAACGCATCCACCCTGCCTCCCGATCTGTTTGACCAGACGACACTCGTCTCCCTCGCTGCGACTGTCGTCCTCCTCTCCGTCGCCATTGCCGTCTCTCGTCGCGTGCTTCACCCCACGACTTCAACAAGCTACCGCGTCCTCTTCATCTGGCACGCCTTCGACGCCCTCATCCACTTCTTTCTCGAGGGAAGCTTCCTGTACCACTGCTTTTTCTCCTACATCCCCCTCGCCGACGTTCCCGACGCCGACCTCTCCGGATACCACCCGACCCCCGCCAACTTCCTCGGATACTCGGACCGCATCTACGGCGCTCAATCGGGCGGCAGCAACCCCTTTGCGCAGCTATGGATGGTCTACGCCCGTGCTGATAAGAGATGGGCTGGCGCGGACCTGGTAAGTTCACCGCCTTTCCTCCGGACGACCTCGCTGGCAAAAATAAAGGTGTACTGACGTTGGATTCTCTACAGGGCGTCATCTCCCTCGAGCTGCTCACCGTCTTCGGCGCCGGACCGCTGGCCGTCTGGATCTGCTACTGCATCGCCAAGCGAGATCCCAAGGTCAACATCTGGATGATCATCATCGCGACGGCGGAGCTCTACGGCGGTTTCATGACCTTCTGCCCCGAGTGGCTGACCGGCAACATCAACCTCGACACCAGCAACTTCATGTACCTGTGGGTGTACCTGGTCTTCTTCAACATGCTCTGGGTTTTCATCCCCCTGTACGCCATATACGTCGCATATGGCGAGATTTCGGCGGCGTTCAAGGCTCAGGGCGCGAAGAAGAATCTCTGAGCAATTCGGAGCAGGCGGAAGACGGCTGGTGGTTAGGAGGATTGTGTATCATATGCCGCGTTGGCTTTTGTAATTCGGGTGTTGTATAAACATGGAATATAGATGTCTGCCTCGATCAGTCTGGCACCTGCTACGTGAGCCATCTCCAGGGCCAGGCAGCTCCGGCAAAGCGGCTTGGCCACGTACATGGTGCCGAGAGCTAATAAAATAAGAGCACTTGTTTCGGGGTTTTGAGATCAACTGTATGCCTCAAGCCACTTGGCGATCGAAAGTTTGAGTGCCTGATTGTACATCGTCGTTCGATGAATGAGCCGACATCTCGCCCTCCCTGCTTTTTGCCTCATAGCATCCAGGCTATATTATGATTGGTGCTTCTCCTCACAGCTTATGGCGTACAATTACCAAAAAATCAAATGGCTGTATGTGTGGCCCGTTTGCGCCAAAATTAAAGAACCTCGTACTTTGACGTTGGCAAAGACCCTGACTGCTGTAGGAGCTTCCAACATCGAGGCGACTTGAAGATGCGATTGGTATATCAGTTACAGCCTTCGAGACATTGTGAACTCTTGGTGCGGCTCCTTCCGGTGTTGCAGTACATGAGTTCAGGCTTTTGGTTCGAGTTTTTATATTTTGCACCGAACGTATGTTTGGAGATAATTCTCGAAGTTAGGAGGCGTTATGCTGTGAATGTCTCAGCCAGCACTTCCATCATAATCAAATAACTTGTTGACGGCTTGCTTCTAAAAACCTTCATCTAGGGACTGATAAACCTAAACGAGTATGAATGCTAATATGGTCCAGTGAACGACTTCTACGCCAAGGAAGCTGCGATAAGGCTTCCACCGAGGAGATGGAGGGCATGTACCGATAGAAGACGAATGACTGAGAAGATTGGAAAGGGGAGGGCACTACCCAATTGTTTTCAAACCTGCCTCAACATGATCTGGAATCGAAAGCCATTGGGATACATTGGTTCAACACGACGAGACTCCCGTCGCGAACCCAGCAAATTGTGGCCAGAACTTGGCGTTCCATGAAACTGGTAAGCAGGGGAAAATGATTCACACGTAAGTGACTCCAAGCCTGCTGATTCCGGTCTCCTTGGGTCATTCATCTATCATGCTTGTATTTTATGTAGAGATCACAGCCAGCCCGAAACTTAACAGATTCCAGTTAACTAATTTGATTTTTACGTAATGTATATTTTGAGCCAGTGAGCTCGTGTCAGATTCTTTCGCATAGATCGAGGCTAGACGTGTACTTTCCTGCTCCTCCGCAAGGTTTCAAGGTATAGATTATCCTGAATTCGATTGATAAAAGCCAGGTTTGTAGTCGTGAGCGAGTCGATCATTACTCGTTCCCTTTACGCATCCGAAGCTACTGTGAGGAATGTCACTGAATAGCCTGTTGCAGCCATTATTAATAAGTTTCTTCGTACCTGCGATACACGTAGGGTAGATTATGAGCAGATAATCATTCGAATGAGAGCTGCCACTTAGGTTCAGCAGCTCATTATTCACATACAACCGAATGACTTCACCGCACTCGAACTGTAAGATATCGCCGGCTTCTTACGATGTTCTTCCGAAACAAGGGCAAACTGTACCGTATCCAGTGTCAGAAGGACATGCGACATGCCACAATGACAGAGGTGTTAGGCTCAAATCCAACTGATCATTAAAACAAGCAATCCAATTTACACGGTCCCTTTCATTCGAGAGATTTGCGGCGAGACCAACAGGCTAAATGCTGACGTCTTCATAAATTATTGACCTACCCAGATCGCGGGCATAACCTCAAGGTCTTCCAGCCGTTCAGGTAATTTTCCTATGTTCGTGAACGTCACATTTAGCGCAGCCTAATGTAATAGGAACATCTGATAAAGGACAAACGATACTGGTTAACTTGACTACGACAGAGAGCATAAGCTCATATTGAACTATGACTTTGAACCAGCATTGCCTATGGTTAACACATAACCCTGACTATCACTAACTGCATACTATGCTTTTGATGAGACTGTAGTTGACAGTCCCCTCTATACGCCATTATTATTATCAACAGGTTTCGGAATACTTCGCTATGGGTACCCAGAGTTTGGGTAGTTGGGTAGTTCTGGGTACCCGTTCATACTGGGTAATGGGTAATGGGTAATGGGTAATGGGTAATCGTGGGTAGTCGTGGGTAATCTTGGGTAGTCTTGGGTAGTCTTGGGTAGCCATGGGTAGCCATGGGTAATCTTGGGTAATCGTGGGTAGTCTTGGGTAGTTTTGGGTATCTATACTATACTGTATACTGGCAACTAGCTAGCGTTGTGAAGACTGTTGAGCAATTCCAACATAACTTCTGCATCCGTGGATGCTGACAAGTAGCTATCGACGGCGAGGCATGTTTTCACTGCAAGTTGTTCTAGGGCCATAATGCTTTGACATTCACACACCTGGCTTCTTATGGATAATTCTACAGCCTGGATGAATCAAGGTCTTCAAGGGCTATCGTTTGGGTTCTCGAGCGTCGTCTAAGGAGGAATTCTTGTGTTTGAAGTCACAACAAGCCACTAATCTGCTCAGCTCATCTGGCCAGGTGATACAGCGGAAAAATTTGGTCACAGCTCTATTAAATCATCTTGTTATACTGAGCCGTTGAATGGGCAATTTTTGAACAAGAAAGATGTTGATAATTGCATCGCATTCAGCAGAATCCATCTATCTACACGTCGTGCAAAGTTGCCTCACTTTCTCCGCCTACCATACAAGCCCAAAGAGACTGCGTTTTCTAAACCCAGTATGCTTCCACACCAATTTAAGCGGCTCTCGGTGACCTCAGCCTTATGCATAGTAGCTCGCCGGAAACCCATTACGTCTCGTTGCAACGCTCGAAGATCCTCCACGTAACGCAGCACCGCGCCCACCCAATCGGTCTCAGCCGCCTACCCCTCGCCTTCAATCTCCAAACCTCCCAAACCTCCCAAACCCCAAGAAGTCCTCAGCACCACTTGTTTCTGTAACACAAAAATCAGCTGTGGACCTCGTTCTTCTGCCTCGCTAGCCTTTGTCAGTAACCTCACACCGAAGGCGGCTACGGGAGCGCTTCCCCGGAAGCACAATCCAAACCTTCCCTTGTCGGCCTTGTCGGAGGAAAAAAAAAAAGGACGGCCTGGTGTTTGGGTGCTCCGGATGATCGACATGTGGAGGCCTAGATGAACATTTTCCGTAATGGGAAATCCAGCACTCTCGGACGGGAGGGGACGATCTTCCTAGATGGATCTCTTCTGACGACAGGCGAGGGAAGGGGGGCCGGCCTGAGAGATCGGATCGGTATGTGGGCGTCTGTCTGGTGTGTCAGTACACGTCCCAGCACCCGGTTGCGATGTTCGACGAACCAGTTTCACAACTCACCAAGCGGAATCTCTGAAAGATGTGAGATTCTTCTCAAGACGGATCGTCCATCGGGTGCATAGGTAGGTAGTCTGGTCGGATCAGCATGTGGAGCTCGGCTTGTACGGAACGGATGGCTGTCGACTTCATGTTGCGATAGGACTCTCACGAAAAGGGTGGTATATGTTCTTGTTTCGAGGAGCCTTTTTTCGGATGACTAGCTTAAGATGGTATCTCACTTGCATTTCGTCTGGTCTATCGGGCTCGCGCTGTGATATCGTCTGGCCTGGCCAACTTCATCTCGTCTCAAGGACGGGAGATATCCGTGCCGTCGCATCAACGTCGAGTTACACACCTAGTTGGAAAGTTACTTCGATTTATCGCTAGTTGCCTCAAATCACCGCAAGAACTGCCCTCTTCCTTCCTGGTGCGCTTGGTATGCTGCGATGCTAATCTCCTGGAGCTCGCTTTGCTACAAGGACAGCTTGACCGTCGGAAACTGTTACATACGACCATACCCATTGGAAAATTCGGGATCCCGTCCGCTCTCCCATAGACAAGCCAATGAGGGCCGGATTAGTAGTTGGGTCGGTGACGACCAGCGAATACCTGGTGTTGTATGTCTTTTGTTTTTGCTCGTCGATGGTATCGTGCAGTATCCACCGTAGAGTTTATGCCGCAACTCACCATCACGCACCTAATTTCCTTGTTTCTTTTCTCGTTTACTTTAATCTAAATGAACATTTAGTTTATCAACTAGTTTAATTGAGGTTCTCGTTGAGATCTCTCGCTGAGTCGTGCGTGCGTACGTGGAGTCGTGATGGGGCCGACTAAAGCGGCAACCAGGATATGCGAGGTTGACGAATGCCCGGCGCGACGCCTTGGGGGCCAAAACCCCGAACACTTGGTCCTTTCGCTCGCTGTCACAACGTGCGGTTCAAAAGACCGTTCGAGAATCTATCAGCTGAGAGAGGGAGAGAGCAACGCAACATCAAGCGAAGATGAAAAACTCGTCAAAGTCGCCACGCGGTGTCGTAAGCTATAGCATACGCGTCAAAGCCGGAGGAGATATTGATGTTAGTCAATTCGTCACGTTTATCCGATGTTTGCGTCTTTGTCGATGGTGTCTTGACTCGTTGTGTAAATTGACGAGTCTCTCTTATACCGTTCTTGCTATGGACAAGGTGGATGACTCCGACGGTGCGAATCCGAGTTTAGACGACTGCAATCTACAATTCGTCAACCGCAGGCGGCGTTGCGCAAGAAATGCCCCGAATTCGGACCGGATGGATATTGCAATGTTGATAGCGCGGTGTTCAATATCTTTTAGATCAGAATACTATCTTGGACGTTGACTTGAGAACAAGCCGGGATTTGGCTGCGTTGACCGGATGAAGACTCTCGCTTCCGACTTGTCGGTGACATGCGGACTAGACTTACTCGGGCACTGTTCTTGGCTAATGCCATCTCTTTGGCGAAGTCGGATATCCAAAGGTTGAGAAGACAGCCATCCCCCTCCATGCGGCACCTTATTCGAGAATGGCATCTACAACAATCCGGTTTGTAAAGATCAAAGATCCGGGCCAGAGTGTGAAAGAGAGGTGTGCAAACACGCGGCGGCGACGGCAACGCGATGGCCGGTGGGATCTCGTCCAAAGCCGTTGCCGTTCTTCGGCCCGTCTGCCATCCACGAACGGCTCTTGGCCCAACCGACGGCATGCCGCCCAATGCTGCCGTGTCGACGAGGCCTCGAGTAAGAACTTTCCGATCGTGAGTCAGTTGACGACCTACTTCGTTATCGCGTTCCCCTGCAGGAGCCAACAGCACTCTATCTGCTCCACGAAGTGAGTGAAAATTATGGATTGGCCAAGGTCCTTGACGGAGGAGTCCTGCCGACAGGAAAACAACATCCGGTCTTTGAGATCTCCGCTTTGGGAGTTTGTGGGTTTGTGGGTTTGCAGGTTTTGCACAGTTGAAGAAAGCGACGATGCGGGGGCTATCATTGAGGCTATCCTCGCCACGGAAAAAAGTGTCATCTCAACTTCCGTGTTGAATGCCCAGCTATTTGCCAAGGACAATGCATGTCGACCTGCTGAATCGCCTTCTCGACGACATGACGAATCAACCGTGGAGGCCAAGCACATGTCAACTCAACTCCGGGTAAAACACCGATGATGATGATAAGTACGCCAGTTGCGTGCCCGACTCATTGATCGTCTAATCTCTGCCGGTGATCGCCAATTCAGTTCCAATGGGAAGGGTAATACTTCAAGTGACGACAACCACGTCTTACTCTGAAGCGTTTGGCTTGTACGACGGCCACAAGAACCTGAGAGGCTCGTTGATTGCGATTCGCTCCTACTTTCCGTGGAGACAGGTGGCTTTCGAAGCGTGCGGATGGCTGTTGAGATGAAACAACGGACCTAGAATAGCTCACTGCAACTGCCTTCGCACTGATTTCAGACGAGTCTGTGGACATTACCTGTCAGAAGACATTGGACGACCCCAATCCGCGGGAATTAGGAGAATTCTTGAAGGAGACGAAGGAACACAGGAATGGGGGACAGCGTAGTTTGGATGACAGTCCGCTGTCGCCGTATGTGCCTCCCAATCTCCCCATTCCAAAGACTTGCTAACGCTGAGAGGCGCAATGGTGGCGGAAGTGCCAAGCAATGTGGTGATTGCTCTCGACCTTACGTAGCCAGCCCTACACAACGCCACTCATGACGTTACTGAAGCCGTATGCTAGGCGAGCTGGCTCGTTGATCTTGAAGAACAAATTTTCTCCAACCCCAGGAAGCTGTCCGGGAGAGACGGCACAATACCCAGAATCGCCTAATTGAGCGACTAGAGGGTTCTCGAAGAGGCAAGCGAGTTCGGGTGAGACTCGGTTACGGCCGCTATAATTGGACATCGTAAGATGTCGAACGCAGCGAACAAGTTGAAAGTCCCTCCCCTGAAGTCAGTCTGAATGTCCGTTTGATCGACGACGAGGACCGGATCAGCAACGGACGTGGGTCTCCCCGGACAGGCGGGAAGCCCAAGGATGCGGAAGAGGACGGGCTCGAGCCCGCGCAGTCCCTCACTCATCTCGGAGCAACCATCTTCCATCGGGCGCGTGGTGTCCGCGAGCATTTTTTTGCAGTGGGGGCTACGCAGCCAAGCTTGCATTTGAAGGTTGCACTAGCGCCCCAGACCACCAAACCGTCAATATCTGTAGGGTTGACTTGTTGGAGATAAATTGCACTGTTTTACGGCCATTGGCACCAAATCCAGATTGGTGCCACTCTTGTCTTCGGAAGAATAGTGTCGCACTACTGACTAGCTCCTAAGCTTGTCTCCATGCTGTCCATTGCCTTGGAGTCAGCAATTTCTGTCTGTCATCGTAGGGCGAACTGGAAGACCCTCTTTTCGTAGATCGTATCAGTCGTGGTCGGTCGAAGAGGGGTAGCGAGTTGGCGAACGATTATTGACGTGATGATCGTCACGATGGCGACGGACGCGCCATACCTTTGCAGGCGTCTGTCTCGTGGCAAAGCCGATGGATCGCCCGTCCGTCTCCGCCGTGCCGCCGTCAAGCGAGGGCGTTCGTGCGTTGCGCCTCTCAACGGTTCGCACAATCCTCCCCCATCTCTCATCGTATTTGACAGGTCGTAAGACGCAACGCCGTCACATTTGGTGCGGGCCTATCAGGCGTGATGTGCCAGGCAGATCTGGGCTTGATGTCGTCAAAGCAACGTACCCTAGCCGTTGAGGGTCTAGCCTGATGTAAGTGTGGAGAGGAGAAAGAGTCTGTTCACAGCTGAGCAGGGCCTCGAGGGACATGAATCCTTGTGGTCGAGTTTCCGTCAGAGCCCCGTTGTGCAGGGCATCTCAGCTCAGATGACACAGCATCTGCCTCATCGCCTGAGAATCTGTGGAAACAGACGAACTCGATCACCCATTGAAAGACTTGATTCGCCCAACATGGGCCGGCCGAGGACCAGACAGTCTGGGAAACGGCCATGGCATCCTGTCCGATGTTCTCGTTCTGGCTCGAGGGTATCTGTGGGTGTGGAAGCGTCGAACAACGACAGCCCTGGCAATGCCGACCGCCGTGGCAACGAGGGACACGTGCAAGACGAAGATAGCTGGTGGTGGCCACGGTCTCCGACTGGCAGAAACATCCCGTGAGCAGGGCTGTCGGGCTAGTGCGAGGAGCCTGACGAAAGCCCAGTCGCTGCTCCGTACCCGCAGTTCTGTTTATCCGACTGGGCAGAAAACTTGGCCTTCGCCTTCGCCGTGCGCCTCACGACCGCAGCTCGGATGCGGCATAATTCGTGTTCTGCAGTGCGTGACTCGATTCGCTATGCCGTTGGTCTGCGCCCCTCCAGGGAATGTGGGCGTACTGTGATTGTTGGGCACAATGTGACAGGACTGATGTCGTGGTGCTCGTCGTATGGACGACAGCCGAAATTCTTCTGCCGATATGATGAGGCGATTCCCAGCATCCATCGGGCGGTAGACACCACCACACCCACCTGTTTCCCAGGCACAGGAGACACACCAGACCAGGCCGACAAGATTATCAGAAGGGACGGAATTGGATTGGTAGAGGTGGAGTCGATTTGGGGACGCAGGCAGGGCAAAACAGTAGGCGAAGGGGAAAGGAGGGAACAAAAAAGGTTTCGGCAACGTTGATAGCCGCCCCTTCCACAACCGTGAACCCCTGCGGCGGTTTGATCCACTTGATTGGCAACACGCACTAGGCCATATCGGTACTAGCATCCAAAGGTTTTTTCCTAGTGTCCCCCAGATTTGGGGCTCAAGTCCAACGTCAAGTCAAACCTTGTCTCGCCCAACATCGCTGCCAGGGGCTCGGGCATTTTGGGCGACACTACGAAACCCAGACGTGTTACATCACTGCTTCATCTCATCGCCACTCAATGCTTCCAACACCAAGGCCCTCACTGCTGCACTGCGTTGCGTTGCCTTGCGTTGCGTTGCGCTCTCTTGCTTCGTCCCCCGAGCATATCGTGCCGGATCCATTGCGACGAGCAACGGCACGAAGCCCACTATCTTTGCTGCTTCTCACCTCGTCTCCCCCTCCCCCGGTTCTGAAGCCCTCCACCACCTTGCTCTCGTTGGATGGCAAGGGGCTTGAGAGACTCGAAAGAGACGAATGGACCGGGTACCAGCCCAGCCAAAGTCGACGGGGTCGTGACGAACTTGGTCGCCATCCCACGCCGAGCCCTACCTGGTACCCTGGCCTGAACCCTCCAGACGAGGACCAAGACTAGCTACGTCGCCGTTTGGTGGTCCCTCGAGGTCACCTTGGAACCAGCAACATGCACGTCAAGAGACGTCCGCCCCATCAAAGCCCCTCACGTCCATCGTCCAGTCGCGGGCCGGGCTGAGGTGCAGATTGCTTCTCATTCGTCCGCTCTCGTCCCTCTCTCTCTATCTCTGTGACCATCACCATCGACCCTCTCCCTCGCCATCTGGATAACCCGTCTTCGTGCCCCCCCGGTCTGGTCCCGTCTTCCTTGTAGGCCACACCCACTTCCATCAGCCGTGCTACCCTGGCCCAAGGTTGGACTTGGGCCCCATTTAGTGGTTTGGCTAACTCTCCGGACCTCATCTGGCCCGCGCGGGGGCCCTTCCCGAGCCTCTCCCCTGCTGGCCCCCTACTGGGTCTCTCTCGCTCTCTTCCACGCTTCTGTGATCGCCTTTTGACCTCTTCATGCGGCCTTCCCTCAGCCACCCGACTTCTGGAAGTGAGTGGTCTTTCCTCCCTTCAGGCCGGTCCCTTTCCCTTCTCTTGAGTGGCTGGTCCTACATGCTCCTTGTTTCTATTCGTAGGTCCCGACTTTGCCTAGTGTCTGTTTCGTCTGGTCCGCGCTTCTTCGTCCAAGAGCGCCAGTCCTTTACTACAATCCATCCAGTCTTTTCACCTACTCTTTTCCTTTCTCCATCCCATCCGCTTCGATTTCGATCTCCATCCGCTACTCTTCCCTTCTCGCCCATTACTCTACAACCGTATCCCACGAGGACGTCTTCGACAGGTCTATGGATTAGATGGTTCGGACGGCGATTTAATATCTGGCACCGCTGCGGCTCGACGCCTGCACTCATCTCTTCGACCATTGCCAGGTGAATAATCGACGAGATGGATAGCTGGGGCTGGTTGGATCCCCGGGCCGAGGGCGTAACGAATTACGATGGCGATGCTTCATTACGAGGGCCTCTCAGGGCTACCAACGCCTCCACGTCGGCTTTGATCAACCAATTCCGCTTTCAGTCTGCGAAATCGATCCGAACCTCGACTATTATCCTCGCCGTCTTCAACGTTATTGCCGCCTTCGCCACCGCCGTTGGAATCTTTTGGGACAGCTATGGCTCCGCGAAGAGGAACAACCCCAAGTTCGGCTTCAGGTATGCTAGGAACGGGTGGTATGGAGGAGGGCTCCGACTAACATGCTGTCAGAACTCACGGCTTCACCTTCATCGGACCCGCCGAATCTTTCCCTCTTATTCTGTCCGTCGGAATCGTGGTGCAAGGCATCGTATTCGCCGTCGCTCAGTCGACTGGACTCGACCACTTATTGACCCTTGGCTGCACTATCACCTCCCAAATGATGCTGCCTGGTATGTCGTATCGAGTCTTGGATTGTGTACGGAGGTCACTAACGAATTCCAGCGGTCTTCATCGTTCCTTACATTCAACTCGTCTTTGCCCTCGAAGTGGCAATTCGGTCTCTACGAAAGAACCCCTTGCCTACTCGCGGCAAGTGGAACGTTACGATCTGCCTAGCCATTGTCGGCACTTTTCTCCTCATCACCTACCTCGTCACACTATTCGTTCGCCCTCCCAACTTCTGCTTCGCCTCTCTCTTCTGGTTTGTCCAGCGATGGAAGGAGGGCTGCTTTGCTCTCCTCGTCTTGATCTCGGCGGCGCTGCTTGGCTCTATGATGGTCATCTTCTTCAGACTGCACAACAACGCTAGAATCGAGAATACCGAGCGTGTTGCTGCTTCGAGAATGGTGTACTTTCTTGCCATCGCCTTCATCTCGACCGTAAGAACAACGTTCTGCCATTCGCTACTTCGAATGCTAACTCGTCCTCTAGACTCTCCTTATTCCCTTTTTCTTCAACCTCTCATTCACTGAGCAACGGGGCGCCACTGGCCAAGCCCTGACTCTGTCCATGATCGCCTCCGTCGTTGCCAACGTTTCAGGCCTAATGACTGGCGGTCTGCACCTGTTTTTGCGCTCGAACACACTGTCGACTATTGGACCCCGCGACAAGTGGGAATCTGAGCGTGATAAGCTCAAGGCCGGAATCCGTGTCTGGGCTCCTAATGGTGGTGACGACTACGAACATCACATGATGAACCCTGTTGGCCGGGCACGGTCTCTTCAGCGTATGGACAGCACCGATAGTTTGGTGCCGGAGAAGGAAGAAGAGGCTCGTATCGAAAGCCCTTCGAACTCTCCAACCTATGCCAACCCGCTCCGATCACACGCTGTATACCCGCAGCCGACACGATCTCCGGTTCGGGTGCCCGAGCCTGCCCAGGTCTCGACGTATCAAACGCCGAAGGCCATGGGCCACGCTCGCAAGAGGTCCTACTCCTTGTTCCCGCCCGACAACAACAACAGCACTAAGTCTATTACTTTACTACCGGCCACAACCTACTCTCCCACCAACATGAACAATGATGACGACGTCTTCTTCCTCAGACCGCCGCCATCAATCCACCCTCAGGGCATCCGCCATCGTCGCGACTCTTCCATGGCATCGTCAGCAACGGTGCAGATCGGCCTTCGCCTGTCGAACGTTGACGACATGCCTCCTCTCAACTCTCAGTACTTTGAGAACAACGAGAGCGTTCACAACCTGAACTGCCCCAAGGATGAAGAGGTCTCGAAGCGACCCAGCCCTTTGGCTCAGGTTGACGTTGTCAGCGACAGTGGCTCGTCTTCCGACTCAGACTCTGAGGAGGACGAAACGCTCGTGCAGTCTCCTGTCCGGTCGGAGAAGGACCTTCGCCAGAAGAAACTTCCTGCTGCTCCCAAGGTCACTGTACCAAGACAGTCGCAGTTGAAGCAGGAAGAGGGCGAGCAGCTCACCCTGAGCCCGGCTGTCTACAGACCTGAGAGCCCCCAGAAGACGAGGGTCACGAGCCCTCAGGGTGTTGGCTTCAACACTCCCGCCCAGCGAAAGAAGACCCCAGTGAAGTGCACCAAGCAGCACTGCCAGTGTGACGCTGTCCACGACAAGCGTGACTGGATCTGAGGGTCGCATTTCTGGTGTTGGGCGACAAAATAGACGGGCGGTTAAAAGCGTTTGATCCGACCTTACGGCCACAGAACGGAGTTGATGGCGATAACTTTCTCTTCTTATTTCATATTACATTGGATGGCGTTTCTTTTGCGGAGATACCTGTATGACATATAACGTCTACATATTGTTTGGTTTCTTTATCTCTTCGCAATGCACATGGTGCATTGTGTACGAATTGGGACGGAAGGCTTTATTGGGAAGAGTGTAGGATTCCGGGGCAGGACGGGGCTTGAGAGCATAAACTCTGGATATAAGAACGATGGCACGAATAGCTACGAGACGGACTTGACGTTGGCGGGCGGAGGTCAAAAAAAGCCACAGTAGTAGGCTTCTCATAGTACAGCTGATACGATAGCTCAATGGATAAAGAGCTCAAACCAAACGATCTTACCCCTCATGTGACTTTCAATCTGTGCGAGGCACACTACCACTCGGTACATTCCATTCAGAAATTTGCAGCATTCCGTTGATATGTGCTACATTTGTACTGCTAAATATTTATCACTTGGTCTTGGACTAATTATTTACTCTTCCGTTTCTCACTCTCCACTCTCCTCTCTTCCCACTTGTCCCATCCAGCCTGGCACGGATCCTCTTCAACCACCAGATCCCGGAACCTGAAAAGTCGCGCAATGGGTAGTTGCAGGCCCCAAGCCAACAATCCAAAATCCCTAGCGAAGGCCGTGACCATGAACCAGCCCACAGCGCTCACCGCACCGGCAAGACATCCGACCAAGACCTGCCTCACCGTGTGGTAATCAAGGTACACGCGGCTCCACGCAACGGAGGCCGCAATCACCAGAGCCGCAACGCTGACGACGACGCGCTCGACGAGCGAATACGGCCGGTGGTGTCTCCGCGCAGGGGACGGCCTATGCCTGACGAGCAGGAACAGGACGAGGAAGACGGACCAGTAGGCGACGAACTGTGCGTGGGAGCTCGGCATGCCGTAGCCCTTGCCGTGAATACGGCGGGGCCGCTCTTCCTTGATCAGGCGCTTGAGGGCGAAGTTCAGGGCTTCGCATCCGAGCTGGCCGGCGAACATGAGGGCGATCTCGACCTCGCGGGTCGACCATATCAGAGTCGCGTAGACGATGCAGAGGGCTTGCGGGAGCAGGGCAAGCCATGCGCAGAGGAAGGAGAGAGGGTCTTCGGGGTCCTGAAGAAGACATTCGGTCAGTATTCTGTGGAAGAATGAGGTACAGGAAGCTGTAACTCACATAGTAGACATGTGTGAGGGAAAGAGAGGCCAGAGGCCTGGTGTCTTGGTCCATGATTTCAGCTCGGCGAATCTTCCAGCCACGACTGAGCTATCTTCGAGGGTCTTTCTCCGGATATTTGGACTTCTTAAAAGCTCAGTTTGAAAACTCCATGTGCCTCAATAGAGGGTTGTTGGACGTGAGGTAGGAGAAAATTCCGACTCGGCCCAGGGGCTGGTAGAGTTAGAGCGTACGTCGCGGATTCGTGGTGCACAGCACTCTTGAAATGTCAAAGTGCTGGCCGTTGCGCTGGCTTGCTGCACCTGCCACTTGCACTTGCACCTGCACCCGCATGTCCATTTTCCTTCTCCGTATTTGCATAATACGTCAGGTTGCATAGCTCCGAGCTCGAGCCAATCGGGAGCTGTCTGCCCCGCTAGTGAGGCTTTGTGTGTGGCTTGTGGCTGCCTTGGCCTGGACCCTTTCAGTTCGGTTTGTCACTCGGCGAAGTTCCAGAAGGAAAACCCCCCTCCATTTTTTTTCTTCTCCCCTTTGCCCCGCGATGCAGTGCGGCAAAGAGTCATCATTTGATTAACAAATCGGTCAGCCGTTTTCTGTGTCGGGCTTGCGCTTCCTGCAGAACCCGCGACTCAAACACATACGACTACGACAGCTGCCTTTTTTTGAACATGAGCATTTTATAGCCAGTCGCTCTTCTCGCGGATTCCGCGACCGTCTTCTTTGATCTCAATAATACCAAATCCTTGCCCGACCTCGCTCGCCACTTGCCTTCCGTTCAAATATCTCGCGGTGCTTATCGCTGATTTGTGTGGAGCGCCGAGCTTGAGCAGACTCCCGCACCTCTCCAATACTATTGCAGCTCCTCCTCCATTCTGAATTCGCATCGCCTCCCGTCGAAAAGTATGATATCCAGCATCTTCGACAGGTAGCAACTATGGACGCCGACAGCGACGACCCGCGCCACGACGAGCTCAGCTCTCTCCAGGCCATCTTCCCCGAGATCGAACCTGACGATAATACCCCTTTTTGCTTCACCATCCAGCTACCAGTCCACCCCGCGAAACCCGTGACGGTCACGTTTCCGGCTGCTTCCAATGCAGACGTCCCTGTCGCCGCCCAGCTCCCCGGCGTCGACCCCCGGGTAGACTCTCACGAACTGTCCCACCTGCCGTCCGTCGCCGTGCGCATATCTTTGCCCAAGGGCTATCCCTCTGAGAAGCCGCCGAGTGTTAGCATAAGCACATCGCCACCATGGCTTTCGAAAGATGCCACCAAAAGACTGGAAGATGATGGCCCGCGGTTGTGGGAGGAGATGGGCAGGGATATGGTTGCGTTCACATATATCGACCATGTGCAGCAGGCCTCGGACGAGGTGTTCGGGATGGTGGACGGAAGTGGCGCGCTGGAGATTGATCCTCTGCACAAGATTGCCATCTTGGACTACGATATCGAGGCTGCCCGCGTTGCGTTTGAAAAGGAAACCTTCGACTGCGGCGTGTGCTTGGGTGAGCATATCTACGAAGGCAAACGTTTGCTTGCGCTGACACCTGGACAGATCCCAAAAAAGGCTCAATGTGCCACAAGATGCTCGATTGCGGGCACATATTCTGTACCCAGTGCTTGCAGGAATTTTACGATAATGCCATCACGGAGGGAGACCTCGCAACCGTCCGCTGCTTAGCTCCCAACTGTGCCAAAGAACGCGCAGAGACGCGAACCGCCTCCGGCAAGACGAAGAAGCGGAAGGTCAAAACTGCCATCAGCCCCAGTGAACTGCTGCAGATGGGTCTTTCCCAAGAAACAGTGACGCGCTACGTGACGCTCAAATACAAGAACGAACTAGAGTCGGACAAGAACACCATCTACTGCCCTCGATCATGGTGTAACGGGGCCGCGAGATCGAAGAAGCACAAGAAACCAGAGGGTTTGGAGGAGGTTGAGAGTTCGGACGAGGACACGGACGAAGAAGGCGAGACCGGTGCGGACGGCAAGGCAAAGTCGAAGAAGAACAACTTCGACATCGGAGACCTCCTAGCCATCTGCGAAGACTGCGGCTTCGCCTTCTGCAGCCGCTGTTTTCAGTCGTGGCACGGCGAGTTCTACCGCTGCACTCCCAAGCGCGACAAGGGCGAGATATCAACCGAGGAGCAGGCCTCGATCGACTACATCAACCTCCACACGACGCCGTGCCCGACGTGTGGCGTGCCGGCGCAGAAGACTCACGGCTGCAACCACATGATCTGCTTCCGCTGCGCCTCGCACTTTTGCTACCTTTGTTCGGCCTGGCTCGACCCGAGGAACCCCTACGCCCATTTCAACGAACAGCCCAACGGCAAGTTCACGTCGTGCTATATGCGGTTGTGGGAGCTCGAAGGTGGCGATGGCGACGACGTCGATGTCGGGTTTGCTGGCGGTATGCGGCCGGTGCCGCTGGCCCAGCCCGTCGAGATCGTGGACCTCGTTCCTGAGATCGAAGAGCCCGACGATACCGAATCAGAAGCAGACGAGAACGAGGGCGCACAGGCGCCGCGCCCTCCGGCGGGCGGCGTTGCTCGGGAGGGACCGCTCGTCCTGCGCATAGGTGCCGATCCGGCTCCTCGTGGTGGTCGAGGAGGAGCTGCCGCAGGAATAGGTCACGGTCCCGTCCCTCCCGCTGCGCCGATAGCCCCAGCTCCGCCGGCGGCTCGACGAGGAGGATACCAGCCGCGAGGCGGTCGTGGGCGAGGAAACAGAGGCGCGGATGCTCGGGGTGGTCGTCGACAGAACCAACAAAGGAACCAGAACCAGAATCAGGCGCCGCGAGTGCCTGTCGGAGGAGGTGGAAACGGAGGAAACGGCGCTGCAGCAGCAGCAGGAGGACCTATCGGCGAGGGCGAGCTCGACCCCCAGCACGAGGCTTGGATACGGAATTTCGTACAGATGGCGCTGGCGGACGAGGAGGACAGCGATGACGACTGGGCCTGATTGACGCCTTAACGACACGGGAGGAAAGGGCGGGCTTTTGTTGCACATACCTCATTCAGGAGAGTTAGACAGATTCTGGCATCGATATCAGAAGCGTGAGCATTCACACCATAGCGAATCATGAATTGTAATTTTGATCACGTACGTACTTCGTGTCGCACACTGCATCGTGATGATGGGAGATGTGTTGTGTACAACCACCCAACCCAATCCGCCGTCCAAAACCCCTTTCCGACGGAAGACATCCGGTCAGGAAGATTGGACATCAACAGCCCAACCATCCAGACTTGCCAATATCAACGAACCCATGGCCCCATCCAAACGGACAAATTTCTCCCATCCCGAACCGATCGATCACGATTTGTGGCCGTCCAAACCCTGTCCCAAATCATCTCGGTTCGGAGATCAAACCACCGGTTTGACAGAAAGCAAAAAAAGCCGCCTCGCCCCTCCCCGAAATGTCGGACCAAAAAGACATTCGAATCGTTGTCCTTAAGAGACTTGTCGGTGTAATATACCGCAACCGTGGCAAATTCGATACTCTTCCTTGTCCGGACCCTTCTATTGTCACTGGATTCGACGACGGCAGTGGTGGCTGGCTCTCGATGCCAGGGGGAGATGAGAAGGAGCATGGCCCCTTGGATCGAGAGGGTGAATATGGGAAAGGATGTTGTTCTCGAGGGGAGTGGAAGTGATGAGAAAGCATATTCACAGATTCGGTTGTACGATGAGGCAGAGGGTAGATGTGACAGAGAAACGATTCGGAAAGGTGCTATGAAGGAAAGCCACGAAGAACTCAATCGTCGCCCACGTTCGTGCCTAGTATCTCTTGAATGTATTCTCCCGTCTTATGTGAGTCATTCTACGGCTAACGTCTTCAACAGGCCCGGGGTTAAGAATGATCAGAACCGCCCAACGCATTGTTGAACTCAATCCAATAGCTAAGTCTACGGCTTCAACCCCTTCCCGTCTCTTTTGACATGTCTCTCACACACATTTCTGCACTTACAGACACTGGAGCAGTCAAAACCCTCCCAGGACCCCTTACCACCACGGTTTCCCAGCCGGCCCCCTTTTCCCCCATCACATATACAGCACATTCACATTATACATGAATCTGCTCCGGATATATACGCAAAGAAAGCCCCCCCCATCGCCGAGGGGAGTTATTAATCCAAGAGTCTTAACAGAGCAGCGAGTAAGGTCGCGGCCGGAGGATCCCACCCACCCCCCTAGAGGAGGACCTTGCCCAAGGGTGGTGAACTTGAACGGCTACTACCTCCGCCGGGGGTAAGGGGGAAGGAGGGTCAAGAGCAACGTAGCGCAGGGCTGCCGGTCACCACCACCACCACCACCCTGAAAGGGCACGCGCGCGGGAGTCATCGCTGCTGCTGCTGCTGCTTGTGTGCGCGTATATTGATAAGTCGTACCTTGAGCTGCTTCTGGTTCTCATTCTCGCGACTAATATCGACGAGCGGCGAGCGGCGGGCCAAGAGGCAGACCCTGACAGGAGAAACGTGAAAAGCCGGCAGGATAAAACCCGTCAGCATCGTCGAAGCGGACGAGGCCACCAGCTCTCCAGCCTCTTTGAAAGATGCCCCATTCAACAGACCTTGTTAGTAACGGAATGAAGCCCGTCTGGCTGGATGCGGAGGAGACTTTCCGTCGCCTCGCCGGTTTCAAAAGACTGACAGCCTCTGCTGGGCCCAAGGAAAGCGTTACGATTGCGCGTATGAGAACACACAGACTGCATATCGGGCCCTTCTTGCACCTCGAATCACCCGCGAAACGGGGAACGAAGGGACCACGACGGGCGGGGGGAGGGAGATATGCAGTACATCAACGGGGCGGCGGACCACCGAAGGCGTGGCAACCCGGCGCCTGAAAAAAGAAAAGACGAGAAAAATAATCCGAAGAAGAAGCACGTAGGGCACTGCTCACTACACAGTTCGCTACAGTATACTGTTCACCTCGTTGCAGAAATAAGGGGATTTAGGGGGGCGTGTGGAAAGAGTCTGAGGAGGAGAGGGGGGAGGGGGCGTGATGTGTGATTTGTTATAGCACCGAGGAAGAAACATTTCAAGTTTAAACGCCTCAAGATCCAAGGCCCCAAAAAGTCACCGTGTCGCTTAAGACAGGGAATCGAAAGGAAGTTGCAGTACGGCGGCGGATAGCAACGTGTAGGGACGTGGGGAGAGAGCTGGGTCAGAAAAGTACCGCCCGTCAAGCTCTGATCGCCGCTACGCCTGCAACCCGAGCAGACACCCTCCACTCCGCGAAGAAGGTGGACGTCTTGTTCATGGACTTGAGCTGTGGCGTGTAGAGGTAGCGGTAGCAGCGATAATCCCATCGCCCATTGTCGCGGCTTTTGCCTCCGCCTTGTCCACGCCGTCGTATGTCGTATCGCTGAAGAAGTTTGTCCGCTGTCGTTGCTACCTACGTAACGTCAAAAGGCAGAAACCGTACGTTAACAAGAGGAGGAGATATCGAGAGTCTCGATCACATGTGGCCCGAGATCTCCGGGCTTTACGGCACTGCTCGCGGTGATGCTCCTTTCCAGCCTTAGCCCTTACCCTCTGCGTCCTTCCCTTTTGACGACCGACCCTCCGCAGGCCTGGCTGGACTGGCTAGCTCATGGATCACGGACTCGGGGAAGTCTGAACCGGATGGGGATCGAGGCCAGGGCGACACGACAGCGACGGGAGTGGAGAATAAGGGGTCCAAGTGCCGTGAGTTATATGTGGCCAGCGAGGAAAGAAACCCACGTTGTAATCTTCCACGACGGGCTTGCTCGTCTAGACGCTTTTTGCGTTTTGCTGAAGAGTAGTGGAGTGCAGCCAAGAGTGGACAGATACGGAGGTGAAGCTGGAGACAGGAGAAAATAGGAACGGACACGCTTGATGACGACGTCGTACTGCCCATTTCATCATGCTGTGGACAGATATCGAACACGGAAAGAAGATGGGAATACAGTCTCCATCCCACCCAGTGCACCACTACTGACTTCTGCCAGCCATTGCAGCCAAGGGGCGAGGAGCCGAAAAAAAGGTTTCTTGTCCTTGCGACTCTAGCTCCACTTTTGCTTCGGAAGAATCTTGCGATTCAATACTACTCTGGCGAGCGGAGGAGGGGGAGAGGGTTTCAAGAGTACCTTGCTCAGACATTCGCGCGAGTCGTCCTGGCATGAGAGGTTGAGGCCCGATCATCATAATCGTACGAAGAGCTTCTCTGGAGACTGGCATCCGGCGGCGCCCCTCCTGCCGTTCCTTCGTCATGGCATCGCTTCTTCAAAAACGCCTCCGCCGAAGACACGGACGACGGACGGACATTGCGATCGAGGCGGGGAGGAGCACGCCGTCTGGATCTAGAGATTGATAGACACAGGGGGGCGCCAACCCGATGGTGGCGGCCCCGGATGGACGACAGCGATGGCGACGTAGAAGGCGACATAACTGCCCAGTTCGTCCTCAGTTCCCTGATAAGGAGGCGGCAAAGAGGCGAATTCGTTGCCATGTGTGCCATGTCAGTGCTGTCTGTCACTTGTCATCATACCTGGGGTGCTGAGCTGCTTCGCAGCACTGCTGTCAACCGGGACACTCAGCTGATGGAATCTGGGTGTCTCCGATCTCGAGACGGGACTTGACCATGTCTCCATCTCACAGTTCCCGTAACGTGATGAAGGGTGCCTCTCCTGTCACTCGTCTAGCGACTGTCGAAGCAACGTCGTGTAGTTGCGGCCGTGGATTCTGCGACGTCAGCTAGGTATGTGCCTGCGGAACGTCGCACGCAGGGCTTTGGGGTGGATGAACGGCCTAGAGTAACGGTGGCAGCAGCATCAGTAGCTGGTAGCTCCAGGCACAACACAGCTCTCTCGCCGGTGAATCCTCTTCCGCGTGGAGTCCCGGACCCGGAGGGCGGCGGTTGCCCGCCGTCTTCGCGATTCAGGCCACGATATCCACTGCTTTGGCTAACCGCAATGGAATTTCCTGCCTCTATCCTTCAGGAGAGATTCGGGAGTATTGGCGGCCGTGGAATGTCTCGCGTAGGCATAGCTTGAGATTTCCTAGACTTAACATCGATGTTATTGCAGCATCACTGCTGGGGCCCCTTTCGAATCGGGTCAAGCGTCTACTGGGCAGCTCCAGAGCATCGCGTACCGATGCCCCTTCGCCAGAAGTCGGTTGCGAGTACTGGCGTCGCTGCAGTCGCACGGGGAACAGAGCCTAGCGTCGTCAATGATAGGCTCTGGTCCCTCTCGCTAGATGCCTGTCCTTGGATATCGCTCGACAATTGACCGTTCAAGCCCAAATTGAAGGACGGAAGTCAAGACAGGCCGGTAGGGCAGCGTGGGAACCGCTCAAGTGGAGACTGGCATACGCTAAGAACGCCACGATCAGAAGCAGCCGCACTTTGTTTTCGCCGTTAACTTGTTCTCCCCCCAGAAGTTATGCAGGTCGAGTTGAGTCCAAAACACCAATTGGCTGAGGAGATTGATCGGGAAAATGGCAGGCGTTGGATTCGGCCCTTCCAGGCTAAATCGAGGTCATTCAACGGGAGAGGGGATCGCGGTGCCGGCCAAGTTCTCCGTCCACCCCCCTAGGTCCAGTCCTGGTCCACAACCGGGGAACGACGGCGTCGGAACGAAGAAACAAGCAATGAGCGGGACTGAGAAACAAAGACTTCCTCGAGTCTCGAGCTTTCGCAAAAACAAACTCATCTCGGAATCGTGTAAAACGAGATGATGCTAGCGGGAAAAAGGTGGGCGCCGGGTACAGAGCTGTTAAGTTGTGGATTGAAATGTCCGTATTGCGGGGTACAGACATTTGACGTGGACCCAGTTGAAGAAACAATTCGGTTGTTTGTTTCCTGCGCCAGGAAAGGAATGCGTCGCCGTCGGCGTTGGGAATCTTCAGCATTGCGCACCACAAGTGCAACAGCATATCGTTGATAGATGGCCAATGAATGGAGTCCATTGGCCAATATCCGCCATTAATTGTTCGTTCGCGCATGGACGTTGATTCAGAGACATCCTCATTTGGAAATGACTCTCGTACGCGTCAATATGGTCGCGGGCCCGTACAGAGTACTCCTTGACGAAAACCACGGAGATTGAATCGAATCACAGCCAATGACTTTTCCCAAATGTTGTGGTCTGGAGCCGGGTTCGCAAAAAAAGATAGGGCTGCACCGCCACATATCGACAGCCATTAAAAACTTGCATATGTTTCTAAGTCGGGAAACAAGGGCATTGCGACCGTCTTCGGCCGAGTTTCCTTTTCATGCTTGTGTCCCTGTGGTGCGAACGTAGGTAATTTCGGGTGATACTGCAGCATCGATGGTCGTCATTTTCTGAGGCTGGAACTCCACCATCTTTGCCATATATGAGTGGCTGTGCAAAGACGGCACATTCTTCTCATGATGGATGGTTTCGTGAGATAACCGCCGTCTCGTCTGCCTCGTCCTTCGATACAGCGACGCATGAGGCCTTCGCGCGCTTTGCCCCCCAAAGGCTTCGATCGACACATGAGGTCATTCTTGGGCGACTTTCAGAGGTCTGGACTCTGCGGCAGGGTTCAACCCCTCCCCCCGGCAGATGGAAGGACATCAAAACACAACCAATGCAGCAAGCGCTCCAGTACAAAACCCCTGCGGGTGCTTGAAGAGTATCCTGTGGTCGTCCGGCCAGACATCGTCTTCTGCAGACGATACTAGTCTGGGGCCTGCGTATGTTGTTCGGGTTTTGTGCTCCTCTAGGCCTTGGGCGCCTTTGCGATCGTCTTGATCATTTGTTGACCGATGACAACCCTAGCTGACCTTCGGAACCTGACGCCGATTTGGAATGTTCATCGGCAGAATGACTGCAAAATGCTGGTGTGGTCAATCGGTCGGTGACCTGCGCTCAGACCGTTGTATGAGAGCATCGGCGCCAAGTCTGGACTGCAAGCCGGCTTGCGCGCCACAAGATCTTTAACTTCAGATATCCGCCTGCCGCGTCGCCTCGGTACGATCGTGGCTCGTTAGCTTGATAGCCACTCGGTAGCCGACCATTTCCTGTATGAGACCGTCGTGACTTTGTCTACCTTCTCATATGCCACCCAGTCGAACATGCAGCGTGCTGGGCGCGGCGCGTCTCCAGGAAGCAGGGCAGGCCATGCGACGCGCCTCGAAGGATGTCCCTTTCGCGCCTGTCGAGTTCGTCCAAAGCCACCGGCAGGCGCCTCGGGTAGGGCAGCAAGCAGTCCCTTGAATCAAAACGCGCAACCTAACAGACGATTGACGATGAACTAAACTTTCTCAACAAGCCCACACGTGCGGCGGCTTGCGCCCGTCAGTGCGCCTCCAACGACGGACCTGCGAGTCAACGGCGCTGTCAGTTGAAGGTAAGGGGCCGCTGCTACTTGCCGGGGCGATCAGCGCCAGGGCCGCGGCGGCCGTGCTGACTCAACAATGACAACCTTCGTCCATCGGCCCATCACTTGAAGATGAACCAGTCAAGGGCATGGGCTGCGCCAGGGGGTCACGATTGACCTCAAAACCGCCGACCAATCCAGCAAGGCTGCCGACAACGAAACGACCGGCAACGTCCTTTGGGGTCTCGCGAGGGCGTGAATTTCGGGAGATGGGAAAAGCAAAGGATGCGTTTCTCAATTGAGCAGCAGGTTCCTGACGAGGACGAGGATCAGTGTCCCAAAGGAGCCTGCTGTGCCGGAAACGTGGCTGGAAAAGGCTTAGATAATAGTGGAGGCCAGATTAATTCGTTCAGGGGCGGAGAAGTGTGGACAACCGAGCAGGGGGCGGCCCTCTTCGGTAAAGACGGTTTGCGACCATGACAAGGTCCGGACGAGATGCTTGGCCGAGAGAATCAGGGAGTCTTGCGCCATTCTCGTGTCCCGTCCCCATTCTCCCCTGAGTCCCCTGAATTTGTTTCTTGCTTGTTTGGGTGGGAACTCGGTGAGATGGCGTGTATGTCGTCTAGCAATGGCACCAAGAGCCGACTGCCGCGAGATATGGACCATGGGCCCTTGAACTGCTCATTTCTTCCCCCGCCGCCCCTGGGTCTGTGTCCTTCGAGGTGCACTTTGTCGATCCAGCGGAATCCCATGGCAGTGGCTTGTTGGTCGTCGTCTCCAGGCTCCATGCTGTTGGAGCGACCCAACTCGGAGAATTGATGGCCTTGGGATTCTTGATGCGTTGGGTTGCAATATGAAATCCATCATGTGAAGAGCCGATCGCCTGGGACCAACGTCTTATGCCTCATGGCGGCGCAAAATGTTTCAATGCCCAGCAGAGAAGGTCGGAGTACCAGGAAATCCAGCTAGTCATGACTCTTCCAAGGCTGCCGCGAGTGGTTGTGGTTGTGCTGAAGCCGCGCCAGTTGTGAACATCATAAGTAATGAAAGCACGTTTTGTTCAACAGGCTAGTGCAAGTCTGCGAGCGTTGTGATCGTGTCCATGTGCCTCGCGGAGCCTGAATGTCAAGGGGGGTCCCATTCCCAGTTGGAGGGGTATAACACCAAGAACATATAGCTCTTAGACGACCGATTATGACCATGGGCAAGAAAAGTGATAATCTCGGCCTGCAGTCCACAAACATGAGCTGCAACTTGTGGCTTCCTGGAAACATCGACCCCGTGTGTGAAAATAACAGAGACCTGGCGAAATGTTCACGAATTGCTGGCCTAACTCGTGAATGCCCCTTAACGGCAGGGAGCGATTCAGAGGCCGGTGATGGCCGAGTGGTTGATTGAGGCTGTTGATGGCATGGCTGTTTATCTGATGTAAGTTCGTGTTTCCCATGCCTACACAGCCCAGTCAAGCCCTGTCAAGTGTTTCGATCTCGAAACACAGACCAACACCAAATCAGTACTTGATCGGGGAGGGTTGAAACAGTCTCCCATCGAGTGCCGTGCTTCCCCCCATTCAATGGGCATCTCCACCAGGGAAAGATGACGAGAAATCTGGGCGACGGTCGGCAGAAGTTCGAAATGTCCCTCGTGAAGCCAATCAAAGAGGCATGGGGCAGCCACAGGAGCAAGGCGTGACAGGGCCCGTGAGGGCCGTTAGGGGCTCCAGGGTGGACCGACAGGGACCGGGGCTTCTCCGACAGGCAGGCGGCAAGCCCATCTGCACAAGGAATCCGCGTCGACGAGAAAGGTGACGGGCCCCGTGCCCGCGCGATCTCACAGAAATTCGCCGTGAGCCCCCTTTGGGCCCCCCGGAGCGTTACATCCAGCAAGGGATGCTTCCGCTGCGAACGCTGGTCTGTGACGAAGTCTGCGACCACGACGGAGACGCTCTTTAGTTGAGGCGCGTCAAGAATAGCGCCAGATCGAGGCCAGTTCCAGGCGCGGCCCGTGGAGCGTGGACGAAGTTCTAGGCCGGCGAAACCAGGGAAAAAGGTTTTCTGATGATGAAAGAAATCAAGACGAAGAAAGTAGAGCTCAGCGTCGGGCAAACCCTGAATTCTGTAGGTGGGCGGGCGGGTAATCGTACATAGTTGGTTGGCAGCGGTAATTTAGGGTAGCGTTCACACGGCAAGGTAAGGTAGAGTTCGGTGGTGTCCAACGTCTCCGTAGACGCTCCCGTAGTGGCGGTACTCGAGCAACTGTGATCGACCTGGTAGCCGCGCCGCTGGGGACTGCCCGTCAAACACGACTCCAGCAGAGGGGACTCGTACGACAAGCAATTAGCGGGAGCCCGATGGAGCGTTCCGCAAAGGTGTCCGGCATGTTGAAGGTGGTCGTCGTCATTGCATGCCCGTCTTCCGGTGGACTCTTCGGTAGCGGAGATTTGAGACGTGTTTGCTTTCCGGACCGGTGTGATACCCCGAAGCAAGGCGGTTGATTGATTAAAGCGCACGCACGTTTCTCGACCCGCATGGGAATTGCCCACCGGCTGCGTTGTGCTCGGTATCGGGAAAAGCATCGGTCGACGTGAGAGAGAGGTCTATGTCATCCATCCCGGCCGGATAATCCGAAGGCTCTTCTTGTCAGAGATCTAGGCCCTCGGCTCTGAGTAGTCGCGGATGTCTATTGCGGGAAGGAGGTGTTTGGCCGAGTGCCGCACAAAGTATCCGTATGGATGGTCCATCGAACGGCTTTCTTGGAGGTGCGGTGCGGTCTGCGAAAGCAAGGTGGTCTGAATTTGACGTGGTTCTCGTGTCGTACTAGTCGACAGTGCGTCTATTAGCGCTGTCACTTGCATGCGTAGCTCAACGGCCATAGACGAGCAGTGTCCACACAGACTGACACCTGCTGTCAGGTACTGTCAGTCGTCAAGGCGCGCGTGAGGGGCCTGTCATTTTGCTCGTGCGCCGGGGGCCCAAGTCGAACAGTTGAGGATAGCGAGAGCCTGTGGGATGAGTTGAGGCGAAAGAACGGCATCCCGCAAGGATGAAGGATGAACAGACCAAGCAGGTTGAAGGCGAGGAGGGCCTCACACGGGATGAGGGTGAGGGTTGTCGTTGCTGCGGCAAAGCAAGTAGCTCAAGCCAACGGGTAAGCTTCCTTAAGGTTTGTGTAAGGCAAGGCAAGACAAGACTAGTGTAAGCAAGCATGGGACGGCAAGGCAAGGCGATGTACGAAGTACGGATACCTCCAATGTTTGAGGGTAAGCTTGATTGCGGTTGACGGAGGTGTCCCTTTGGCGCCTTGGGCTGCGTCCTCTGGTCTCTGTGGTAAGAATTAGCAGGATTGCTCTGTACAGAAACTGTTGCCAAAACGAAAGTGCAGGGAAGGTGTTAAGGAGCTAGGGAAGAAGGAGCCGGATGCAACGGCGCTGGCGAGAGTCGCGATAAACTTTGTTTTTGGGGCGGACCAAACAGAGGTGACGGCGTACCTGAGAAGGAAACAATGGCGTTTGTGCGAAGTAAGGTAAGGAGGTACTTCGTACCCCCGATCCTCTATGGAAGAGGCGTTGTGGGGGACGTGGAGAAGGTGACGGTGATGTGCCCGCGATGAGGTGACCGCCGCCGGGCCTGGCTTGTGTTCCAATGAACGAGGATTACGGGCAACTGGGGGTCTGCGTACCGGTCCAGGGTCCTCGGTCCTCGCTATGGCCATGATGTCGATGTCGATGTCGATGTCGATGTAGATAGTCCCGGTCAACGGGGGGGTTGGTTAATGGGAGGGGGCAGAGGGGATGGAGGTCGGAGACAGCTCCTGAGTGGATATTGAGGTACTTTGCGAGTGACGGGAAGAGATCAGGGAAACATTTCCTCAGCAGCCTACCTAGGTATTACCAAGAGAAGAGACGATGAGGACAGAGAAGCAGACAGAGAGGAGGTGGAGATGGCTCGCTTCAGTATCTTTCTCTGCCAATAGTGCCATGTATGAGCATGTATGTCGGCATACCTTACTTAGGTAGGCAGGGAAGGACGTAGTTGCGCAGGTTGAAAGTCTGGATACCTACTGCAGCACGAGCGGCGCAAAAGTCAGAAAAGCCGTGATCACAAGGCAAGGTCAGGAAGGCAGGCACTGGAATGTACCACATACCTCCAGCTCCCGCCGCGAAAGAAGATCCAGCGGTAAAGTGGGCGGGTCGACGACAACCTTGGAGTAAGAACTTTGGGCCAAAAAAACGTGCAAGTGGACAAGCACGAGTGGACTGTATTGGACGTCGACGACAACCCTCATCCACAACCACGACAAAGCCCGCAACGAGAACAGGATCATGGCGGATCATGAAATGTCTCTTGAATGTCTGAGAGCACGAGCCATGAGGTGGGCATGGACCGTGAGCCACGCCGTGGTGGGCTCCGGGTCAAAATGGACTGACATGGGATGGACTGCAGAAGTGACGACGACGGGGAGATGCCAGAAAGAAGGACATTGACCTCTTGTCCCGTCGACGATGGAGGGGCCCGTAACCATGTGCCGTGAAGGTAGGTAGTGGAGGGAATACTGCGGTATCAGGCCAAAGTAAAACCACCCTGTCGAGTATCGTTGGCCTAAGCTCGCATGGAGAATACATCGCTCACAAGCGAAAATCCAGCCAGTAAAGGAATAATCCAGAGCCTAGAGCGGGTCTCCGTTCTCCACGATACCTATCTAGGAGGTTTTACTTACCCATACCACCATAGTACTAAAGTATTATCTTAGGTAAGTCGCGATTTAAAAAGAGACGTACCTGCCTGGGCAGAATTAGTTGGAGGAGCAGGAGAAAGTGGGAGGTGGAGCCGGGCAAAACAAATGCTGAGTGGCTGGCTTGACGACGGGATTGAATCAGAGCCCTGGCTCCTGAGGCATCTTAGCCTGGCTAACCCTGCCTGGCATAATTTTGAGTTTTCAATTAGTCGGTACCGGTCAACGCTGGCTCCGCACACTGTGAGGGGACACTGTATTTCTCCAGCGACACACTTGACTGCACATACCATACCCCTAGGCCCTGAACATGGGCTTCGAAGCGCTGCTGGAGTCGTTGGGGACCGCTGGATTAGGCGCTGGAAATCCTCGCCACGGGTGGGAATTCGACATGGAAGACGGAAACTTGGCCTCTGCCCTGGAGACGGAGACGCACGCATGGCGACCTGCCCTGTTTGTGGCCTGTGGCCTGTGGCCTGTCCTGGCCCTGCCCTCCACCACTGGGTAAGGGTCGGTGAGGTTCGAGTGTGGTGTCGGGTGGCATCGTGGAAGTGGACGGGGAATGCCATCAACAATGCCCCGGAATGGGAAACAGAACTTGGAAACTTGGGTCCGTCCCGTCCAGTCCAGTGTCTTCCTCCGGCCGCCGGGGCGGTGCCTCCATTCCTGGTCCGTTCTTTACCCCGACAACCCGATACCTACCCGACCCGATAATGACTGCTAGGTACCAGAGGCAAGGTATCATATTGGAACTGCAAGGCAAGACAGAGTGTGAGAAAGAGCAAGAACGAGCAGGTGGAAAAGAAACAACAACAGCAAGAGCAACCCACCTCGCCTACCTTATCTCACAAAAGCACATGGCCGACTGGGAAAGTCTGTCTCGGAAAGCAGCAGGTGTCATCAGATACCTTTCTCACCTTCCCTCGAAAGCTCTTGCTCTTCTTGTTCTTGTCGCTATCATTCCTGCACATTTCCTGACGGATGGATGGCACTTGCACTTTTACCCTCTGAACTCAGGTGGCTCTTGCTCTTGCTCTTGCCCCTTCTGTCCTGCAGGCCGTGCTTGCTCCGGACACGTTCCGTCTGTTCAGACCTTGACCTTGACCTTGCTCATGACGACGCCATTAGCCTAAGTAGATGTGTGGTTTTCCCCTTCTGATCATTCGACTCTCTGGGTATGCTTCTGACTTGCTCGTTTATACCTCTGTTGTGCAAGTCGCATTCGCCTGTCAACGGTAGGCATTGGGGAGAAACCCACGGCTCGTCTTCCCCGACGTTTGTCGTTTGTTCCTTGTCGGTCGACTGACGCGCGCTGCAAGGTAAAGCTGCCTTACTTTGTCCAAAGGCCCGACTGTTAATAGCTAATTCCTTGGAACAGGAAATTTGTTATCGATAGTTGCCAATCTCTACTCCGTAACTCATTAACGCTCTGTAAAGCAACCATGGGTCCGCCGCGCGGGAATCGGGACGCCTTTACCTCACCAGACCCTCAATTATCTCCCAGCCTGAGCCTGCGCCTGCGCCTGCAAGGTAACTTGCATATCAACCGAATCAATTAATACACTTCAATTCAATATATCCGCTCGAGTACGTAAGCCGACCCGGGTCTCTCGTGTCCGCTTTCGTCCACCGCCGAATCCTCCCCTCACGTTATCCGGACTACGCTCCGATCGCATCTCGGGAGGCGGCGGCACAACACGCGCACACACACACACACACACACACCAAGAGCAGCTTTCGCCTTTCCATATCTCCATGCAGGCAGTCGCATCGGTCGACCTGCTGCCCATCCCTCGGCATACCCAGCAGGTGTGCATCTGATGATGATGATGATGATGATGATGATACTGCTCGGCCGGACTCGAGGCATTCGGGACTCAGGACTCAGTCAGTCGCTTGGCCCATGTGGCCACCGCTTCGGCCAGACCCAGGCTTACCAGGCCCTCTGACGCTTTTCAACAGCCATTTTCGGCCGCCGCTGCAGCCGTGGCCCCAAGCTTCTGCAGCTAACGTCCTGCAGCTACTATCTACTGCATGCACCCGGCCGTGATCCCTTCCCTTTGCCTCGCCCCCAGCATCCAAAAGCCAGGCCGAATAACGAATGGTAGGGCGCTTCCAAGACAAGGCACGGCTCAAGACCAGCTCCAAGACCTTTTCAACGGCCGAGGTCCACCTCGAGGGCACCGCCGTTGATGCCGTGCTAGCAGGCGCACTACACGGCTCGCCGTAGGGCGAGGCAAGGCAAGGCAAGGCAAGGCAGAGGCGTGGTGAGGTAGCGTAGAGTGTCGAAGTCGCCCGCCGTCACCCGTCACGCCGTCACCCGTCAACTCCAACTCCCACCACCATCTGCTCATCCCATGTCGGTACATGGAGTAGTTCACGTACCTTGCACACCCGTCCAGAGGCCTGCGAATAGGAAGCCGGGATGGCCTACCTTAACTCGTGCCGCCACTCCTCCTACCTCTGCGGCTTGCGTCTGCTGCCACTGCTTGTTGCTCCTGTGCTACAACGCTGGCGTCCACAAGGAGGACCTCGACACCTCGACTCCTCGACTCGGACCTCGACCTTGGAGCTTCACTCGGGAGCCGATGCTACAGTCCCCCGGGTCCAATTGCGTCGCGAGACTGCTCTCATGTCAGAAGAACCAGGACAATGCTGACTGGCCTACCTTTGAGTGTTTGGCAGCCTCTTTTGTGTACGTATATTCACAAGAGGCGGCTTTATCCAGGCTGCTTGTGTGAGGTAGCGGCAGTCTCGCATCGTCCCGTCTCGTCCCTCTCCTGTGCCCCAATTGCGCAGGACCGTCATGTAAGGTCCTCTGCTCGGTAAGCGGTAAGGCACGGTCAGCTTCGCGGCATCTACCACCGCCAAGGATCCGTGTTTCTCCAACTGTTGTATGATGAGATGGGATGCCTCTTCTTTTTTTAATCGTCGTGTTTCCGGGAACCCCTTTCTTCGGTTCGGAGGGAAGAGGGCCTGGAGACGTCCAAGCACACAGCTCAGAGCTCACCACCTTCCGCAGAAGAACTCGACAGGAAAGAAACCGCCGAAGCAGATGTCAACAGCAATCGAGGAGCAATGTCGGATATTGTTCTGCGCACACAAGGTCCAAGGTTAGGAAGGTAGCGAATATCAAGACCCGTCGTTGAACATGGGACCTGTATCCGTATGGGGCCATGGAGGTGATGGAGATGGAAGGAAGGTCGATGCAGAGCTGCTTAGAGGTACCGGATACCCTGCTTGGGGGCCTTGGCTGCGCCGCGCCAGCACGATGCCAGAGAAGCGTTGCGACTGGTTCGTGGGATTCCGGACGCGGCACCTCGACTTTCGTGTGGGTTGCGTGCCGTGAATCTACGAAGCTGTACTCAGTAGCGAGCGTATCGTAGCACATCAGCACCTGGCATCTATCTCCAGCTGTCCGTTAGATGCGCGGGCGCGGCGGCGGAACCACGGAGGGAAGATGGGAAGAGGCACGGTACATAGTAGGTGAGGTGCTTTACTGAGGTTTAGTGAGGGAAGGTACTTTGATGGAAATGCACTGAAGTGTGCCTTCCCTTCCATCCACTGGGCAGTGACCAATCCCGGGCTCTTTCCTGCCTCCCGTCTTGACCTCCACTGTTCTTTCCTTCCCTGTTCTTAAGGTCAGGTACGTACCTGTCCTGACTGTCCACTCAGGTTGCGGCCCTCCCCTCTTGCCCCCCCGGTGCCCTCCCCCCCTCCCCCCGCCGGTGTGGCACTTGTGGGCTGTGGGCCGTGGACCGTCACAAAGTCCGGCCCATCAACTGCCATGATGAGGACCGGCCCTCTTACCCTGCGCCTTTTGCGGACCCCTGGTCCGGGTGCGGGCACAGACTGTTAGCTTCCCCTTTCAGGAACTCCTCCAACGAACATGCCTGGACGCCTCCGCATTTGTGCCTCTCATCGTCCTTTTTTTATTTATTTTTTATTCGTTTGTTTTTTTTCTGTTTCCTGCGCCTGCGCCTGCGTCTGCGTCCCCGTCCGCATCCCTATCACATTATGTCTCTCCCGTCTCCATCTAATGCGTCTGTCTCGCTACGGATATTCCCTGAGGCTTGCCTTGCTTGCCTCGCCACATTCGCACACTGCCACTCCTGTCGGGGTTTTTTTTATTGTCTTGTCTTTCGTACTGAGCACAGATCATCAATAGAGGCCGGTCTTGTCTCCAGGAACAGCAGACGACGTTCAACCTTGAACCCTCACTTGTCGTCAACAGTAACACAATCCGCGCAACAGTCGGGACACGAAGGGGGAAAGGAGGAGCCAGGAGATTGCGTCTGGCCCATAAGGTCACTAGCGCCCATGTATGTAAGTCATAACGGATCTCCATATGAGTCTAATCATGCGCAGTGAGGCCTTGAAAGATGCAACCGCCAGCACCAGCATCGCGAGTCGCGAGTCGTGAGAGCGCATATTCCATACCTTGCCGGATACCAAGCCATCTTGACCGACCGACCGACTCTATTACCTTCCCTTCCCAGGTTGAAGACGGGACTCCTCGTGCCTCATGACAGGATACAGGCACCTCAGGTCCCTTTTGCATTCTGTTTCCCTCTTCTCCATCCACACCCCGATCCCCATGACCAGTGAGGGGTTATCCATCTCTTCTTGCCTTCTTTCTCTCTCTGACAAAGGTTGCAGAATCTCTCTCTCCTGTTGTCGCGACCGACTCGTCAACCGGCATACGCTTGCTATCGCGCGTGGTCTCCATCAGAGAGTCATGACATTTGACGGCAGAGCCCGAAAAACAAGACAACCAAGCCCGCGACCACGCCTTAATGCTTGAACGAACCGCGCCGCCGTTGCCAGCCTTGCTTTTCCCCGTCAAACGCCCCTCCCACCACGCATCACCCTCACCCCTCCTTCGCCGTTCTTCGGCGAGTGCAGCTTCTAAAATAGAGACACATTGCCTTCTGTCTGACCTCTGACCGGCTCGCCAGCCAGCAAAGGCCTCAGTCAGGCGCCTGTGTCTATTATATTAACCCTCTCCTAATATTGCCTGCCCACTCCACCATATCCGGGCAGGGATGGTCGAAATGGATGTGTGTCCCAAGCGAGTTCACTCGGCGGCCCCTGGCCTCCAGCAATCTCGTGAACCGATTCTCTCCCCCCCTCCTCTCGAGTCTCCTCCTCCTCCTCAGGCTCCTCTTCCTCTCCCACACCCCCTAGTCCACACGCCTTTCCCTTTTCTGCCCTTCATCGGCGTCTCTGCCCAACGGCCTTCTAGAAAATTTGCGGGCCCGTGGCCTACGAGAGCCGTCGGAGGATTCTCTGTCTAGTCTTCCTCATCGGCCTACCCCCCTCTTCGACCCCTGGTCCTCTGGCCATGGGTCATCTATTGGCCAGCACGAGGGGATTTGGAGTCTTTCCAGCCTGCGATTTCTCCTCAAGAGATGGCCCCCCGTGCCTCCGTACGATCCATGCCAGGTTCTTCTCCGTCCCTCCATCTCGACGGAGCTACCTACCGCACATGCCACCCTGCTCACCAGGGTCAGTAGTGCCAACCCTGAAGGCTTGCCGTCAACTCTCTTCCATGTCTCTTGCTGCTAGCGATGCCAGTTTGTGCAAGGGACTCGTTCGCGCCGTTCGGCAGAAGCGGGGGTGCCTTCTATGAGTGTGTGAGTGTGTGTGTGTGTGTGCGAAGTGAGAGAGAATGTGAGAGCGCAAAGTGAATAGTGAGTACGTGTGTCCGACTGGGGCTACTCGACCCGTGTGCTGAGTCTTCTCTATGATGCCTATGTTTAGCATGACAGTGTACGTTTGTTTGTTCATTATTATGTAGAGATGCCTCGTGCGTGCAAGCAGAGAGTTTCTCAGTATGGCGTCGACGAATGAGCATGAGATATGCGCCTTTCTACACCCCAGAGCCACGTCCTATTCACCCGCTCGACTGTGAGTGTCGATATATGCAATTTCATAACCCAGAAACTACCGCATCAGCTATCGAAATACCCAGACCTTGTATCCTGAGCTGTGCTCGTTTGCTCTTGTTCTTATCAAGCCGTTTCAGTGCCGCCCCTCGTCCTTAGCACGACTTGTCTCCTCGCAGTCCCCCCCTTCCCCATAACGCCGCCTTCTAAGAAGGGTATTTCCCTAAACCTGGTCGCCGCTCTGCAGGGCGCATCCATACCCCCATCGTTGTAGCTCCATTGCGTGCCTTGTTCTTCCGCTCACCAGATCGCCCGCTGCTCCCCTTCTCCTTCCCAGTATGGTTGCATGCACTGACCGTCGTCGACCAAGCACCCGCCGTTACGTTGTACTAGTGACCTCTCGCGGTCGTGGTCTCGCTGGTTTCTGCCGCTGAAGAAGAGACACACACAGAAACACGCACACGTAAGTCGACAAGTCGGTGCGTTGTGGTGCGTACCAGCATACCTTACCTAGGAATATTCCCATCAAGACATCGAGCTCCCGTCTGCCGTAGGTAGTGTACGGATACTCGAGTCGTCCTCTTCCCCCCTCCTCGACCCGACTCGCATCGACTCGACTCGATACAAACTCGACCTTGGCTGGCCTCCCCCAGCCCTGCCCCCCAGCCAGTATCCACCCCAGGACAGTGCCGAAGATTTTCATCAGACACCCCCTCCAACATCTACCGTCCCTCCTGCTACCCATCCACTCCATTCATCGTATATACAAGTATACATCTGTCCCTGCAACCTTAAACATGACCATCGTCCGTTGAACCTCAACTTCACCTCTGCATCTCCTGCACCTTCTCGAGTCCTCGCCCATCACTCCTCGACAACGGACCAAAAAGCCGACCACATCGCCCATCCTCCGCGGCTTGTCCTTGGTCTTCACGACTAACAGCAACATCGCTCGCCTTGTTGATCTCCCGCCAGCAAGGAACTACACATCTTTTGTCGAAGAGAGGCGCGCTTGGGTCTGGGACAGGACTGCGGCGCTCCAGAAGGGCATGCTCTAATGTCAACCACGGTCACATATCCCGTCATGGCAGAGTTGAAAGAGCCGGCGCATTCCAGTCTTTGGTCCAACTATGGAAGTCCTGTCCAAATGTCGTCTCGATTCAACAACAGCCTGGATTCCGGCCTCGGAGGCCATTCCGCCAACTCCCCACACGCGGGACGCCCGAGAAGCCATCACCCCAGCGTAGACCACGGGTCCTACCCTTACGGTCGCTACCCTCAGGACGAGTCTGATGCGTACGACAGACACGCGCATCCCAGCTTGACCTCCCACCACAGCTTTCCCAACCTGAAGAGGCCGTACTCTCAGACCGAGCAGCCTCCCTACCAGGAGATTGTCCAGGATCTGAGGGACGATGGATCCAAGTTGACGGTAAACCACGACCACAAGCTGCTGTCGTTCAAGAGGGTCCAGGACAAGCACACCATTCTCGACCAGCATGGTCGCATGCAGCAGCTGGAGCTGTCCGCCCAGCTGCACGGCATGTTCTTCCTCTCCGAAATGCCTACCAACACCAACGACGGCACCATTCTTCAACCCGAACTTACATGCTACCGACGAAACCTCTTTCAAATCAGCGGTTCCCTCATCACTCCTCGTGGCCAGCTCTCTGTGGTCACCGAGACCGGCGAGACGGTCCCCGTAAGCAACACCGAAGTGACCATCTCCGCGATCGAGTCGGTCGACGGCCACCCGGTCCGTCTCATCGTCATTCCCTGGAAGACACCCCCACCCAACTCTCCCGAGGTCACCCAGGGCCCCGATCAGGAACCGGCATCGCTCCCCTTGATTCCTTTTCAGGAAGATGGCACGGACGCCGATGGAGAGTACGCCGTGTACCCCATCGGCTGGCGCCGCTTGCAATTCAGAATGTGAGTATTCCCCGTGCACTTTTAATAAAGGCCTTTGACTAATTTGATGGCAGCGCTACGGCGAACAACGGCAGAAGGAAGGAGCTCCAGCAGCACTTTGTGCTTCACCTAAAGGTTGTTGCCACGTTGGCCAACGGAAACAAGGTCATTCTGACCGAATCGACAACCGCCCCTATCGTGGTGCGTGGCCGCAGCCCTCGCAACTTCCAGGCTAGGAAGGAAATTCCTCTCTTGGGTTCCAGCGCTGGCTCGAGAGGCCAGGCTTTGGTAGAGACTGGATTGGGCATTGTGGCAGGACCGTTGGCAGTCAAGCCGCAAGAGGCCAAAGCAAGAGGACTGGACTTGCAGATGCCTCGTTCCGCGTTCACTTTCAACGCAGGAGGCCCCAAGATGCCGGGAGCCCCTATGGGAGCCATGAGATCAAAGTAAGCAACCTTGCCCACTCGTTTTCCGTTTCCCCTTCCATCACTTGATGGAACGAACACGGTTCCTGCGACGAAGACTAGAGAGAATTTTGCTGACCGGATCCAGCTCTTATCCCAACTGGAGTTCTCCAAACCCCATGTCACAACTACCCCCAGCAGGTTCGGGAGGTTATCCCGCGACCAGCATGGCAGGAGACCCTTACCACAAGGTTCCTCTGGCCGGCGGAACCAGCTTCAGCGCTGAGCCCCAGGACATGCCGCTCCAATCGTCGATGCCACCAGTCCAGCTCTCGTTGGTGGCAAACGAGCAGCAGCAACCTCCCATCAGGACTCAATACGCATACGTGCAGAGCACCACCGCTCCCCCACCCCTTTCCGTGTCCGCGACCGCGATGGCGAGCTCGGACAATGCGCTCAACGTGCCAAGATACGTCGACAACCCGAGGCCGACCAAGAGCCCAAGGCACGCCAGCCAGCCTTCGATCCACAGCACCGCATCTCTCGTCAACAACGAGTCCTCTCCCGAGTACCGGTACGGATCCTCGTACGGTGCCGTTGGCAGTAACGCCAGCGAAATCCCACCGCCTGCCTACAAGCAGGAGCCAAGTGTCTCGCACCCGGGCCCCCCTCGGGACTACTACCCTCCTTCGAGCTCTTGGACAACGACAGCTGGCGAGCCCGCCTCAACAGCTGCCTACACCAGCAGCGAGGGTAGACCATACTTTGCCGACCAGTATGCCAGCGGGGGTTCCGCGCCGGCTCCCAAGCAGGAGCACGCTCCCGCCCCTCCGGCTCCCGCATCATACAGCAGCGCACACCGGGGTTCCTTCGATGGCATGAACCACTACTCGTGGAACAATAATTAACTGCGCGAATAATCGTTTGGCGGCCGGGTTACGCCACGGGTCTTCCACCATGGAGGAACAATAATAAGTCCAGGGGTGACGATGACCAAGCCGAGGGGAGCAGAACTTTGGGCCGAAGCTGTATCCTACCCGGCACATCAGCCCTGGGCATGTACCACTATACCTTCGATTCGAGGCCAGAAGAGCGATTGCGGTTTGGATTTGATTTTGAGATATCTTTTGAGTCGACGAGAGGTTTCAGTTCTTGGGCCATGTCGAAACACTGTGGAGGATCTACCTCATGACGCTGTCGTTCACAGCAGTTCAGCTCGGCATCGGCCAGGGTTTTTTTCTTATGTTTCATGACAGACCGGACCCGAGCATAATTGGGTAGGCGCAGCAACGAGATGGTCGAGATCGGCGTCAAGAGACGGGCATTGTCTGGTGGCTGGGCATTTCGATACCACACGGAGGATAGCATTGACGTCGGACGCTCCGGCCGGACGCTTCTATCACCGGCTCCGGGCCCGTGCTGCGACATTTGGGTGGGCGGGTTATTCTAACGATTTGTATGGTATTCTTTCCTTTATACTTGGGTACGAGCGCCGGATATCTGGCAAGGAAGGCAATCAAAGGCATTGTGGTCTGCAAGTGGCGAACCTTGATCCTGGAATTGGCGGCTTTTTTGTGTTGTTGAGAAAAGGAAGAGAGGTGAGGATGAGGGGGGATGTTCAGCCTGAAGGATGGGATGACGTCCGGTTTGAGACGGCTCTTGGCTAAGAGCCTCATCCCGCCGTTGCGGTTGAGTTTCCCCCACCCGAGCGCCAAGGGTGGGCGAGGGAGAGAGTTCGGCTGATTTGTTCGGGACGAGACCCAAGCGGTCGGTAACTCTGAGCGGCGGTGAAGAGACGGAAAGGGTGTGGGCGGTGTTTGTTGGCTTCGTTGGCTGCTGGTTGGTTTGGCTCGGCTTGTCTTATTTGGTTCGACGTCCACACCAATGTGTGTGCGACCATTTGTGTGCGCAAATCTAGGGATATCGGATCGGTGAAGGTTTTTTGTGTTTTTTTTTCCGCGAGAGAAGGAGATTTGAGAGTGTGTGTGTCAGAAAGATGCAACGGATGGAGGTGAAGAGAGAAGGAATGGGTTTAGCTAGTCAAAAAGACAGGAAAAGAAAGCGAAGCAGAAAATGCGCAAATCAATGGAAATCCAGCTAGCATCCAAACCCACATCGCATTTCCCGCCTTTCCCCTCCCGAATGGAGACGGGGGAGGAAGAGCTCGTATTAGTAGTAGGACAGGCACCGACGATCGTGTTGTACGTGAACGGGGTGGGCTCCGTCGGATACGGGAACGGAACACGGGCTTCTATTTATTATCATATCGTGTGTGTCTGTTGGTACACACGCACACACACGAGGGAGGGCGAGTGGTGGTGGTACTTTTGTCATTCCATTGTGTCTGACCGACTTCTCCCTCTACACAAACTGTCCGTCTCCCTTTGGTCAAGTGCGTGCCAACAAGCAGGCAGGCTGGATTACCGCTCCATCGGGCGTTTGCCAATTCCCGCCGTTGGTTCCCAAGTTCCCCACCACATGCCCATCTCACCACCTCGCATCTCACAACGTAACCTCAGCTCACCTAACCCTTGCCGTTGGCGTTGGCGTTGGTGTTGGCGGACGCCGCCAGCAACGAACGCTACCTTAGCCCGACCAGACTATTGGAACGGTGGGAAGGTCAAGACCATGTGGGCGGCGCCGACGGCGGGCGGGGTGTGGGACGGGAGGAGGGAAAAGGTGGGCTTTGCGACGATCATCTGCCATCTGCCATCTGCCATCTGCCTCTCTCGTCTTCCCTTGCATGGGAGGAGAGGACGACGGATTTGCTGTTCGGAAGATTACCAGCTAATCAACCAACCAGTGTTCGGCGTAGAGGTGATGAATCCTTCACGGGCTTTGGCCCCACCTGGCGACTTTTCCGTTTCGAGGTTTACAGTGTATCCGTACTCGGGCGACTGTTGTGAATGGACACTCACGCATGCACGCGCGCTTGCTCGTTGGTGAGGTGGTTTGATGGACCGTTGCATCGAGGCCAGCCACAGAGTTCCAACGCGTCGTTTCCCAACAGGACAGCGTGAGCGGTAATGCGAGTTTCGCCCGTCGGAGCTGGATTCTTCTGTGTGATAGTTGATATTCTGTCGGTAGAAGAGGAGTGCAGAATTAGGGGGGGCACGTGGTCCCTCCGCATTTCCACTCCGCAATGAATTTTCCTTTTTCCTTTCTTTTCTGCCCAGGAAATCTACATCTTCCCCCCCGGGGGTGTGGACACCGGTTTTCGGGCCCGAGGGTACGGTACCGGATCCCCGGGGCGGTCGATGATCATCTGTCAACTACCTTCCCTTCCACCCACACCTCCTCCTCCCAAGGCAAGGGGTTGGGTTAGTAGAGGAGGAGGAGGAAGAGGAGGAGGAGGAGCCAACACGACCAACGCAAACCCGACACATTGGTAAATTGTTGGCGATGGATCATCACCGATAACAAACAGTCCGGCCGGCAGCGTAGGTACCCGAAACCCCCTCCCTCTCCCCCTGCCCCTCACTTGTTCCTTCAGGACTGACACGCGCATCAATCATGCACAACACACACGCACTCACTCGCACACACCCTCCCCTTGGCTGGCCGCCCGAGACGGCGGCGCGGGATGCGCGGGTTCGCTGGTTTTGTTCGGATGTGAGACGGTATTTATAGAAATTGGGCGTTCTGGTTCGTGGTCACCTCTTCGGGGAGAAAGAACGAGAGTCACAGCGCAGCTCAGCTCAGCTCGAGGTTTTCAGTTGGTGAGCGGTTGGGGTTCTCGTGCCGACTCTTACGGCCGTACTTGTAGCTTGCCGATGCAACGATCTGATCACTCAAGACCAACTTGTCTTGGCTTGATTTATTCGCGTCAAATACCTTGTAGGATGTTGAAGTCAAGTGGGCTAATTACACCATAGCATGACGAGGTGCCTCGGCATGTCGGTGGGGGCTCAGGTGTAGTGGCCCGCGCGATAAGATAAGCCAAGGTTCAGAGCTTCCCACTCCTAAGCGAAAATCTTGGTGCAATTGACCGCAACCGCACCTCGTTGGTCGGCCTGAAGAAGTTTTACCCACTGCTCAATCCCATTTCCAATAGCCTCAAGCTCGGACAGAGGTCTGCACACTGCTTGCGACGATCGAAATACCCGTGCAAGGACAGGATACGACGGGCGGGTTGTCTCTCGCGCTCACGCCCACAAACAGACCGCTCAGTCGGCCAAATTTCAATACTTCAACCCACAGCCTGCACTTGCTTAAAGCTGGGCAGCAGACATGTTCGAGCTCCCAGACGCAAAGAGGTGAGTGCGCTCGCGCGAATGCCGCCGCGATGGTTCTGCCGAAGCTGACCACGGCCGCGACAGGGTGAGGAGAGAAGACCTCGGGGGGTCCGACTCCGAAGATGAGGCGCCGAGCCGCGACGAAGGGCAGGACGCGGAGCTGCTCGCCAAGCTGCACGCTCGTATGGCGGGCATGCTCGATCTAGGCAGCATCGAACAACCAGCGCCGACGCCGAAGAAGAAGACGACACAAGTACCACCGGCGACGAAGACGACGGCGGCTTCTTCCGATGACAGCAGCGACGACGACGACGAGGTGGCTGAAGACAAGGATGCGGAGATGACCGAGGCTGTCGCCGCGGAGCCCGAGGAGTTCGAGTTCCGGCTGTTCTCGACGGCGCCGGCGACCAAGATTGCGCTTGTGGACGAGGACGAGCTCGCGTTTGAGGGGGAGGGCGACATGGTTCGCAAGAGGCCGCTGTCATACTACCTCGCTTTGGAGGCGACGCCCGAGGAGCAGGCGGGGTTCGAAGAGGCCGCCGTGTCGGGTGAAGACGTGCTGGAGAGGGCGAAGCAGCGGTGGTGGGGGATGGAGACGCCGTGGCGGGTGATCAGGGTCGAGACAGGAGCGAAGAAGGGCGACACGACGACATCGAAGAAGGACGGGGAGAGCGAGGAAGCGGCGGCGAGGAGAAGGAGGCCTGGGAAGAGGAAGAGGATTGCGTTGAGGATGAAAGAGAGGGAGAAGAAAAAGAAGGCTGAGGAAGAGGAGAAGGCTAAGATGGGCAAGGAGGAGGCGTTGAAGGAGAAGAAGAAGAGGATCAATCGCCTGAAGAAGTTGAGGAAGAGGAAGAAGGATAAGGAGGCGAAGCAGGGTGGTGCTGCTGCTGCTGGAGATGGTGCGGATGCAGAGGACTCCGGTGAGGGGTCTGAAGGGGATGATGAGTAGACGGTATTGCCTGCCAAGGTGTGAGGCCGCTGCCTACCTACTCTCATCTGACAGGATGAGATGTTGTTCAGGCTTCTCAGGCCAGATACATGATTTATGAGCGGAACAATCTATTGGAATATATTCAGCAGTGCCAGTGAACCAGGCTATACTGTGGCAATTTGAATGTCGACTTACGATCTCAAGCATTCATATACTGGTTCTCTAGTTATAACAGCTCCAAAATGAACTAGATCATCTTGATGTAAGAGGCTGGTTATGTTTGTGTCTGGTGTTGAAAGCTTCAACATTGCCCAGGATTTACAGAGCCAAAGTGTACAAAAGAGGACTTGCTGCCTTGCTTCCAACACACAAAGCTGCTTCATTCTTGCCTGCTGCAGTAAATCTGGTCCTCCACTAAGTGAACAGATGGCGTCAATTGGTGACTAGAGCCTTGGCAATATAAAGCATGAAGTTGATAAGTACCCTTTGTAGCCATCAATGTCTCTGAGGCAGACTTGCGCGTTGAGCAAGCCAATGAGGATGGTCTGCATGTGCTAGAGTTGCCTTTGCGAATCATGTTGTGCCAAAGTCGGCAGTATGCTACTTTTGGTTCTTTGCTGGGGTGGTACCCTGATCATGCTGTCTGTCTTTCTTTGTCCGTGTTGGTGATGTATTTAATGGAATATACGGGAGAGGTAGTAAAGGAAAGTTGAAACTCGATATGAAGCCCTAGACTGCCCTAAGAAGAGGAAATGTTAAGGTGCCTAGAGAACTTCTATTTGAACATTGGGATGAACAATCCCATCGATGCGTTGCGACTGTTAAGTCACATGGTATGGTGGACATCTTAGTAGTCGTTTTGTTTGATCTTGCTTCAGATAGCATGTCAATTTCAAACGATGCCAGACTTTTATTAACACCATATACACCTAACGCTATGTAAGTCATCTCTATCTATTAACACAACTTGAATAAGATAGATCTATATAATGTGGCCTTATAAGCCACCTTTTGTTCTTACGCATTGAGTTCTGCTCTAAGTTATCGTTCACTTGGAATAGTGTAGTGACCGCTACAGTCGAACTATTACAGCAGTGTCTTTGCTAGTTTTGATAGATCTTCTTGAGCCAGCATTCTCAACATCATCCTCTAAGAACAAGCTGCTAGTCCATCTCCGCAACATACCTGTCATAACTATATGTCTTCGCCTCTCATCTTAAGTAGTATACCTCGAAATCGCGAGAGGTAATGAGGAAGGCTGGGTAAAATGCCTATCGAACTAGTTTTCACCTTGCGGGTGCGAGATTTTCTGAACCATGATCGCTTCTGGAGGTATTGTAGAATGTGCTACTTTTACCTCCGGAGTTTTCATTGAGAAATGATGTGTGCTAAGAAACCTCTTGGGTCCCCCAGTGTCTCCATAAATACCAAATTTAACAAGGGTCTCAACGAGAAGGATATCAAAATTCCGGGGAGGAAGCAGTTGGAATTGACAGATGCATTAAGAACATGTGTACTCGCTACAGCTAACATTGATCCAACGAAGAGCAGAAAGAAGGCAAAGTGTGTTGCTAGGCTAAGATGTTGGGGTTTGACCTTGTCATGGTCCATTTTCTTGTATTGTCGCCACGCGGATCTTCATCGGAGCTGGGCTTCAATCTGTTAAATCATTGTGTGAAATGCCTGCGCAGTCTGGAGGTATAGCCGCGGTAAACTAAAGATGCCGTATGGCCGCCACTATAAAAGTTTCATTTACATCTAGTTGAGAATCAAAGGGTTACGATGTATTCCTTCGGAACAGGACATCCATGGAACCGTTCGTCAGCCGCGAAACATGCGACGATCTCTTGCTGCATTCTGGTCTGTTCCGGTCTGTATCAGTATCATCAAAGAGCCGTGATCAGAGAACCGTCATCTAAGCAATGATTATCCGTGATCACCATCCTTGGTTCCGGCTGAAGTATTCGAGAGGGAATGAGATCAATGGCCTAGTATCCCGAAGTTCAACGACATTTGTCCCTCTCGTCTATGCGGGTCATTCATCTGTAAATTGTGATAGTAAGTAAAACTAGATAGGGATGGAAACACTGAAGGATGGCCCGACGATCTGTTGTCCAGAAGGTTGGATTTCACTGCCACAAGACCCAGACAGAGATGTAGACGGTTCTACTACTCAGGAGACTAGACAAAGGTAGTCTGTTCCTGCAGGATTGGGCAAACGGATGGGCTACCGAACGCACTAGATAAAATGAAACACTCGCTCACGCTTATATCGAAGTCTCAGTCAAATATTGGATGTTCGCTGATCAACTCCCAATAGTCCATGAGCAGCATGGGATAGTCCTTTCTCGAATGATATCAATAGGCCTCAGGAACCATGTATTTTGGTTGTAAGACCACAGAATCCGTCCGTATCGTAGTGAAATCGCCGTCTCCCCCTCCCCCTCCTCAACATTCGGCGTCTATACGGCAAGCGAGACTTCGCAAATAAAGGCTGACTCCCAATGTAACAACAACCCCATCAAGCAAACAGCCGCCTTTGGCCGCCAGACCAATTTTGCGCAGAAAAGGGCATCTGCCGCTGTAAGTCATCGCCTATCCGACCAGAAATCCGGCCCATGCTCGCTCTTCTAGATCTCAGAACGGAAGGGGAATTCTTGATATACAACGAGGGGCTAAAATAAAGAAACCTGCCTAGAAACAAGATAATACCAGGTGAGCTGGCACTGCTTCTACCCGAGCTCAGGTGTCTTCAAACATGAATATTCCGATTGCAGCGATTTACTGTCTGCGAGAGGCGGCGTCAACGCATCACGTTCAACGCCAGCTACCTTCGCAAACCCGGTGGCATATATGACGGCTGTAGAAATCTGAAGCAGGAGTCTTGTGCACAAGGCCGGTGCATTGGATGTGTCTGCAATGTTCCAACATATAGAACAGGAGAGACACCGTCTGTGACCACACAGCATGACCCGCCGCCGCCGTCCATGTCTCAGTGTAAGCAGAAATGAGGAAACGTAGGACTAAGCTCACGAATACACGCCCGAATCAACGACGACGGACGAGGCAGATGAGCAGAAAATGAATATCGTGACTGATGTAGTTTCCCATGGTCTCAAGTGTCACCCGGCTCGGACATCGACTCGGATGATTACGCATGTCTGCCGCCATACCTCGCCTCACGTTCACTCTCCACCACTTCCCTCTTCTCAGTACAAATTCTAGAAGCCAGAGGTGCCATCAAAGAAGCCGAGATCCATTCATACGCAATTCGTGATGTGCCAACCTTTCCACAATGGTCCTGCAATCCAAGATATTGTTTTGCGTATACAGCCTTTTTGCAGCCTTTTCCGATAGCCTGAAGCTCCAGCATGACAAGACACCAAGATATCAGAAGGACGCCTTGAGATCAGATTGTAGTACCGGTGATTCATGTGAAATCTTCGTATTGGGAATCTCATAATTCCATCCCCACCGGATATTGACGGGGTATCAGACTAGAATATGTAGAATAACTGCCCAAAAATAAAATCCCAACTCCCTTTGTGATCCGGGGTATATAAAACAGAAAATGAAAAGTAAGAAGTCAAAAGGTATGATGAACAAGTCTCCCAAATGGCACATTTCCCGCCGCCCGTGGCTCAAATCCACGACGGAACCTTCATTCGCGCATGTGTAACGCCAGCCGGCTTCCTTCGCCGGCTCCCAATGTTCAAGAACTCACCGTTCTCGCCTTCCGCCAAGTCCTCAAAGTGCTGATGGCCAACCGTGATCAGCTTTATGATGTTTCCAAACCCCACCGCCACCGACGCCGTGCCGACCTTGACCATGGGGCCAAGCTCGGAAATGATGAGATGCGATCCGCTCTCAATTTCCGAGTGAAGTGGTTTAGTCTCGTATATCTCCTCGCGCCCTAACTCCGATGCAATCCAGACTTCCCAGTTGTCCTCAGACCTGCTGGGTCGCTTTTCCAGGCGTTGATACATTCTGCGCCGAAGGCCGCCGGTTGTTGTCGGGGACGACTCGCCGCTGCTCGATCCACTGTCATAATTGTCTTTCCTTACACCGACAAGGAAGCCGTTGGGAAGCGCCTCCCAAGTGCCAGGGTTGGCGATTTGTCGCTTTGTCTCGATAGTATCGTGCCACATGGAGCAACTGCGGCTCGGTGGCAGGCTCGTATTCCGGAAGCAGATGACATTCCCATCTTCCCTGCAAGTGTAAGTCTGGATGATGCAGTCTCCCGAATCGGCGTGGTTGTAGGCTATGCCGAAAGACACAAGTCCAACCGAGCCGCATTGGGGCTTGCGTCGTGAAGAGTGGAAACACCTAAGCGACCGCGGCTGGATGGGCTCCGTTTCAAACGTGTGGAGCAGGTTCTTGGTTTTCGCGTCGACAAGATCGACCGTCTGAGATCTGGCAACTAGAAACGAGCTAAGCGCAGAGAGCGGGACGACTTGATACGCGTCTCGGTCTTCGACAGTGTGAACGTCAAGGCTTTGTGACACCCAGGAATTGTCTTGTTGATGGGTCGCGACGTGGATGCAGCCTTTCCTCGATGCCGTCAGGATCGATAGCTGCGAAGTCCCACCTATGGCGTTCTTCTGAACGAGAGGCCGCACCGAAATGAGTGGACTCTTGCAGATCGTAAACTCCATGGGCTCCCGTGAGCCCGGGAAAATTTGCGTCATCGTCCCGTTCCGTCGCACAATGACCAGCGGGCTCGAGTAGTCGAAAGTTGGCGTGCCGAAGAAGAAGCCTTCGGGCTTCTGGCCGTTCAATTCGACTGGTACTGACTGGCTCCACCGTCGCTCTTGCAAATTCCACAAGAAGACCTTCCGAGAAGACAGGAGAGCCAGCCAGTTGGACTTTTTGTCTGTCGCAACAGCCAACACTGGGAAGGGGTTCTCGGGCGGTGGTTCGACATCAGCCAGCGAGTAGCCAAGCACACCCGAGCGAACGTCCCACACCCGGACCGACCGGTCAAGGCCAACAGAGATGATGTGACCGTCGTAAGATGAAGACATGAGAACGACGTCAAGAGTGTGCTCTTCTGGCAGAGTGTCTACTGCAAGGAGTGGCTGGTCTCCGAGGTCGCCATTGCGTCTCGACTCAGCGTCATCACCCCACAGCAAGTAGTTCATAAGAAGACGAACAGCTGAGAGGATGAACAGGACGGTAACCAAGAAGTGCTTTAGGTGATGGTCGATGAAGTCGTAGAGAGCCGGTAGCAATAGTCGCTCGGGGTTGCGCGGGGTTCGATCTGCACCATTTAGGACGAAAACCAGAGGGTCGTAGACACGGGCGATGTAACTGTGGGAATTTGGCTTGATGACGTTGATGACCTCGCGAGCGCTTTCGTGGTCCTGCAGCCGAAGCCAAGACGTCGGGCTACGCGCTTGGTGAATGTCGACAAGCATCGAGTTCTTTTGTTGACTGAAGTTGACACTATCCCTACCGATTCTGAAAACTCCGCGCACGAGCCGGAACAGTGTGTCATTCTCGAAGAAATGCCACTGCGCAATCAAGACGAAAGTGATCATGATGACGGTGCCGGCGATACGGGTGGACAGGGCAATCTTGCCCTGCAGCATGGCTTCAAACCAACTCGTCTTTAGTGGTTGCTCCTGGCCGTACCTGTTGTTTTTCAATGTGGCTTTGGCCAGGGCATCGCTGAGCTCTGTGCGTCGGACATCGACGCTGAGGACCGCCAGGAAAAAGGTGGATAGATAGAAGAAGTCGAAAAGAATTGCGACGGACACGAAGGTGCAAAATGCGGAAACGCCAGGTGAGACAACCTGGGAGAGACCCCACAGGATGAGGACGTTCTGCGCCGAACTGGCCAGAGCAATGTGTGCCGTCTCTCCGAATGCGCGACTAATGCGACTGCTCGTGCTGTTTTCCGAGGGAGTCAAGATAACGGCATTGATGAGTCTGAATATGTTTTCCAGACTCATGGAGAGGACCACCACAGGGTAGGCCGCTTGTGGGATTCCCGATAGATCAACTCGGAAAACTGCACAAACAGTGAAGCTCGACATGATAGAAACAAGGATCTGGGCGAAGACCGTTACTATCAGCCCAATCTTGGACTTGACGGCTCTCAGCTTCGAAAGGCTGAATAGAAAGTAAAGAGATACCAAGCCGTATGCGAGCGCAAGAAACACCGTGTCTTGCATTGAGATGGGCATGAACTGGAACTCGTATAATTGACTGGTCGTGCTTCTGCCGTCAGCCGGATACGCGGTCCATTTGTTCCTCATCCGAGTTGCCAACGCTTGCGCCTTCCTCTCCCATTGGCGGCCGACAGGGGAATCGCGGAGATGAATCAGTGTGATGACCAAAGCATCTGCGGCCATGAGTTTGCGGTCCTCGAAGTGTTTGCCACTGAAGACGATGGAATGCCTCAGGGTAACATTGACTGATGTAGGCTGCGTCTTCCTCTCGTTGACGGTGGAAAGAATGTCGGCATCGTCTGCTATGCGCTCGGGGGAGCAGGCCCAATATTGGAGAGGCGAGTGGAAGAACCACGATTGGTTCGTAAGGCCATTGACGACGTGAAAAGCATCCCGGTCTCCAGGGGCGAGATCTGCGTCGTGCGGATGGTGGAGACGAACGGTCGTCACGGCCCGGCGCGGGCTAAAATCTTTGGTGGGACCAAGCAGCTCATCTTGCAGTTCGAGAGCACCAAGCAAGACATCGCGTTCCAAAGCCTTCATGTAACTGCCGTGGACCCATATGGATCGCATTATAACGTCGGGCTCTGTGCTGTTCTCGGCAAGTGGCTGCGCGGCAGTCCACACATGGTGCGGTAGGTTCGAAGCGCCATTGCTCAGATCTGAGGTGAAGAGATATGGGAATGGGTATATGAGGATGGCGGCGACGGCGACCGAAATGATGAGGGTGGTTACGACGTGTCTCGCGGCGTATCGACCGTATCGCGCGAAGGCTCGGCGGAGAGGATGGTTCAGGGCAAGGAGGGGGGCTTCCGTCGTTCTGAAGATAGGTCAGTCAGAATGTGCGAATGAGGACGAGAAAGACTGGTTCGGGAAGGGTGAAAAAGGTTGCATACCCTCGCAAAGGATACAACAGGTACCAAATCATCTGCGGCGACGGTTGCAAGTGGACTTGCAGCTGCGGCAGAGGAAAAGGTAGACTCAATTGCAGGAGCGGACGCGGCTCTGGAGAGCTCTCAGTCCATCCAGCGTTAACGTGTTCGCGATTGTGTTGGTGACTTGCAGACGGCGGGCTTCGCGGTCATGATTCGGCTCGACGACGTCCGGTGGCTAGGCGAGTGCGCCAAACGAATCGATCATGGAGAGGGACCGGGGAGTCGCTGGTTGGAGTTGTCGGTCGAAACTGGGGATTGGGAGGTTGAAGCTTTTGAAATCAATGCGCCCAGAGCTGGAGGGATGTGGGCAGCTCTGTCAGTTGTATGTACGAATATGGGAGCAGAGTCGAGACGGGGATGGGATGTGGTCGGTCGGGTCCACGCCCGTCGGTCGATCGGGTGTCGGGGAGCAGAGTGAAGTGGAACGACGGCGGCGGACGCCTGCGATGGGGCCTGGACAGGAAAGGTCAAGACCAATTCGCTAGTCCGGGGTGTGGCTCGTCGAAGGCTTGGAGGACGTTGTAGAAGCTGTGTTAGTCGCTAGCGAGGGGCGAATTAATTGGGAGAAGTGTGTTCTCGTCGAGGCGTCGGTGGAGCAGAGCAGATGTTGTTTGTTGCTCGGCATGCGACACGGGCGGAGCAGTTGCAGAGTGTTAAAATGCAAACTTGGAGACGTCGGTAGAAGGAGTTGACGGGAGTTGCGGAGAATAGTATGCGACGGGGTCAGAGCAGGTGGAAAACTGTACGTTTTCCGGACGACCCTTTGAATTGGTATGGCGGTTGATGGTGTTGGAAAAAAGAACGACGTAAGGTACCCTACCCTTTGGCGGCGATGGAGCTAACCAGTGAGCATCGATCGGGACGGGAGGCAGAGTAGCAGTGTAGCAGTGGCAGGTCTGGCCGGAGAGGTAGGTACCTGCAAAACTGGCGGCAGAACAAGGACAGACAGGGCGGATATGCAGCGTGCAAAGTGGCTGCCCTCCACCCCAAGAAGTACCTTGGTTCGTACCGTACCGGCGCAGGTGTCAGGTACCGGATCGGACTCTGCAGGGCATTTCTCCTCGACTGGCGATAATGCGGCACCTGTCTTGACTGCTATCGTAGGTACCTCCCGTCTGCACCTGCATTGCTACCTTCTGTGGGTAGGGCAGGTCGGCAGGCAGTGCAGTCCACTGTCCACTGGAGAGAGGTGGAACCTGCCGACGGCCATGGCGTGGTGTGTCGGGGAACATGGGACGACTTCCCTGGGGTGGTGGCCAGGAACTTTAGTGAGACCTGGGCCCCTGTATCGCCGTAACGCGCCAACGAGAGGGGAAACTCGACGCCGACTTGGACGAAGAGGACTTCCAAGGTTGGCTCTGGGGACATGAGACTTGGGGGGGGCTCAAGGTATCCTTCTCAGCTTCACACACTTGCTGTGACTTCCTGAAGACTGGAGACCGCCGCGCCGCGCCGCACCGCACCAAAAGGCCAAGCCAGGGGCGTTTTGGCGCTGCCGCCAAGCTGGAGACGTCGTCTGTGTCTGACTGAAATGATAGGAGATCGTCCACTAGATCAAGCCTACGCCTCGCCGACACCGACGCTGACGTCCGCATCTCCAGCGGCTTGGGGGCAGAAGTTAAGACAAGACATGAAAGGCTTCTTTCAGGCCTGTGGCGGGCAAAGAATCGAAGGCTAGCTTAGTCCACCATCCATCACCAACTGAAGAAGCAAGCCAAGCCAAGCCCACCAGTCATTCTCCAGGATATCCGAACAGACTCGGAAGGCGGGGAAGGTAAACCAGCTCATGCCCGCGCCCGCATCGCAAGCAAGGACGAAGGAGAAGAGAACGAGCCCACTCGGAGCACGGTCAGACATACCAACAACTCCAGAGCTCCAGAACTCCAGATCAAGACCGTTGGATCTGATGGTGAAGAAAACGAGGGAAAATTAAGGTTGGGAATTGAGGGGTAGTTTGGGAATGTCCTATTTTGGGGGCGACAAACTCAAACATCCAACGAGGGTAATCCTGAGAATGAGATGAAAGCGAAGCAGGTGAGCATGGCAGACGGCGCACGAGACAAGCCAAACAGCCGCCGGCCATGTCTCTTCTGTTCCCCGTCTCTGCTTCTGATCAGTCTTTGGCCTCTGTGCTCTCAGACGCGACGCCCACCCCCGCAAACCCCGGCCAACTGTCATTTTCCGGGGGGAAGAGGTGTACGCTGCTTCGAGCTAGTTGCCCAAAACCGCCAGTGATGGGCAAGTCTCAAACAATACCCCCAAACCTAGAATGGCTTTCTGGGACATTCCAGAAGTTGGAACAACCAGAGAAGACAAATTGTCAACGATTGTCTCTCCCCTATCCATGTGACGGGCATATTACCCAACACGAGAGAGAGAGGGGGTTTCGAGGCGGCTGCTCTTGGCGCGTCCACTAGGACCGGTCGTGTCTCCAGAGCCGGAAAGAGAGACGGCGGCAAGCCGCAACGTGAGGTGGCTGGCTGTCTCGCTCGTTCGGTCATTTCGATGGGACAGGACAACGAGACCACTCCACCGTCTTTGCTGTCTGCGTCTGCGTCTGCGCTCCGCAGGAGGGAGCATTGGCGCACAGTTCCTGGACCGAGTCGTCGATTCTGAGTCGTGCTGCCACATCTCGTTACTTCTTTCCCCTCACCTCCCCATTCTGCTGAAGTCTCGTCTTCGCTTGAAGGTTCAAATGTAGGGGTCTCGGGGACCAGGCGCGACCCGCCAAGTCAAGCAGCGTGCGCTTGTTCCCCATGTGCTACTGTGTTGGCACCTTAGCGCCGTCGGCAGGGGGTGCGATACGAAGGAAAACGGGAGGCTCGCTCGCGGGCGGGCGCTTCTTGACGACCGGTCCATCCAGCCTCGGTCCGCCTATTCGGGAAGGTAGGGCGACTGGAAAAGACCCTGAAGATAGTGTCGCGCTGAACGCGGCTAAGCGAGGTCGAAGCCAAAGCCTAGTAGGACGCAGTTCGGAATCTCGCCATGCTGCGGACGTGTAATGGAGATTGTCGAATGGCCGGAGGATCCGAGGCGCGGTCGATGGTAGTGACTAAGGAAAGTCATGGAAATCGCGGCGTTCTGGAACGAAGACACATGGCGAAAGCGGTTGGAGTGTGGTTGTGCTGATGTCGATTCGCCTCGTGGCAAGGAGGAGCTTGACTTCTCCAGGTTGCGTGGCTTCGCGCGACCGCTTTCAGTTCCTCGGTTGGCAATGATGCTGCTTGCTTTGACGGGACTGTGACGAAGCTAGGTGGAATAAACTAGGTGAGCGCGCGGCTGCTGCTGAACAATAATCTCCGGTTGATTTCGTTTGGAATCGTCCAGATTAATTGCGTAGACGGGATGGTTGAGGGAGCTGTAATGTTCATCGTACCTAGGTGGAAAGTGTCGATTTGGCATTCTGGGGAAAGAACACCTCCAACGGCTCCAGGCCGAAGTAAAGGGCGAATCGGCCGTCATAAATAAACCAGCCCTCCAGCATACATAGATCTGATCTACCGAAATCTATAATTAATCAGATGGGCAATCTCGCAGCTCCCAGGCTAAAAGGTACGGATACACTGGCGCAGGTTGCGGTGTGTTTGCTCGAAATCACCAATGCTTCCATCATAATCAGCCCAGTTTGATGCCAAAGTCAGGCCATTTCCCACTCGGTACGCCCCTCTGATTGGCTCCGCACCGCCCTGTTGCGGTTCGCACCACCAATTGAGACCCCCCGCTCTCGATCCCTCGTGCTGGTGTTCCCACACCCCCGGCTTTTCCACGTCCCTTTGCTTCGGGTACCCTTCGCGGTAATTACTATGTACACTAGCTCATTCTGTTACCCGTAAACCCTTGCATGCTCGCGTGGTTTTTTTTTCCCTTTCGCTCCGCGCGCGAGCGTCGCATTCTCGTCTTTTCTTGCCTTCTCGTGGTAGTCTCCGTCGTTGGTTTTCCCGGGATGTGCCTCCGTCCGTTGTTCTGTTTCGACCCAGACAGCTTCACACCACACACGCACACGTACCGGCTTGAAGCACGGCTTAGGAGACCGGATGGCATGACTTTGAAACCGTAGAACAATACAGACTCTCAGCACCACACCACTTTGAGTGCGGCTGGTCCAGGGTAATATACGAAGTGAGACCCGGCTGAGAAGCTTCACAACAAGACGCTCAGAATTTCAGGCAGAATTACTGCTGCTGCTGCTGCTGCTGCTTCTCATATTTGTCATTTCATTGCTCTGCTCATTCTGGGCTCGTTGAAATTCTCGCCAAAATTTAGTTTTCTAATCTCATGTTTCTTGACTCAAGCTTATCTCGCCTATATCGTCAAGAGGGTCTGATGGGCTTTGGACATGATTTACCAAGTGTTACTCAAATAACGTATAGAGGCATTTATGATGAACAGAGTCTGGCTGAGAACCAAAGCGAGAACAGAGGACATCCTCGCGTCGCTATGGTTGTAAGCTCACGGCGGAATCCCTATCCGGACGAGAGTGATTCCAACCGCGAGAGCACTGGTTCGACTTCATGAGAAATACCAAATGAAGCCCAGAGATATCAATATACCAACACGTTTCAGACTCGCAGAGTTCTGATAAATTTTGAGTGATGAAATCCAGGCGACATGTGAATAATCAACAAGAAACCAACTTAACAGTGTTCCTCAATCTACGGATACAGCACCCACTCAACCCCGTTTTAGTCATACCACAACTCACTCCATCCTCTCACACTCACCACCACCGCCCGCCCTCATCCCACCTCGCCGACGTCCATCCCGAGACCATGGCCTCCGAGTCCCCCGCCTCGCCGGCCGACCCTCTGGCCGAGCTCATCACCGCCTTCAACGACCTCAACGGCGCCCTCATCGACGAGCTGGACGAGGAACCGAGTCCCCTCGAGTTCATGCGCTATGTGGCCCGCAACACGCCCTTCGTCGTCCGCGGCGCCGCCGCCTCGTGGAAGTCCAACACGACGTGGGATAAGGAGTTTCTCATGGGAGTCTTCAAAGATCAGACCGTCAACGTCGCCGTCACACCCTTTGGGTAAGTCGCCATCCTCCCACCTTGTGGTGTAAAATCCTCCTCGGGCATCAACTAACACAGCCCAGCAACGCCGATGCGCCGACGGACCGCGACGGCGAGGTCGTCTTCGCAAAGCCTCACGAGGAGGACCAGGACTTTGAGGAGTTCATCAACTACGTGATCGATCAAGAACGGACCAAGAACACATCCTCTGAAGTCCGTTATGCTCAGACCCGTACGTTTTCACCCTCCATCTCACTCACCCATTCACTCACTCACTCCTTCATGAATCTTCATCCCACCTCACACCGCACCCCAATTGCCTCACTCCTATCCCATCTTCCTCTCATCACTGACAAAATCCAAAAGAAAACGACAACCTCCGCAACGAATACCTCCCCCTCTTCGCCCACGTGCCCCCCTCCATCCCCTTCGCCCGCATCGCCCTCGACCGCGACCCGGACGCGATCAACCTCTGGATCGGCAACTCCCGCTCCGTGACCGCCATGCACAAGGACAACTACGAGAACATCTACGTCCAGGTCCGCGGCCGCAAGCACTTCGTCCTCCTCCCGCCCCTGTGCCACCCCTGCGTCAACGAGCAGAGCCTGGCGTCCGCCACGTACAGGCGAGAAGGGGGCGGTTTGGAGTTGGACCTCGATCGCGAGAGTGCCGATGTCGACGATGACGAGCATGAAAAGGAGACCGCGACGGACCGAGTCCCCTTCGCGACGTGGGATCCAGACTTCCCCGACGTCAACGCCACCAGCTACTCTCACCTCGCCGAGCCCGTACGGGTCACCCTGGAGCCGGGCGACATGCTCTACCTACCCGCCATGTGGTATCACAAGGTATCACAGTCTTGCCCGGATGACGGCGAGGGGTTTGTCCTGGCGGTGAATTATTGGTAAGTGCTGACATGGTTTCCTGAAATACGGAGATGGCTCATGTGTCACACAGGTACGATATGGACTTCGCCGGACCCTTATATCCCCTCAGCTCCTTCGTCAGGAACGTCAGTCTGCAATCAACATCGACAACACCATCATGAGAACAATAAACCAGTCAGGGGCCAAACGCCATTGATATTAATAATCAGCATCCCGGCGCGGTGATTGGGTCGCTCGTTTCAATCCCCAACACCGACCTCTCTCTCGCCTTATGTACATTGTGGTGATATACGCCCGGATTACGTAGAGACCGTAGTCTCGCTTTTGGCCCCTCGGCTTCAGAGCTTCTTCCTCCCCTTTCCCTCTAGTGCCAAGGGAAGATATCACGCAGTCGTCTGGCCACACGGCCGTAAAGAGGTGTTCAAAAACCCCGTTGCTCCGAAAAAAAAAGAATGAACGCCAAAGCCCGCATCCGCGGGGAGTAAGTCATGGTACACTTTTTTCCCGCCCCTTGCCCAAAAGTTTCATCTCCATTCCCTTTCCCAGCCTCGGTTGTCATGCATATAATATAAACGCAAAAGATGGATCCAAGGGGTATGCGTGTGTGAAGTGAACAAATGAGAGACGATGGCAAACCACCGTCGACGATTGCCCCTTGCAAAAAACGACTCTAGAAGTTGAGTTCCTACTCCCGCAACGCAACCAGGCCCCATAAACATACAAGGGCCTATGCAGATAATCCGCCCGGCCGCCAAAAACACCGTAAAAAAGCGGCTGGGACTAGTTGAGGAATCCCTTACACGCCGCTGTACCGCAAAGGCAGGGAATACGATCCAGGCTGCCAATTTCACGTTCGAATTTGTAGTCGTATGTCAGCTCCTCATCTGTCAAGTCAGTTAGCAGCATTCTACAGGTTCTGGGTAGTTGCATGACGTACGCTGCGCGATGTCTCGGAGGGCATAAATGACGATTCGTTTGCTTCCGTCCACCTTGATGATCTTGGCCGTACAGTTGGGCATACAACTGTGATTGATGAAGCGGGCAATGCCGCCCTTCTTGGTGGCATCAATGACGGTATTATCGTCGATACGGAACAGGTAACTGCTACCCATGCCGCTTTTCAGGTAGCGCTTCTCGCGAATCTCCGAGATCGACTGTCGAACTTGCTCGCCGACATACTCAATAATCATGTCGTCCTTGTTGATGTTCTCTTCCGTATAGAGACCCCAGTTGTGGATGGCAGATCGAGCAAACTTGACTGGCTTCTTCCGCTTCTTAAGCTGGTTGAATTTGAAGGCGTCAGAGTCGCCCGAGATCTTCTTTTCGTCCTGCAGAGCCGACACATGTCGACGGTTGTTTGCGCGGTTGGCTCTGGAGTTGGCTTTGTTGACGACCTTTTCTGCGATGGCAAGCCTACTAGCCTCAACCGCAGCATCTTTGCCGTCCTTCTTGTACCGCGCCTGCCGCGCCTCCCGGGCTTTCTGTACCTTGATATGATGAGGCAGATACTTGGACTTCTCAGCGTTGAGAATCTTCTTGACTCCTTCACTTCGAGCGGATCCGGTAGAGTTTGGAACGTAGTAGCCCTCGATACCAACGGCGTCGTCGACAGAGCCCAGTCGTGAGTTGAGTTCGCGCACTCTGTTGCGCCGCCATAGCCAAAGAAGCGGGTCTCCAAGGTCGGCGCTGCCAAACCGTTTCTGGAGCTTCGAAACGTCCGGGCTGTCAGTTGCCGCCAACGATAGGTCTTCCAGGACTGAAAGGTCGAGCTTGAACTCTGCGGATGCATCGAGGGCAGTTGTAGGCGCCGTCGAGAACAGGGCAAGATCCACCGACGACGGCTTCGAAGGTGGCAGTTCTTCCTTCTTCTCCACCGGCGTCGGCTCGACCTCCTCTGGCAGGACCTTCTCTGGTTCCTCCTCTTCGACCTCTGCTTGGGCTTGTTCTTGCTGTTTCTTGAGCGCTTCGCGTTCCTCAAAGATTTGCTTCTTAGATTTCTTCTTCGATTTTATCTTCTTCAGCGGCACCTTCGTCGAGAGCGCGGGCGTCTCAGACCGAGCCTCGCTCTGTACGTCAGTCATGTCGACATCGGGAGTTGCCTCTTCGGAGATTTCATGAACGGGCAGGTCAGAATCGGCATTGTCTAACATGACTCCGAAGAGCTCTTCATCGGACTTCTTCTGGCGCTTGATGGCTGATTGGAGCTCGATATCCAGCTTTCTCTTCTTCGTTGTCGTTAGCGCATCACCAACGGCGAAGCTTGCCTCCGTCATGGAATCTTCTTCCGGAAGACCCCACGATGCAAAGTCGTCCTTGACGTCGTCGTCGGTACTCATGCGACTGCGCGGTCGAGAATCCGGCTCTTCGGTATCTCTGGCCACAGATTCCCTGATCTCGACTTCTTCATCTGATTCGACGTCGCTATCGTAGTTATGGAGGCGATGATGCAGTGACCTAAAGGCCCCCCGACTTTGAGGAGCTCGCTTGCGAGAAAATGGGTCCATGAAGCCGACGTTATTGCGCGCTCCCTGGCCTCCGGGTTTGGCTTTGCGGATACGAGGCAGAGAGGATATCTCCAGACGACCACCACCCGTGCGACGTTCAATAGGGTCTGCGCCAGAGTTGGGAGTGCTCACACCTGGACTCTCGTCGCCGGCATCCACAGTGACTGATGGAATTGAACCTGCGGGGTCCCCCAGGTTGAGCTTCTGACGCATCGCAACGTGGTTCGATGGGTTGAGATAGTCTGAAAGAGTAGGAACGGCAACCCTCGTCCTGATATGCTTGATCAAATGCTCCACCAGTTCTCTGGAGACAACATCGCAAGCTTCCAGGACGGGGTCGAAGTTCTTGGCTCTTTGTCGCTTCTCTTCCTCTATATCTCCCTCCTCTTCGCGACGACGACGGTCCTTATCCTCTCGAGTTCGCAAGTCGGATCGGCGTTTCCGTTCGGGGCTAGGAGTTCGTCTGGAGCGCGGGGCTGGGGCCGCGGACTCTGAGTCTCGACTTGAGTTCTGCGGCAGGTAAAGCTGCATCACCATGTTATAAGTGAACAGGTCGGTGTGGTTCGCAGCCCTGTAGCACTTCATCGCCTCGTTCCGACCGTGGTATGAGTTAGGAAAGACGATGAAGTAGCCCGTCCTGTCAATGCGGATGTCCTCAAAAGCAAACGCCTTGAGACGTTTCTTCATGTGCGCAATTGTCGTGGTCATGACGGGAACGTGTTCATGTGCGACGAAGACGTAAGGGTCGTTGGCAAGCTGCTTTGCGATACCCTTATCCTCGATTGCGACATGCCCCTTTGGTTGACTCGGAACCCATGGAGCAGCACCAGTCACGACCTGCCGTTGTAGTGAGGGGCCTTTTGGTGCCATGGGCGGTGGCCCAGGAACCTTGTCGGACAGGTTCGCTCTGGGCCCTGTTGGAGGCGCCTTTGCACCGGAGGAAATTTCTTGTGCTGCTCGCTCCCTTCTCAAAGCCTCCTCCACCATGTGAGCGCTCTTCTTTCCCTCAGGGTCGAATTCCACCCGGATCGAGTTCGCATCAATTCGCTGTCCATTCATAGTCCTCACGGCACGGCGCGCGGCTTCGATGGCTTTGACCGGTGTAGGTCTAGAGCGGTTGAGGTATGCATCCCTGTATCTAAACGTTGCGAAACCAAGGTAACCGCCTGTCTCAGGGTGCATTTTGTTGCTGCTTTCTGCTATGTCGCCAAAGGTCGCGAAGGCTGCTATCACCTTCGAGAACGCAGTAAGAGGATTGAAACCGATCACAACCACTTGTGTAGGCGGCCCGGGACCAATCGATGTCTTGGGGTCGTATTGGTACGGCCTCAGATTGTAAGGCGCCTGTCGCAAGCGAGACTTTGGGAGGTGGAAATCTGTGTTGATGTATCCAAGACGCCCGCCTATTGCAAGGCGTGGATCTGGAGGGGGAGCGTCATCTTCCTACTCAGTTTATTAGCCAAAGCTCTCACACATAAGATGACGCCCCCCCTCCACGGGCGGGTATGTTATATTTTGTACGTACCAATCCAAACTCCTTGTATATCGGCTTGGTACTTTTCTTGTTCTGCTTCGATAGGTTCCGGTCGCTGAATGGGTCATATGTGCATTTTATGCCTTTCGCCGATCGTGAGGGATCTCGCGCTGGAGTGCGCTCATAGGGTGAGGGCTCCTGGAGTGAGCCGTTCAGGCGGATTTCCGGGGTGTTGTGAGAGGCCGGTGCCTCATCCCGATCGAGGATTTGTGTGTTTTCCATGGTCGTCTTCGGCAGAGCAACGTTGCCCGAGGATGGCGATTCTATGGAAGTGAGCGGCGTGCCGCTAATGGTAGGTATATGAGATGAGCCGTTCGTGGCGGTTTGTCGCGCAGACGTGCTGAAGACTGAGGAGCCTGTGCTCGCGTAAGAGCTCGCAGATCCAACGGCGTTGAGTGTATCTCCTAAAGGCGACTCATGACCATCGATAGGCTGCTGAGAGGAGTCGGAAAGTATGCCATCCGTACCAGATGCCGCTTGGGCGTTCGTGAGGCTGCCCGAAGAAGCGCCGCCGTTCTTCTGATCAATGAGGGAACCGCTGGATACGTCTTGTGATTTGGCTTTGGCTCTCTCTCGCTCAGTGGCCCTGTCCCGAGCTGCACGCGGTGCGGCGGGAAAGAACTGCGCGAAGCTCGTCGAAGCTTGGCGAGTCATCGTGAGGTGTATCTGTCTCTACCACTCCCGCCTGCGACCGACCATCATCTCATGCGTATCGTGTGCTTCAATGAGCAAAGAGCATAGCTGGAGACAACAGCGGCAGGAGCGTGGCGGGAGGCAGATGCGCGATATCGAGGTTCACGCGACCGAGGTATCGACACCGCTGGCTGGCAAGGGGGGGCAACAGCCCAACTCGTCGTTTCAGGAAGCAAAGACCCAGTCGCGAGAAGGTCAGCTTCGACGCAGTCAATCTGCAGAGGTGGTAGATGAGGGCGGTGCGGTGTGCGATGCGATCGACGAAGAGTGAGACGGGGAAAAATCAAGCAGTGAGGTCAGAAAGTTAGAGGTTGAAGAGTGTCCAAACTCTTTCAGGGATGCGATTTAGCGGAGACCTGCACGGAGCATGGCGAGGGAGAGCACCGTTAATTGCTTTGCTCTGACGCTTGGCTGGCATTGGCCGAAGTATCGTCGCACGTAATTTCAGCCGTCCAGGTACTTCCTGCGGGCCAGGCCAGTGGATGACACCTGGCACGTGACAAAGGAAGGCGCGTCTCGTCGGGCCTTGCGCGCGTTTTTCGAGACGAGACAAGGGGGGCCACCAAAGAAGCGGCCCCGTCCTTCTGACAGTTTAAGCCAATGAGGCAAGGTACGAGGTACGGTATTCCAAGACTTTTCATTGTTTACTTTGCAGCTCAAGGACCAACCAAGACGTTGGGGGGGAGCCAAGTCTCTTGAAATAACCTTGACAATCAAAACAGGTAGCAGACGTCAGAATTGATATTGAGTTAAACCACTACCTAAAATAGAAGTAGGTGCAGCTTTCGTCCAGAAACAAAGCCCTTTCCAGTCGAACATCCTATCTTGTCCCTGCAGCAAAATCGAAAGTCTTGTAAAGTCAGGACATAGTAAATACAGTCATGCGAGCCTAGGTAGGCGGCACCTCGAGCTACCTCCTTGGCCTCATTCTAAGCGTGATATTGTGGGCTCACGATGCCAGCCAAACGCCTTATCCCCGTCCAAAGCCATTCCGTAGAGTTGTACAATTGAGTGTAATCCTGTCCAAACGCCATTCAAGCCATCCCGGCCTAGAGATCCAACTTGATCTCGAATTCGTCATCCTCAAAGTCCTCGTTTCTAAGGCCGGCGCTGCCGAGGTCGTCATCCTCAACATCCTTGGCGGGATCGAAAATGGAGAGGAATTGCAGGCGGACGAGCTCCTGGGCATCATCGTCGCGGGCATCCTGCTTCTGTGGGGATGCTTCTCGTCTGACGACAGTCTTTTGGGGAACAGCTGCCGGAAGCTCTGTTGACGCAGGCCTCGCCGCCGAAGGGAGTCTGCCCCGTCCACTTACGAGAGACGAGGCAGATCGGCCCTTGGTGTAGCCGATAGTGCTTCTGGAGGCAGCTGCTCCCACTGCACTCTCGGCATTGGTGGTCTTGGAAGCCAGAGGCGCCCTGGCAGGTCTGTTGCGGGGAAGGAGGGAAGAGATGGGCCTCCGAGCCGTGCTTCCCTGTTCGAGAGGCTTTCTCTGTTTAATGGTGGTTCCAGTAGCCATCGACAGAGCGGACGCCGCTCGCCGAGAAGCGATGGTGGGCGGATACTTCGCAGCGCCTGCGCCAGTCTTCTTCGCAACGATCGGGTTAGGAGCAGGGGCAGGAGCCTTGTTCTGGCCGAAGGCTGCAGTCTCCGGGACATCAGAAACAGACCAATCCATCTCCTGAATGTCGCGGAGAATGCGATCGTCAGTCTCTTTCAGGGCCTTCTTCATCTTCTGCTGCTGCTGTCTATCCTGAAGTCTGACACCGTCCTCGCCCATAGGGTTGTAGTAGTGGTTGTAGTAGCCTTTGAAGACGTTCTCGGGCTTGAGCCCCTCGAAAGTGAGCCTGTCATCCAACAGGTCGGACTGGTAGGCCGGCTCCTTGACCGGTGGCGGGGCGTATTCCACATCAGGCTCTCCGGCGGGACCGGCCTCGTCGTTACGCACATCAAGCCTGTAGGGGACCGCACTGGGAGATCGCTGCTTCAGTTTCTTCGTGGTCGTGGGCTTGGTCTGTGTCTTCTCGAATTCCTTGACAATGTCTTTAACCCCAGTGTTTTGGGTGCTCTTGGCCTTTGCGTTGGTGGTTTTGTTTCCGAGTGGCGCGCGGGCTCGTGTCTCTGCCATACGATCAGTCTCTTTCTTTTTCTTAAACAGTCATCTTCGAGTCATACCAGACGGGGTGACGAGGTTCTGCTTCTTCACGGTGCCTTGAACGGGCCCCTTCGCGTTCGACTTGTTCGCAAGAGCCGTCTTGCCTGCACCAACGGCATTCTCATCGTTGAGGGGAATCTTCAAAGGGGTCTTCGGGTATCGGGCTCCGGGAGTCTTGGGGGCCATTTGGCTCTTCCCGGGAGCCAGTCGAGCAGCCTGGGCCGCGTTGACTGCGTTCTCGTCTCGGATTGCCAACATTGTGCCTGAAGCCAAAGGGCGGGTTGTTCGATATTCGTGAGGGTTGATTTCCTGCCGCTGTAGTTATTGTTGTCGTATCGTCGTCTGTTGTTGAATTGTCGTCACTGGTCTTTTCCAAGTGGTACTATGGCGTCGTGAAGAGGCGAAGGGGGGTTGCTAAACGGACTCGTCTGTTTGGGGCTTCGTTGTCCGGGAAACCAAAGAAGCTCAGACCCCTGCGGCAAACCCCGGGACAATGCTCACCTTCTGAAAGCCACAGCGACTTGCACCGTGCCACCAAACCCCACCCCACCTGACTCCAAGGTCCCACCCCAATCCAATTGCAGCTGCCTTCCAGCGTGTGAAGATCAGGCCTGCCTGGCCACTGCTGTGCTGCTGCTGGGCCTCCTGGCATGCTGAGGTGGTCCGCCAGAGGGGGACTTGCATGTAGAGGGGCAGTTATTTCAACACCTCACACCCTTTCCTCCCGCTTTCATCCCCGACAATTGCGATTCCTCGTCTTCCGATCACGTCCCATTTCCAACTTCAACGACTGCTTCTTATCGCAATCACCTTGCACCGAACACTCCCAAAGTCATTCGCAGCTCATCACCATGGATCGCATCAAGGAGGTAAGTCTTCCCTATTCGTCCGAGCCCCACCATGCTGCTGTCGGCGGTCTGGAGGGGTAAGATATCGCCTCCAAAGCTGTCACAGGATCTTTGCTGACGACGTCCTTTTCCCCGACTACAGAAGATGAACTCCCTCCGCCTGGAGGCCGACGAGTCTGCCGCCAAGGTCGAGGAGCTCCAGACCAGAGTCAAGACTCTCGAGCAGGAGAACCTGGCCAAGGAGCAGGAGATCACCTCCCTCCAGCACAAGAACGGCCTGCTCGAGGGCGAGGTTGAGAAGCTCGAGACTGCAGTTAAGGACTTCAAGAAGGCCGCCGACGAGAGCACTAGTACTGGCACACAAAACGAGACTCTTCAGCGAAGACTCCAGCTGCTCGAGGAGGAGGCCGAGGAGGCGGACAAGACCCTTCGCGAAGCCAACGAGAAGTACGTGCTGGACCCTGTCGTCGAACCGTCCAAATATCCCCCCTTTTCCCTAGCTCTGAACCCCCCGACCCCGTCTTCGTGCTCATTAAAATCCGCCCCACCGATGAATCTCGTTACTTACACCGTCTTTTTCGTAGGCTCCGACAAACCGACGTCAAGGCCGGCCACTTCGAGCGCAAGGTCCAGGCTCTCGAGTCGGAACGCGACCAGTGGGAGTCCAAGTACGAGGAGATGGCCAAGAAGTTCGCCGCGGTCCAGAAGGAGCTCGAGGACTTCCAGGCCGAGATTGGCAACATCTAAGGCTGCTCTCACGGGGGAGTCAATTTGTGCGAGGCCTTTTCGTTGTGATAGAATTCAGGCCTGGGGCGCCTTGTTCGGGGGACCTGATCGAGCTATCCCAACCGCGGTGGATTGCAAGAGACGGGATGGTGCGCGACCGAGCTATAGCAGCCTTGTTTTACTCCTTTTTTTGTAACCCCCGTCAACAAGAGTTTTGTTCTGCCTGAAATGCCTTGACCTTTACAAGACTTGATGGCGACTACACCAAAGAACTCGTCGAACCACGCTGGGCGTGAGGCGCTTCCGAGGCAGACAGCTGCTGCACCATGAATGCGAGAAAACATTATACCCTACTTCAGTCCTTGAACCTGGCCTTCTTCTTAGCCTTGGCCTTCCTGCTGCCCAGTGACCTCTCCAATTTCGACTCGTAGCGAAACTTGGGCTTCTTTGGCCTCTCCTTGTAGGTCTTCTTCTTCGCCGCCGTCGCATCCTCTGCGGGCTCATACTTCTTCTCGTCTTCGCTGTCCGCTTCGTCGTCGCTGTCCTTGTGTAGCTTTTCGAGTCCGTCCCGCGTTACGGCTATGGCCTCAACTTTGACCGTCGTGTACCGATCTTCGTCTACGTACTCGTCTTCGTAGTCCACGATGTCCGTCTGTTCCTGCGCCTGTGCCTGGTCTTCGATGCCGTCCCACTCCTCGAAGTCTCCTCCTTGGATCTCCTGATCGTTTTCCGAGTCCGCCGCCTGCGCCTCCTCGAGCATGGCGTTTACGGCCTTGACGTGCTCCTCGACTTCCTTTTGCCGTTCTTCCTTGATCTGTGAAAGGCGTCAGAACCAACCTGAAACGAGGCAACCAGAGACAGGGCCTCCTACCTGTTTCCTCATCTCGATCTTCTCCTCCCTCGCCTTCTTGGCGGACTGCTCCTGCGCCCATTTCACCCGCTGCAGCTTGCGCTTGTGGAATCCCGTCAGGTAGTCCTCACGGGCGTCGAAGTCGAAGTTGACCTCCTCGACCGCGGAAACGGCCTTCCTCTTCTTGGACGGAGGAGGCGCGGCGACCTTGCGCGCTCGAGGTCTGGCGAACATGGTTGGTTCGTGGTAGTGGTGTTGGTGTTCGCGTAGCCGGGGGTCGGTGGCTGGCGGTGCGGATTTGTTCGTGGTGACGGTCGTCAACTTTTCCAATTGAAATTTTTAGCACGGCCGACTTGCGACCTTGCAGCGCGCCGCGGTAGGGTCCCTGCTGCTGCGGCCTCTGTAGGGCCCACTGATGCGGGCCAAGCCGAGGAGCTAAACGCGCTGGACAGGCGTGCATCTGTCAGTGAGACCGCCTGCACTGGCTGCTCAATGCCGGCAGTAAAACCGAACTGCAACACTGCGTTGACAAGAAGTCGACGTTGGAACCCAGAAGTTATCGGTCATCTTTTCGCAGGGTTCTCGGTATTCGATTACGTATTTTACTATCTTACCGATGACTTTCGTTGCCGTCAAGTCCTTACAGTCAGTCCATGGTGTTCGCTTCGTTGTCCATCGTATCGTGTTAGACCTGCACGCCGACATCGTTTTCCTAAATCTATGTGAGCTCTGCTAAGGTAAAGGCTTCATTCCGCTCTTCATGGCAACTCTTAGTGTCATTTTATAACCTTGTTGTCTGTGGTAATTTGATAATGCTTTCCTGCTCGACTGATTCAACACTTTGCAGGTTTCCTTGTTTTTTATTGAATCTTTTCTATTACAGGCAGATGCTATAATGTGAGCTTCAGGAAAAGAAACAAAACGTGGTTAAGATACTTAATTGCAATTGTTGAATGGACAAGCAGACAACATGAGCGATGCTGGATGAGCTGAATTATATGCATGTAGCAGTGTTATCCAATAGTCAGGGTCTGTGCAGATAAGAGGGTTAACGCCAAGAAACGAGATTGATTACGTAGGCAGGCGTCCAAGCTGCGATGCGTCCCTGAGCTCATACTCCCCAAGCAATCGACGACGACGACGAAGCCATCTCATCGCCCAGCTTCGAACACAACTCCCAAACACACAGCCATGCGTCTATCAAGAACAGCAGGCCTGATGGCCTTCTGTGCCACCGCGCAAGCCTTCACCGACTCGTCCCCTTTCGTAATGCTCTCCACCTCAGAGTACGTCCGCTTCAAATACACACTCCCAAACATCATCACCCAGAACTAACCGTCGTTTGTTTTCCACCACAGCTTCGCAAAGTCCGCTTCGAACCCCGCCCAGCTGCAGACCGAATCCCAGGTCCTCAAGTCTGTCCAGGACATCCTCTCCTCGTGCCCGACGGACCGCTACCTGCTCGTCTCCCAGCCCAACGTCAACGCCGCCGACATCCGCGGCCCCGACGGCGGCGAATGCCGCTCCACCAACCTCTGCCGCGCGACCGAGGCCAAGGCCGTCCGCGGCGTCTACAGCGTCGCGGAGGTTGTGGGTGAGGTCAAGGTCGACAGCGTCGCCGAGTACATCCGCAAGGCCTGCGGCGGCAGCGCCAAGAAGATCGAGATCGAGCAGACGAGGCTCGCGCCCCTGGGCCGCGACGCCGGCGAGAGGGCCTCCACGCTCGCCGATAACGACAACGTCCTCGGACAGCGCCTCGAGAAGCTGCGCAAGGCCTCCGACTCGTACACCGTCATCTACCTCGCCAGCCCCTCCGAGCCGACCTACCAAGCCGAGTTCCCTGAGGAGCCCCTTCACGCCGAGCTGAAGCGCCACGAGGCCAGCCTGTTGCATGCCCGCAAGGACAAGAACGAGACTCAGTGGAACAAGCTTCCCCTGTTTGAGAAATACGTCTTCTTCTCTCCCGGTACGCAAACCCCGACCACGTTGAGGTTTTCTGATCCGCAGCATTACTGACGACCGCTACAGGCATCTTCCACGCCCTGGTGGCCGTTATCGTCCTCTTCTCCATCCTCGGCGTCGGCATCAGCGCCCTTGCCAGCCTCGACATTCCCTACGGGTCTTTCGAGAAGGAGATGGGTCCCGCCGCCCAGAAGAAGAACAACTAGATGTATACCAAACCCGCGATCGAGGAAGCTTTTGCGTAATCGAAGGGCTTCCCGATCCGCGACATGTATTTTTCTATTTGACAACACGGGAGTTACCAGGCTGGTTTTGACAGGCATGTTTCGATCCAGGGGAAGGGACATATCAGGTCCGAGCTGTACGGAATTGAATGATTAGAGCATGGGCCGAGGAGGTCTTGTAAGGAAAGCCTCGCTGTGTTTCGCAAATGGGCATGAACTGTATTCTATAAAATGGACTTTTTTCTTAGCCGCCTCCCAAGTCTTTCATGGTGTGTGAAACTCCGTAAACGCCCGTTCCCATCCCATCATCTTCGCCTCCCTCGTGTCCCATAACGCGGCGAAGTCGAGGTGACTCACGACCCCTCCGCGTCCTTCCATATCCCTCAAAAGAGCGCAGCACCGCTCAGACGAGGTGACTCGGCAGCAAGAAGTTGGCGATGCCCTCGCGGATGGCGTACTCGTGTCCGCAGTTGCCGCAGACCAGCTTGCCCTCCATGATCTGCGTCTCCATGAGCAGGTGGTGCAGGTCCTTGAGCATCTTCTCGTCGCCCTGGAGCTGCTCAGCCGAGGGGGGCTCCGTGGGGAGCTCGGGGAAGCCCAGCTGGTCGTGTTGGTTAGCAATCCTGGGGTTTTCCGAGACTGAGTGAGGGGGTTGACACGACTTGCTGCACACGACATGTGCAGCATAGGATGGAAGTAGAATGAACAGATGACGAAAACTGAAGACGCAGCCTCAGGAAAGACAGAGGAGGGCCAGTGAACAGGACAAGAAAAGAATGGTGGCATCAACATACCTCAGTAGCGTTCGTTCTCAGTGCGGTCCAGTCTAAGCGGGGCAGGACGTTGAGTAGCAACTGGGGGTTGACCTCGATGTCGTCTTGCACCAACTCCGCGTCCTTGGGGTGGAGAGGGAACGAGGCCTGAGACGTCTTGCAGGCCTTGACCGCGCATGTCAGGAAGTTGAGGCTGAGAATCTTCATTTTGGGCGGTTGTAGGTGAGTTGTGTGGCGTTGGTATCTTCTTTTCCCCGTCGCAATTGTATGAGTTGAAGTTTTGGCCTTCATAGGAATTTTTTGCGGCAGTCGACCCCACACGTGATGCGCTTTGAGATGTGGGCGTTCCGGCTATTGGACTGTTCCCATGGAGAACTACGACCAACCTTAACATGACTACATTTCAACATCACTGGCAACATGCTTCTACTATAATTGTCTTGAGTCAATTCTGGTTGGCAATTCTTGTCTGGTATTTTTTGGCTGTTGTGGTAACTCTTCCGCATCCCCCACTAACACCTAGGCCATCGTCTTCTCGTAGCCGACGTCCTCCTTGGCGGCCCTGGTCTTGCTGATTCTCATGTAGATGGCGATAGCGGCGACAACGACACCGAGGAAGAAAGCCTTCTGGAGGAGGGACCAGCCCTCGCCGGAACCAACCTCCAGCGGGGTGTCCTCGTTGGAGTAGCCTGCCGCAAACTCGCTTTGGCCGTATTCGCCTGCAGCGCCAGGGGCGTAGCCATCAGCACATCAACACTCTTGATTGTTTGCTCGGAAAGAAGAACGACTGCGCGGGGATCGATGGTGTGTACATGTCGTGGGTTTAACATGCGTGTTTTGTAAGGGCGACGGGCGTCACAGTACGTGCTCAGAGTTCCACGTGGATACCTTCAGGGGGCACCTCCAGCTCTCCGCTCTTGGCGATCTTGATCGTCTTGACGGGGCGGTCGCCGGGCTGAGTCTCGGCCTGCTCGATCTTCTCGACGATGTCGTACCCCTCGAGGACCTCGCCGAAGACGACGTGGCGGCCATCGAGCCAACTGTGAATGCGGGGTCAGCTCGGTCGTCAGATGTGCAGGTAGGGAAGAGGCTTACGAAGTGATGACGGTGGTGATGAAGAACTGGGAGCCGTTGGTGTCCTTGCCGGCGTTGGCCATGGACAGCATACCCTTCTTGGAGTGCTTGAGCTTGAAGTTCTCGTCGGCGAACTTCTCACCGTAGACTGTCCTCTTGTTAGCCAGTGACCACCACGCCACTCGCTGCGATGCTACTCACTGGACTTGCCACCGGTGCCGTCGCCCTTGGTGAAGTCACCACCCTGGATCATGAACTGCTTGATAACACGGTGGAAAGTAGAACCCTCGTAGCCGAAGCCCTTCTCGCCGGTGGCGAGAGCGCGGAAGTTCTCGGCGGTCTTGGGAACGGTCTTTCCGTAGAGACCCATGACGACGCGGCCAAGGGGCTCATCGCCGTGGGTGATGTCGAAGTAGACCTTGTGGGTGATCTTGGGACCCTTGGCAGCCTCAGCCGTCTGAGCGAAGAAGACCAGCGCCACTCCGGCGAGGAGGAGGGCGGAGAGGAGTCTCCGGATGTTGAACATGGTGGGCGAACGATCTGGGGTAACTGACACCAGGTCGATCAATTGGGGTTGAGAGGTTGATGCAGGATGTCTTCTGGAGATGGGGAAAGTTGTCACCAGAGGACAGGTGTGTTTAAGTAGTAGACCACCCAGCAGCGCACCCCAGAAGACCCAAGGGCGGTTTTGAAGCTACGTTTCAAACTCCCCTCTCTGAAGCACCGAATGAGGAACTCGAGCTCGGACCCTTGTAGCCGAGAGCACCCAATGGGGAGACGCAATCCGTCCGGGTGGAGGCATTTCCATGCTAAGGGTCTAGCGGATCTGTCAACGCAGCCACCGCCGCCGCGCCTTGGATCCACTATTTTCCGGCGCCGACTCTCCGTGGTGCAGCGATGATTTCGAAAGTTCGCGATTCGAGCACCTGAGAGCCATTTGGAGGCAGCACGTCGACATCCCGAAAACCCCAAGTAAACCGGCACAATGGTATGTGAATTCTTTCAGCCAAGCGTTCATGCTTCTCAAAATTAACTCTTTTATAGGTTATGATTATGGGCATCAACTTTTCCGAGCAGAAGCTCGTGAAGGTAAGTCCTTTTCCTCGACGACGACGACAACGACCGGCGCAACGTCGACTGCGATGCATCTTGCGGCAATGCTAATGGATATCGAACTTTCAGAAAGCTCTCGAGTCCTTCTACGCCCTCGGGCCGACCATCTCACAGCGTATCCTCGCCAAGTACTCGATCCATCCCCTCGCAAAATGCGGCACACTCGCTCCCAGAACCGTCACAGCCCTCACGGCAGAACTGTCAACGATGACTATCGACAGCGACGCGCGAAAAGTCATTCTGCAAAACGTTTCGAGACTAAAGGATATGGGAGCTTATAGAGGAAGACGACACGCTATGGGTCTGCCCGTGAGAGGACAGCGGACAAGGACCCAGATCGAGACGGCGAAGAAGATGAACCGCGCCAACAGAAGCTTTTAAGACCGTTGGATGGCGGACGTTGGAGCGCAAAATTTGGAGTTCTCAAGACGGGACATGGCCTGAGAATGAGTGTACACAATAGAGAAGGGTGCGCTCGTTGCGCCTGGAATTGTATGAATATGATAAACTATACCACTTACGCCACCAACGCGAGAGACATCGAGTCGTTGATACAGTGTGCATGTTCAAAGTGCTAACATACGCTTACTCACATTTCGATTTTGGGGAGCTCATCCTCGAAGACAGGCTGGCCATCCTTCTGCAGCTTTGCGGCAACAGCCTCGACTTCCTTCCAGACACGGAGGACGTTTCCGCCCACGACGTTGGCGGCATCTTCGTCACTGAGACCCTGCCTGAGCAACTCGGCAACTAGGTCCGGGTACTTGGAAACATCCTCCAGCCCCTCGGGCACCGATCCGATTCCATCAAAGTCAGAGCCGAAACCAACGTGCTCGAAACCGATCAGGTTACCAATGTGGAGGACGTGTCGAACGACCTGGTGGAGTGTGACGTTGGCGGGATACAACTCAGGCACTCCGTTCTCCTTGCCTGTGTCGACGCAAGAGATGAAGTCAGGAGCAAAGTTGACCATCACGACACCGTTACGCTCCTTGACCAGCTCGAGAACGTCGTCCTTGACGTTGCGAGGGTGCGGGCAGACGCTGAAGGCAGAGCTGTGGGAGTAGATGACAGGTGCTTTGCTGCCCTCCCAGCCCTTGCCGCCGAGGACGTCGCGCTGGGTGTCCTCGCTGGGGTTGAAGCGTTGGTTAGCGCAATGTTCGGTTACTTGAGATATAAGCATGCATGATTCGTTACGCACCTAGTGTGGGAGAGATCGACAATCAGGCCGATCCGGTTCATCTCGTGGATGAGTTCGCGACCCAAGGGGCTGAGGCCGTTCCAGAGTGGCTCCGCCTTGCGGAAGGGGCTCTCGAGAAGTGCGGCATCGGCAAACTTGTTGTGGCAGTTGTGCGTGAGGGTCGAGTAGCGAACACCAAGCGCATGGTATCGGCGGAGGTTGGCGACGCGGTTGCCAATCTGGTGAAGACCTTCAACGCCAAGGGGCGATATCAACTGGCCTTTGGCAAATGCGGCCAAGGCGGTGTCGCTGTCCACGTTGGGGGAGAAGTCCTTGGGATAGGCTTCCTTGAGCCGGGTCATGACATCGATCTGGTCCAGAGTCCACTGAACGCCTATAGTTATACCTGTCAACAGGCATTGCACGTATGCTTTGACGAAGTTTCTCAGACTTACTCTCGGCGTAGTTCTCATCCGAAAAGTCGCTGCCGTTCTTGGGGCATGGAGTATAGACACTCCAAAAGGCACCGCCGTTCTGACCCTTGCGAAGTCTCGGGATGTCGACATGATAGGGCATGCCACCGTTCTCAAAGGGCTCGGTAAACTTCTTGTCATAGATGCGGTTTCCAAAAAGTCCTCGCACAAGGATAGGGAGGTCGTTGTGCCCGTCTGCATCCGGTGTCAATACATAACAATGTAACAAACACGAGCCATGAGTGTTTCGTACCGATCAAAGGGGTGTGGGACAAGATGTTGTGAGCCCTCTTCTCAACTGTAACGGGCGCACCCCAAGGCTTCCTGGACCGATGGCCGCATGATTTCATCTTCTGTCCCAAGAGCATGTAGGAAACGAGGAGCAAAAGGATGCCGCCCACGGCGAGCTTCTTCCTCGTGGACGGACCTCGACGGGCCGGCCGCGGAGCCTCCTCATCGAAGAGGCCGTGTTTCTCATCCATGACTAAGTATATCTTGCACTTGTCCAACGTGAAATGATCAGCTGGGTTGGCGCAACACGCGATTCGAGCTGGATGCGTTACACAGCAGACCTCCGATTAAAGTTAGCGATGAGGCCGGAGCTTGACACCGGGCAACGTCTCTCACCGTCTCAAGAGATGACCGTCAAAGTATTTCGCCGTGACAAGATGGAAGTTCCGATGGTTCTTATCAGCGAAGGTTTGAACTTTGGAGAGTTGCGCTGACGGAAATGATCCTACGACTGAGCCGATTCCTTCCAGTCCGATTTCTGATCACGTCAGAGCTACCTTCCATGGGGTCAAAGCTCCGAAAAGCGATTGCGTTGTCTACGAGTCAAGCTGATAAGAAACAGCTCCCAGAGAATTTGAAACACCCAAAAATCCGAACTATGGAAATGATCAGAGACAAACAGCATGTCTGCAGTTGTGATTATTGTTTAGCTGTCTTAATTGGCTTAACCTAGAAACTCATCAACGATTGGACATAGGTGGTGCTTGTATAACCGGAGGTGACCCGTGACACTGCGCAACCTCCACTAGTGTCTTTGCTCTAGGAATCAAGTCTAGTAATACTCATACAAGTATTGCTTGGTAGAACAGCCAGCATGACGAGACAGCCAGCGTGAGATTTCCAGCCTTCAATAGATTATTATGATCATGAATTCTGATCTTCGAGTTTTTGTTATTCTCCACGATGTTGAAAACATAGCAGTTCAACGTGGTCGAGACTTAATATTTAGTTCCGTCAAACCTACATAGTATAACCCCTTTCTAGGTACCGATACTCACATACAGACAATACGCATAACACTTGATCTGCCGAGGTATTGAGATCAACTGCAAAAGTTGAGGCGCATTGCAGTTCACAGCCATCCCATTTCAAAGTCGGAACCCACTGAATAAAGCACGCCCCTCAGAACCACAGGGAACATGTATGTACTGTAGGTAGCCGTGCTCGGTGCAAAAAGGTGAGATGCTGCGTCGAGATACCGACGGCTGAATTAGCATTTCGGGAACGGACCACGCAGACGGGATATCTCAGACATGGCAACTTCGGATGATGGCTGGTTCTTGCGTTTTGCTCTGCCCCAGCCGTCTCCCAACGCGTGGTTCTCGTGTGCTGAGTACTCGGTATGGACAAAAACACGGACCGAGATGGAGCAAGGCCAGGATAATTGTCTCCATGGCCGATCAGGGACAACGGAGCTATTAATATGTAACGGCTCTGGTCGTCTGGGGAACTGATCGGGCTGTGACGACTCACGAGAGCTCAGGGATAAGAAGCTGATCAGCAGTTTGATGGAACACACATTGCAATTACAGGACACGAGTGCTGTCCGCGGAGCAACAAAGAAGCAAAGAGACAAACTTTTCTGAGAGAAGACACTGAGCTTGCCAGATTTGAAAAGCGATGCGAGCAACTTACAAGAAAAGATGAAACCTGGTCCTGGGGTGCATAATTTGTGAAAATGATCCTTAATACGGCTTCAAATTGGCGGCGGCAGATACTCTGGCGGTCAGGTCAGCCCTGTAGGAACCAAGGACACTGGGCCTCGGGCCTGGAGTCCCGTCGTCGAGCCCTACCGTATCCGCACCTGAGGTCTTCGCCTGAATCTCTTCAGCTGGGAAGTGTCTCCAGAATTCTGCAACAGAGACGAATGCAGGGGCTTCACCCAGCAGTTACCTAGCTTCTGGTGTGCCTGCTTTTTGCTTGGCTGCCTCATCATCAACTCGTTCAGGGTCATTTGCTTTGGGTGGAGCACATGGGGGGGTTCACGGGGTCGCTTGTGGCAAGCCGTCCAGTCAGATATGAGGAAGAAGACGAGGTGGAGAACAGACAGTGGCTGGAGCAGGAACTTGGTGCATCCACCTATGGATGCACTCTGTACCTTAGGTATTTTTGGCTTCAGATGGCTCCTCCCTTGTCCAATGCCTTCCTTCCACCATCATCGCCCGAGTCGGGCGCCGCCTGGCCAATTGAAGGCCACGTTTGCAGCCCGCCGGCTGACGGTCTTTGGTGTTTTCCTTCCCTAGGCCCTACCTTACCATTCTCAAGCCCAATGGAAAGCCCCCCCATCGCTGGCTGCTGTTGTTGGTGCTCATGACGGATACTGCTAGCGCTCTTCCTGGCCGTCCCTGCTGGCCCTGTCTTGTCTTGCATGGCCTGTGCGGATAGTTGGCATTGACAGCCCAGCCCTGCGTGCTGCTGGCTTTGATGCCGTGTCGCCGTGGCTGTCACTGAGGGTCGTCTGGTGTGTGACGGGTACCAAAGTACCAAAGTACCTCCAGGTCCAGTCCACTCGACCTCAGGCTCTGTCTCTGTCGCAAATGGATGGAAGCTTCACTGACTGCTGATGGATGCTCCCGCTGACGCTGCGGAGACCGAGGGACGCACACCACACCTGCAGCAGGGCAGCAGTAGCAGTAACATCTTCTTCTTCTTCTTCCAGTCCTTCTTCGTCCTGCCCCCAAACTTCAACCTTGAACCTTGGACCTCTCAGCAGCCGGCCTTTCTCCTCCAAAATTTCCTCTCTCCAATTCAACTGGCATGTGCCCCTGACCAGAACGCCCTCCACGACGTCCACGCATCTCAGCCTTCTTCCTGCGTCTTTGCTCACTTTCTTTGATTTGTCCCGTCGCCCTTCTTTCTGTACCGCGGCCCCAATTGCCGTTGACGTATTCCTTCGCTTTTTTGCATCCGGCAAACTGTCTCTAATTTCTAGCGAGAGACATCAAGGAAACACCTCGACCGCCTCCCACCTCCTGCATAACGACGAAACGAAACATTCCTCGCTGCCTCCTTTTCCTTATCCCCTCACGCCTGGTAGCCTTTGATCGCAACAAAACAACCCTATTGTGACGGCCGACTCGAGCTCGTCGTATTCACCATGCCGGGCTTCGCAGAGTCCTTTTGGTCCAGCGATTATGCTGCGGGTGAGTCGCCCACATGCGCAGACATGCGCTACCGCTCTATTCCCTCAGCCTGATGCTAACATTTTGCGCCAGGACTGGGCGTCCTGTTCAGCAAGTTGCAACAGGGCGTGCATGAGAACCGTCAAGTCCTTACCGTTGCCCGATTGCGTGCCGAAGCCGAAGAGATCTACAGTCAACGCTTGGGAGACATCGCGCCAGCTGCCGACAAAGTGCAAAGTGGATTCTCGAGAGATGACGGTGCCAGTGTCCGCAAGGTACGTTCAATACTGCCGCCCAAACAAAACCTTTCCAAAGACGTCTGTTAATCCGCTCCTAGGCCTACGATGGCGTTCGGACCGAGATGGAGGAGGGTGCCAAGAACCACAAGAAGATCGCACAGAACATTCGAGATCTCGTCGTCAACCCTTTCTCCCGCTGGTGCGATGCCCACGAATCTCGCATCCAGGATTCCCAGGACGAGCTGCAGGCTCGCATCAAGGCGCACGACAGACAAGCAGAACTGGTCAAGAAGCTGAGGAGCACCTACTTCAACAAGTGCCGTCTGGTTGAAGATATCGAGGAGGAGACCAAGCTCGCATTCCAAGATCCCGAGAACAGCCCGAAGAACAACATTCCCGAGATCAAGGTCTCCGAGAACAAGGAGCCCGAGAAGGAGAAGCACGAGGTCGAAGCCGAGGACGAGATGGTCGAGATTGGCGATGAATTCTACAACCCCGACCAGGTCAAGAAGATTTTGGAGCATGCGCTGAACACGATCAAGCTCGGAGAGACAAAGGTTCCTATTCTGGGAACTTACCAGAACACCTCCTCTGGCGCAGAGATTGTGGAATACCTGCAAAAGCACATGAACACCAGCAGCGTCAGCTATGCTGAGAGAATCGGACAGGACCTCATCACCAACGGATTTCTGCGCCTCATTGGCAATGTCGGCAGCTCTTTCGCAAACAGCTCCAAGATGTTCTACCAGTGGCGGCCAAAAGCCTTCAAGGCCGCTGGTGTCCCCGAAAAGAAGCAAGCTCTTGGACGCACCTTTTCCATGCCCGTTTCCGAATCGTCGGATTCGCCCGTTGTCGGAACCGTCAGCGAGTACCTTGCCAACTGGAACGTCCTCAACAACGCCCACCCCAACGAGACCCCCGCCGAGCGATTGCGCCGTGAGGCCAGAGAGGCCGACGACAAGTACAAGAGCGGTGTTCATAAGCTTGATGAGATGCGCTGCGAGTTGGAGGAGACTATTTTTCTCCACCTCCGCTTCTTGGAGCGCTGCGAACTGGACCGTCTCAAGGCCATCAAGACGGTCATTCTGGACTTCTCCGGTACCATCAGCAACGTCATCCCCAGCCTCCAATCGGCTGTCGATAACATGATGCTCTTCCAGGAGACGGTGCAACCCGCAGGAGACCTGAGGTACCTGCTGGAGAACTACCGCACCGGTAGCTTCATTCCCAGGGTCGTAGTCTATGAGAACTACTACAATAAGGTTGACGAGCAGACCTTCGGTGTGGATCTTGAGGCCAGAGCGCGTGCGGATAAGAAGCGCGTGCCCGTCATCATCACCACTATCCTGACCTACCTTGACAGCCACTACCCTGATCTGGAAGGCGACGAAGCGAGACGTAACGTCTGGCTGGTGGACGTGCCTCTGCCGCAGATTCACAAGTTGCGCGCCAAGATCAACGACGGCAAGCCCATCCCAAGCGACGTCTTTGACGAGTTCGATATCCCGACCGTAGCAAGCTTGCTCAAGCTCTACCTCCTTGAACTGCCTGGTAAGATGAGCGCACCCACCAAATCGATCGCGGAGCCACGCTAACATACCACAGATTCTCTGGTCTCGTCACATGTGTATGAAATCATCAGGACGATCTACCAGACTCAGACTTCGGACGACGATGGCTCGCGAGTTCCTGTTCTCCAGCAGACTCTGTCGCAATTGAGACTTACCAACATCGCAACGCTTGACGCCTGCATGAACCACTTTACGCGCCTAATCGACCTCACCTCGGCTGATGAAACTTACGTCTCGACCTTAGCTACTACCCTGGCGCCATGCATTCTGCGCCCTCGCACGGAGACTTCACTCACGATGGAGGAGAAGCACGCTTACCGTCTCATTCGGGATCTCTTTGCTCACAAGGACGCCATCTTCAGCGAGCTGAAGCGCATGTCTACTTTGAATCACAGTGTGTCGGTCGGCGGCAACAATAACCGCCCTCGTGCCATCAGCACCGACGAAAGCAACCGGAGAGCAAACATGGAGGAGCGGAATAGAGCTCTGCTCGAAAAGGCTGCCGGTAGCCGCGGCCGCGCTACGAGCCCCGCCCCTAGCCCTCGCGGCCACAGACGTGATCGCAGCACCGGCGGCCCCGAAACCCGCTTCCCCATCCAGACGAGCCCTCCCGGAACCGCTGGTGACCGCCAGCGGTCCAGCCTCGGCAGCGTGATTGGTGCCAAGCGCTCCAGTCTCGAGGTTCCCGGTAGCGAGACGGGCTCGCCCGCAGAGCCGACGAACGGCACGACGAACCCGGCCCCGGCTGCCGAGGGCGTTGCCGCGAGGATCCAGGCGCTCGAGTCGCCAGTAGAGAAGCGCAACAGCTTGGGTCGCAGCACTGCGAGATACTCGCTCGAACGGCGGGTGCCCATCGCACCGAGCGGAAACGACAGCGCTCCGTCGACCCCCCGCGGCGTGACGCTCGAGGACAAGCCCATGGACGATTAAGCGTTTCGGCGACTGCCATTTTGTACAGGTTGAATTTCTTGTTTTCCTTGCTTCCTTTCTTAATGTCTATTTTCTTCAAAACACCCATTTTTTGTCATGTGTGACGCCGGAAGATGGTGCGGGTATAGGAAACCAAAAAGACGAAACATTTTACTGGCTGGGGCTTGGCTGGCGGTGATTAACGACGGTGACGTCGGGAAGCGATTCCTTGTGTCCCCTTTGTATCATGTCTGTACGTACACCACGAGAGCGCGAGAGAGAAAGAGAAAGAGAGAAGGGGGCGAAGATGAGATGAGAGAGGAGATGGAAATGAGACGACGGAGAGACAGAGACAGAAAGAGAAAAGGGGGTAATCCCCCCTTTTAAACACTTCGAAGATCCAAGGTGTCAATGTTTCTCGCCGGGTGATTGAATCATGATCACGAAAAGATGAAATTGAGAAATCCACTTGCTTCTTCATTCTCATCATAAGGAAACTGTCGATTTCTTCAAGATAGCAAAGAAATCCACTAATTCACCGGCACCAAAAAAAGGGACAGGTTGTCATCGTCATAAAATAAGCTGATGCACCACCACCGCACCACGTCTTGCATTCTGTCTATATGCTACCTGGTGTTTTTCCATCCCCAAATCCCATCTGCGCCGTCGTGCCGTGTAAACCCACGATCCCATCAACTGGGACTAGGGGTATCACCCGCAATCTCCGCCATCTTGGTCGTCTTCTTCTTCTTCTTCTTTTTGGCGGGCACAACCACCGCGGGCCCCGCGTCACCACCGCTACCACCGACACCGCCCTCGAGTGCCGACGACGGTGGCGGGATGGCGGGTTGCTCCGTCTCGCCCGCGCCGTTCTCCGCGTCCTCTGTGAGCAGGACGGCCGGCGGCGCCGTCTTCTTCTTTTTCTTCTTGACGACCGTCGTCCCGTCTGCGGCGGCGGCGGCATCCTTCTTGGCCTTCTTCGTCTTCTTTTTGACGACGGTGCCGGCGACGTCGACGCCCTGCGCGACCTGGATCCGCTCATTGGCGCGCTGCATCTCGAGGCGCAACCTCTCGACCTCCTTCACCGCCTGCGCCATCTCGGCCTCCTCGCGCTGTTGCCGTTCGTAGTCGAACGGTGCCACGTGCTGGGAGGACGAGGAGCCGGAGGCCGCGTCGCCCTCGAGGCTGAGGGAACCGAGCGTGGACGAGTCGACTTGGAGCAAGCCTTGCCGTAGCTTCTTGGCGCGCGACTTGGTGAAGCTGTCCGAATTGTTCTCCGACTCGTAGTTGCGGGGCGTCGATACGCCGCTTCCCATGAGGTTTTCGTCCGCCGCGATGATGACGCGTTGGCGAGGTCGTGGTTGCGGCCGGCTGACCGGTGACGTCGGTCCGGGAGCGGAGGAGCCCAGTTTGTCGAGATCCAGCTGCATTATCGGTATGGAATCTATGTCGAGGTCTGGGCCGTTCTCCTTTTGCAGGATGTTGTGGATTGGGGTGGAGGTTCGGGGTGTGCCGCCGCCGGAGCCGCCAATGTAGAATGGGTCGTCCCGGTTGCGTTCTGCCCGTTCGAGCTTTCGCCTAGCAACGATGTCTGCATCCAGGTAGCTGTCCTCTGTTGCTTGCTGGTACGAGCTGACGACTTCCTCTGGCGCGTCGGCGATCTTGTTGATAGCCGGCTCGGCAGAGGATATGCTTGTCGGCGCAGGGCGCTGGTGATAGTAGACTTCAAAGTCGTCTGACTCGCTGGCTTCCATTGGTATGATATCCGCTTGAGAAAGCAGGTAACTGAGGTTGGGGTGAATCGGTTCGTCCAGGTCAAGACCTTCTGGTATTGGTACGTTCTTCTGCGCCCCAATGGCCACAGAGTTCAGTTCCCAACCCTGGAACAGAGATGGGATGGCTTGAGTAAGGAGGAGGGGAGCATCTTGGTGGGCATCCTCAGAAGACGGTGCCTGTCCCGAGGCCGCCTCTGCGGTCAGTTTAAGGAGTTCGATGAACTCCACCGACCTTTCTTGTACCTCCAAATTAGGGTGAAGAGCGAGTGGTTCTAGCGTGTGAATGACCCGCGCCATAAGCAGGGTGATCTTGGTCTTCCACTCGGGTGTCCAGGGTTGTCCGTCGTTGCCAGCGATGTACGCGAATATCTTGGTGACGGCTTGAAGACTTGTAGTAAGAATGTCGGGAATATGTGTGCGAGAAATAGTACGTAGGATGTTTCCGAGTGTGTCCTCAGGGAACGCTAGTTGGTTGGCGTACTCTCCGACCAACCAGGTTGTTGATTTTAAGGATGCTGACGATAGGGAGTGGCCGGCGGGTGCGTCGGCGTTGAGTTGTTGAATGATCAGATCCGCAGCTCTAACTGAAGCTCCTCGCAAAGCATGGACCTTCACGGCGACGTTCCTCAACTCATCGCCAATTCGTCCAGAGACGTCTCCGGCTGTCGATTTTCCTGAAGCGCCTGCCGAATCCAGTTCCGTCTCGACGGACCGCGGCGTCGGTGCCATACGGACAAGTTGAATAAGGACGTCGATGTACCAGTCAAAGTCCACCAGGCTGCCATAGTTATTCTGTGCACACATCGTCAAAATCCTTCCGATGACATCGCTCCTGTAATCATCTGGTAATGGAGGCTCCTCTTCCTCTTTAGTCGGCGAGTGAATGTTGACCTCCGCTTCTTCTTCAGAATCCGGTCCGGTGTCAGGACCGAGAGGCGCTCCAGGTCTTTCTCTCTTAGGTGCAGACGACTTGAGCTGTTTCATGAGGCGGCTGACGATAGACACCAAATTATCGCTGCTGACCATCCCCTGAACCAAATCCAGAGCCTTGATTCTGATCGTGATATCAGGGCTGTCGATACACTCGAGGATGACATCCTCCTGTTGCGCAACCAGGAAAGGATGTGTCAGCACAATCTTGTTGAATGCAAGTAGTGCCACGTATTTCACTGACGAAAGTTAGCTCTGCTTCACGATCTGACCAAAAATACCTACGGTTCGGGTCGCCGTCCACCATAATCATGCCTCTAAGCTTGTTCACGCAGAGAGTCGCAATCTCTTCCCGCCCGGAAATGTCATCCTCGCTACCCAAGATACCGCCCTGAATGATGCCATTGATACATTCGTATAATAATGACATGGCGGGCGTCGTCCGGATGAGTTCCGTAAGAGGCGGCAACAACTTCCTCACAAGGCGTGGCTCCAGCGGTGTCAGAGTCGCAAACTACATCTAGCGTCAGCACTCGGTCGAGACTCCATCACTCCAACTGTAACCTACCAGCTTGATCAACTTGATGGCCATCCAGTTATTTCCGCCGTCCACCAATAGCTCAAAGAGCCTCGGAGCCAATGGCAGGAAGTCATGTGGTCGTCTCCACCCCAGCTCGCAGACAACATTCACAATAGCCGCCGTGACGCTCGGGTCCTCGTCCTTGTCCATCAGGCGCTCCTTGATCTTGGGCCATGCCGCGCGCAGCGTCTCCGGGTACACTAGCGCCAAGCGGTACAGCGTTACAATCGTCTTCTTGCGGATGGCGGGGTTCGAGTGGCTGAGGCGGGGGAGGAGGTCGGAGAGAGTCGAGAGAGCGAGGGAGGGGGTGATGATGTGCGGCAGCGTGGCGATCGGGAGGGAGATTGTTGTCGCTTGGGTCGAGGTCAGATCCTAGCCGGAAGCTACGTCAGCCTTCTGATTATTATCTACAACAGAACCGCGGGCCTTCCTACCTTCTTCAAGAGATTCGTGGCCAACATGAGCACTTCGGTGTCGGGCCTGAAGCTCTGTACGGCGGCCAGGTATCCGACCCTCTTCTGGTGGTACTTCTGTGACGACATGACCTCGAGGACATGGAACGAGGCCCACGACATGTCATGCCCAACCATCTCGAGGTACACCAGCTTCAGCAGCGCCGTCGCCTTGACATCTGTCCGGAGGAAGTCTTCAGCAATCGCACGTCTCTCGCGGCTGATGGAGGGGCCGCAGCTCACCCATGTCCTGCCCGCGCACCTCGGCGCGGCATTCTTTCAAACTGTTCTGGATATACTCGCGCTCGTTGCCTTTGTGGTTTCGCAGGCCTCTGATGAGGTCGTAGAGGGATTTCTCGAACCTGTTGGGACGGTTCCAGCCACTGTCAGCGCGCCAAAGCCTCTCTCTCTCTCTCTCTCTCTCTCGCTGCGCTGTATTTCACACCTACATCTTGACGATGACAGCCCCACGCGAAGGGGCCTAAAACGGGTACGTTTCGTAGGTTTTTGCAGCTTATGACAGGTAAATGTTCGTCGCAGAAAAAGGGAAAAAACGAAAGTCGGGTCAGGTCGTCCGGGTCCTATGGCGCATCTTGAAATGGGCTCCTCCGTTGTGTGGCCGCGCAGATTCGTGACGGTGTTCAATTAGTCGTCGAGCTAAGGGATGTCGGAGTCGGGGGACGGTGATGCGGGCTGCTGTGGCTTGAACTTGGCTTGTGGAGAGCTTGCTGTGCCCGGTCAGGTAGCACCCGACTCACCACCAAAAAGCGGCTGCTCGATAATCAACCCCCACCACAAAGGTGGGTGTCTACCTGTACCGTGCACATTCTCGGCATGGAATAGCAGGCACTGTACGACGGCGGCGGCAGCCCACTAACACCGACGATTAGCTTCTTTCTCGGTCGTACCTAGCTTCTAATCGTCATTGCGCCTGCTACACAACAGCTTTTTGCGACGGCCCAGTAGAGGAACCTTGCGGCAGAATAGGGACCTGGGAAAGGGATCCTTGTATTTCTCTACTTCACTCTCGTTTCTATAACCTGTACAACATGAACATGGCTTGTTAAGCTTTCGAGTTTCCACTCCCTCAATACATCGCGAACCTCCTCGACCACCTCCCGACTCGACTCAACTTGAAGAAGACGGCACACGACACCTCCAATGGCGACCGCGCGCCCAGCCTTACGAATTTTCTCCCCCCTGAGAACGATCCACCGAACACCCGTCGTCCGGACACAACCCCCAGCACGACACTTCTTCAACCTCCCAAACCTCTCCTCCACCCCCGAACCGCAAGTCCTCACGGCCTCCCGAACCCTCCCATACCCATCGGCGCAACTCTACGACGTAATCTCGGACGTGGACTCGTACTCCTCCTTCGTGCCCTACTGCGCGCAATCCCGCGTCACACAATGGAGTGCCCCCGATGAGAACGGCCGCAAGTGGCCCGCCCAAGCCGACCTGCGCGTGGGCTGGGGCGGCTTCGAGGAGACCTTCACGAGCAGGCTGCACTGCGTGCCGGGCCGGAGCGTCGAGGCCGTCAGCGGCGCGGACGTGGAGGGGGCCGCTCCCGGGAACGGAGGCGAGGGCGGCGCGGTGTTCAGGAGTCTGGTGACAAAGTGGCAGCTGCGGCCGCTGACTACGGGGACCGGCACCGAGGTGGACTTGGTCATCAGGTTCCAGTTCGCGAACCCCTTGTACTCGGCAGTGAGTGCTGCCGTCTCCGAAAAGGTGGCCGGCGTTATGATTCAGGCTTTCGAAAAGCGTGTCAAGGCTGTCCTGGGCAGACCGAGGATATAATGAATAGGCGGCCGTACTTAGAACATAGACTATTAGACGAATGGACGCGAAGCACTAAGAGAAGCCGGCTCATTAAGGAACAGAATCGAAGGTATTTTTGTATCGAAATGCAAGGCATCTACCTCCAACCGCACAAAAAAAAAAAAAGTGCAATTCTAATAAAACACATGGTCTTGTCCTTTCCCTTTTCTTGCGCCGTATCCGAAACGTATCGTGCCTCCTCCACCTTTCTTGATGCATGATTCCCCGAAAATGTGTGGTCTTGTGCGAGTATTATTTTCAGCCATGCATTCCATTCCAGACTTCATTCCTCCATAGCTCGTGCTCCGGGCATAAATGCGTTATAGACGTCGAACCGAGCCGTGAGTCCTTGAGATGCATTGCGTACATACAATTGACCCTGTGAAGATTCGATAAAAGTAGACAAAACAAAACGCGACGAGGTATCATGCGTAAATCAAAACGATCCCAACCGCAGATTCATAGCAAGTCTTTCTGATAGCTGCAAAGAGAAACGGCTCCCTGCAGGGCTATTTCTTGTGGCCCCTATTTCTTGTTAGTAAGTATCCAAACACTTCTCAGACATGACTACTCACTTCTTCTTCGGCGGGGGTTTCCCGCCAGCCATCCAGCTAAGCATAGAACCCCTAGGCTTTGGCTTCTTTTCGGGTGGTGCAGCATTCACGATATTGACACCATGAGGGAGACCATCGGGACGCACTCGCGGAGGCGGCGGTCCACCACCACGACCCGGCCAGCCGGGGGGGCCTGGAGGTGGTGGCATGGGGCCGCCAGGCCTAACATTCGGCGGTATACCCATGGACGGCGGCCTTCCTTGGCGGGCCTGCCCAGGTGGTATTGGACCATGAGGCCTCATACCCGGGGGGAACATGCCAGGGGCTGCGGGGGGTGGTGGTTTGTTTTCCATGGGCCACATCTTCATCTCAATAGTCCAGTCAGGCTCGACAACCTTCTCCCAGATCTGCGGGAGGATGATCTCGCCGTTAGGACCGATAAGATCGTAGTGTCCCTCTTGGACGTGCGGCCCAATGACATCCACATGGAGAAAGGCTTGCTTGATCAGCTCTTCCATGCCCTACAGATATGTTAGCTGAATGTCTCGCAAGGCATTGAACGGCTCGAAACGTACCCCCCATGTAGCACAAATGTGGAAAGGGAAGCTGAATTTACGCCCCACAGCGTCCTTGAATTTGATCGGCAGCTTGTCTTTGACCTTCTTGGTCTCCGCTTCATACTTGGCCTTGGCGTCTTCGGCAGCTTTCTTCTTGAGCTCATCTTCAGCCTTCTTAGCCGCAGCGGCAGCAGCTTCGGCCTCGGCCTTCGCCTTGGCCTCAGCTTCCAGCTTATCGCGAGCCTCTTTCTCGGCCTTCTCTTTCATTTCCGTCTCGTACTTCGTCTTGGCCGCAGCAGCGTCTGCCGCAGCCTTCTTCTCGGCTTCGATCTTGTCGCGGGCTTCCTTTTCGGCCTTCTCTTTCATCTCGGCCTCATATTTGGCCTTGGCAGCAGCAGCTTCCTCCGCCGCCTTCTTCTCAGCAGCAATCTTGTCGCGAGCCTCCTTCTCGGCCTGCGCCTTCATGTCTGCCTCGTACTTGGCTTTCGCGGCGGCGTCTTCAGCAGCCTTCTTCTCGGCAGCGATTCTGGCATCTTCCTGGGCCTTGATGGCCAACTCCAGCTTCAGCTGAGCAGCCGCCTCCGCTTCGGCCCTAGCCTTTGCTTCGGCAGCCTTTGCTGCGGCCTGAGCCCTCATCTCGGCCTCGTATTTTTCTCTTGCCTCACGCTCTGCCCGAGCCATGGCTTCTTTGTGCCTCTTTTCTCTCTCCTCCTCGGCTTTACGTTCCAGCTCGATAGCTTCACGTGCAGCCTGCTCGGCCTCCTTCTTGGCCCTTTCGATCTCCCTCTTCGCCTCCTCTTGGGCCTTTCTCATTTCCTCCATTCGTCGCGCGATGGCGTCTTCTGTATCCTTGCGGATCTTCTCTTCAAGCTCGCGTCGCCTTTCGGCCTCCTCCTTCCGGGCTTGTTCCGCCTTGAAAGCCTCCAGCTGCTCCTGCAACTTGATCTTCTCTGGGTCTGGCTTTGGCGGGGAGGGCGGTGCGGCTGGCGCAGGGGTCTTGGGCGGAGCCACCTCCGTGGGCGGGGGCGGCGGTGCGGGTTGAGAATAGAGGAACTGGGCCATGTGCTGCGGCATCTGGTAACCTCCCGGGCCGTAGTAGGCCGGGGCCTGTGGCTGCTGGTAGGGCATCATGGCATCGTACTGGTTGCCACGACCATCTCCGAAGTAGCTCTGGCCGCCTCCGTTGGACATTGGCGAAAAAGGGTTATGGCCAGGGGGCTGGGGCTGGTAGCCGTAAGGAACCATTGAGTGCTGGTTTGGGGGAGGCCCATATGGGCTGCCGCCCATAGGATAGCCACCTACGTGACTTTGAGGATAGGCATTTGGTGCGTGACCGCGGCCGCCGAAGTAGGGGTTGTGGCCTCCAGGGCCCTGGACCTGCTGGCCGGCATGAGGGTTCGGAGGTGCATGACCGCCATAGCCGCCGCGGTGGCCGTATGACGGCTGGTATTCGTCGGGATCCACGCTTTCTGGGGGATTCGGCACTGAACCGGGCCGAAATGCGGGAGGGTAGGCGGGTTGAGCGGGACGGTGAGGCAGTTGGTGATAACGAGACGCGGCTCGAGGTGCTTGCGGGCGGTAGGACCTGTGGGGGCTCACGGAAGCGGAATCTTCTGGGCCGAGGTCTTCTCCGTCGTCGTAGTCGTCAGAGTAGCTCTCGTTCTGTTCGCCAGACTCTGAGCTTGTGGTTTGGTAGCGATCCTCGTCGTCAGTGAGTGAGTCGGAAGTTGTTCCCGAGCGTGGGGCAAAACGTCCTTGTAAATGGCGTCTTCCGGAATGTGTTAGTTGAGTGGTGCCTTGGGCGAATGCCACCAAGTCGATTGTCTCCTGGCCTAGTTGAAAAGTACAACACTTACGACATGGGGAAGTGTGTGTCGGTGAAGACCCTTTACTCACGACGAGCTCGAGAGAGAGCCGGAGCAAAGGGATAAATTGGACGAAAAAGGTCGGACGAGGTTGGCGAGGATAGGGCTTCCGCTATGGGAAACCGAGAGGAACTGAGTGTGGGAGCTGGAGCAGCGTTCGCCCTTGTGCGCTTGAGTGGATGAGGAGGGGTTATCCAAGCATGGAAGAGTGGTAGGCGGCAACAAGACCAAAGTGCGGATGATGGGCGCGTTGGGACGAACGGTGATCAGATGACGAACTCTCGATGTGAGCAAGGGCGGGTTTTGGGAGGAAAGAAAGTTTGGAAATTTGTGAGAGTGAGTAGAGAAATCGAGTTGCAAGACGGGCGATTTGCGAAAATTGAGGGGTGGGCGTGGGCGTGGGCGTTGGCGGCAGTCGGCGGGTGGATATTCGTTCGTGGGCTCCTGGATGTAGCCGGGAAGGCCCCTGCTATTTGGCCAAAGATCGTGCAGTTGGGCGCAAAAGGAAGCGCGATTGGGTGCGAGGGAAACAGTGGCAGCTGGGTGCTGGGCAGCTATTGCGGGTCTGTCGACCGCTCCGTTCAAGGCGTAAGACAAGGTTGTATGCACCAAACTAAGCCGCAGCCACCGCAGTCTAAACAAATCGGCCGGGCCTGGCTGGTTGGTCGCCTTGGGCAGCTGGATTGCCCTGATTTCTCGGAGAGGAGGTAGAAGGGTGGCGATGCGATGCGGTGCGCTGCGCTGCGCTGTAATGCGAGGCGAGGCGAGTGGGAGGGAGGAGGAGCAGAAGAGAGCGAGCCGAGTGGAAGAGGTGAGGAGGGTAAAGTGAAGACAGAGCCCCAATTGTGGTTGTTGTTCAGGTTCTCGCTGTTAGCCCTTCTTTTCCCTCTTCTGGGATCCGGGAGCCGGCAGACAGGTGTTGTCGGTGAGAAAAGTGCGGGAAACAAGTCCAGCGATACGACGGTCTTGGTCAATTTTGGGTATCTAGGGGTGCTGCTAAGAAGCTACCAATCTCAGATCAGCGACATTCGGAAGAATCATGTGGAATTGAATTGACGAGACGCCATGCCCATGTTGACATGGGGCACGAGCCTGGACATGGAACACGGACACACAGACATAATGGGAAGCCCCAAAAGGGAGAGTGGAGGGGAAGCCGTGGCCTGGGGCGGTAGGGAAGAAGAGGAGAGGAGGAGAGGAGGGGAGGGGGAAAGACCAGGCCAGACCAGCACCGAACGAACCCGACCAAGACCAAGGTACTTCGTACCTAGGAACAAGCAAGCAACCCCGCCATTCTCAGCCCGCATTTTGGAAGGGAAAAAAACAACAAAAATTGAGACAAGTGGCCACCAAACCTCCGTACCTGACGCTGACGGCACGGTAGTATAGGGCAGGGCAAGCAGGCAGAGAGGCAGGCAGAATTGACCAACATCTAATCGCAGGTGAGAGAACGGCCGGCGGGGACGATGGAATGGAGAAGGAGGCAGGCTACGGCGGGGTGTCCAGGCGGCGGTCTCGAAGCCCCCTTGCTTTGTTGTCCCACTTGGAAGCCGATGGATCGTGGGCCACACTCACTCACACTGCTGGGCGATGGAATGTCATTGAATGACCGTCAGCAGCCGGACACCGGCTTGTGTCATGGATCCAACGCTGCCCCTCCCTCCAGCGGCCACCAGCCGAAGCTGTTGACTGAAGACTGAAGTACTGCGCAGCGCGACGTACAGAGCACCCGAAATCAATCAAATGCAGCCAACAACGACAACAACAATAACAACACCGACGGCGACACCGGAAGCTGGTTGCCCTGAGGACAGCCCGCGAGTAGGTATTGAGGTAGGTAAGGTAAGGTACGGAGGAACATGTGGGATGTAGGTAGCCGGCACTTGGCAGCTTGTTGACAGGGAAGACGCAGAGCAGAAAGCCAGTCGTGAAAACCCATCCAAGACATGCCTATTCGCATGGCCAGTGACAGAAACGCGAGGGATAGAGCAGGCAAAACGCAGTGAAGTGGCATGGGAAAGCCGAAAAAGCGCGTCGCGACGAAGACGTTGAAAACTGCATTTCGCGTACCTTTCTTTGGCTTTGTTCTCCTTCTTATGTGTGTTTGTTTCTGGCGAGTGCGATGGACGACGTTAGGACAGAGCCACGCCGTCTGAGACCCGAGACCTGACAAGAAACAGATGACGGGAGATCAGATGCACGCGTGGACCCGTCAATCTGGCCGTCTGTTGCTGTTTTGGTCGGGGAGCGTTTTCTGGAATCTGGTAATCTAGAATCTGTCGACGTTCGGATAAGACAGTGGATGGTGACAGATCAGGGATGAGAGGTACGTACCTGCCTTAGGTACCTGACTCTATGCCGACACCGACTCCGACTGTTCTGTTCGCTCTGTGGCTCAACCGTCCAGTCTATTCGCACGCCAGCCGATGTTTCTCGCTTCGCTGTCTCGGTGAGGAACGTGCTTCAGGCGTGGTTTTTGGCTCCGTTGCGGGACGGTCCTAGGCGTTCGTTTATGCTGGTGGGGCCTGTACGGTCAACCGGCCGGGAGTACCCTTTTTTTGAGTTTGGAATGCTTCTTCTCTTTAGTCTTAGAAAAGAAGAGGGAGGGGCAAGCAAATGGATGTTGAAAGCAAGAGAGAAGAACTGGAAGAAATTGGGGGTCGAAAATGTGTGCGTTTAAGCAGGCTGGATGAGACGTCGCAAAGTATTTATCTGACAGGAGAACGATGGGAAGGAGGGAGGGGGTCGAGTCGACTCGAGTCGAGCCGGGATTGGGGGCGGCGAAAACAATCCAACAGCGTGGTTCTTCTGCTCCGACTATCTTACAAAGTACTGGACGTCTAGACTCGCGACTTATTATTACTCGCACCTGTATGTTAAGGGCTCGAGACGGACGGATAACCAGTGAGAGTGCTTCATGTGGACTGCACAGCACAGGCAACCGTCAGCTTCGAATTCTAGGTAGTAGGTCTCTTCTCTCAAGTCAGTGTCGTCGTCTGGTCTGGTCTGGCCTGGCCTGCTCTCCCCTCTTCGCCTATATTACCGCCTCGCAGGAGACTAACACACCGCAAGAAACGGTACCTCGGGCGACTCGCGAGGGCGCCGCATCCGCACTGGCTGCGCAAGACGTAAGCCGGAACCAAGGCGTTAGATGTACCTCAAGTACAGATATTACCTACGACAGCCGCAGCTTTTAGTCTTTCTGTCGTGTGCCAGCCTGCTTGCCGTCCCGCCGTCGAGCTATACCATTCTCGCAATGCCCACCCACCTCGCCTGGTTCGTTGGTCTTGGTTTGCTTGGCTACCGCGATTCTATGCAGTCAATTCGCGGCCGGTTTCACAATGTGGGCACGTAGGCAGTGCCACTGACAACGATACTATTCCCACAATCTGACTGAATGACAGTATCTCTGTCTTTTCACGGGGCGGTGATGAGGCAGCTGCTGTTGACGCCACAGCTGGTTCGGGCCTTGACAAAGTCTGTTCGGCGCACATGTCATTGTGTTGAGGTGGCAGAGGAAAAACTGCGCCCGATTTTCGAGATGTTCTTTGCAACAGCAATTTTCCACTGTTGCATGAAACAACTGGTCTGACGTGGTTGACGACAGCGGCATTTGGCTCTCCCTGTTTGCTCGAGGCGCCGGGCTGTTCGAGAACACGCAGATAAGAGTGGCGAGTCCGAGACGGTACCGGTGTACGGAGTGTTGGCTTGATGGCATGGCATTGCCCGGATATATAAGTGACACCTGAACCTCGTCAGCCCAAGTTGATTGGCATTTCGGCATCTCAACACATCTTCAACATCTGAAATGGCGCGTGCTCGACAAACTTCTGCCATGATCCGACGGGTCAGAATGTTATGCCTCTTAGATCGACTCGACAAGGGTCTCGAATGACGGTGCCTGAGATCCATCCGTGGATCAACTCACTGACTCACTGCCAGCACATGCTGTGGGCCTTGTTAGTTGTCGGGCTCCCAACAATATTCGTACCTTCGTATCCTTTGATCACATGCAGCCCTGCGACATGCTGCGACCTGGTCTGCCTCCATTGGGCACATTTACGGGTGTGGCCGCGACGGGAACGATAGAACCGGGAAGGAAATGACTTGAATAATTCATTGAAACGTATTAGGTGGCCGTCTCTAGTCCTCCAGTAAAAACATGTCTGCTGTGGATTTGGTACAAATTTCTGCCCAATCGCCAAACTGAGAAAAAAGGCACGAAGCCTCTCTATTCGACATGATGACGACGCCTGCTTTACGCCCGAATATTAGGAAAATGCTGCCCGCTTCTCCCGTTATCGTGTTCCGTGACTGGGCAACGTGTCCGCGATTGGCCGGCAAACACCAACGAGACTCGAGTGATTTCAGTCGCACGTGGATGATCCGCTGCAGACATGACGCCGACCAGGGCCCGAATGTTCCGAATGCCCGTCAATTTCGACGAGCAGCATGCCGCCCAAAATCGACAATGCCTTGCATGAAGCAAGCTGGCATGCCGCTATGCCAACGTGACCCAATTGTCACCGGATCAGTTAGGGTAAGACTGTTTGCTTGTTGCTAAAGGCTCGTCGCTCATCTCACAAGGTCCACTGACTCCTTGGAGAGCAAGTCTCGCGCCGCAGCCACTTCCGATTCGTCGTAGCCCTGCCAAAGCTTGTCCTGCGCACCATTGCGACGCACAATCTCGGCCAGCTTCTGCGTGGCCACCTCGTTGAGCTTCTGTAACGTGCTGGTTTTGGGAAGAGCCCAGTCGTCAGAACCCGTTTGCCTGGAGGGCTTTGAGGGCTCGTTGAGGAGTTTGTTCGTGACCTTGGAGTACCGTTAGCTGCCATCCATCGACAAGAGCCGGTCTACTTACTAGCTTCAAGCCATAATAACCACGGAGATAGTCGTCACAAAGCTCAATGCTGCGAGCGAATCTCTTGACAGATTCGGCTAGTTGTTGCTGCGAAGTACTGTCTGAGGCTGAAGCGGCCATATACAGCACTTCACCCATGCGAGCATGGATCTAACGTCATTTAGCAACACAAAGCAGCAACCAGGGCACCTTTACGTGACTAACATTCCATGCGTTCGGCGTCAATACCAGAACTTCCTCGAGCGCGAAGATGGACTGCGAGTACAAGCCTTGGGACAGGTACAGGTCTGCAAGCTCCGCCCAAGCTTCCGCATCGGTAGGGGAGAAGTCGACGAGCGAGTTGAGAGCCGTGATTGCGTCCGATATCTTGCCGGTTGACTTGAGAAGCGCGATGCGCCGTTTCGCGACAGGCTGTGAGGGGTCAGCTGAAGCTGCAATGCCAAACGGCCATCACCAAACCCACAATATTCGTGGCATTCTGTCCCAGAATGGTCTCGTACTCCTTGAGCACCTGCACCAGCTCTCCATCATTATCAGCTTCCGCCTCCTTCACCAGCCCCTTGAACGCCATGATGCGCTCGTTGTCATCCCCAAAGCGGATGACCAGCCTCTCCAGGCATTGGTGCGCTGCTTGACTATCTCCAGTTCGAAGACAGGCCAACAGCAGGTTTTCGTATATAATCCACGTCTCTGGTGTCTCTGATGCGGAGAAGAGTGACACTAAGGGCGATGATGAAAACGCCTTGGGGTTGTTTCGCAGAATCGTCGGCGCTTGCTGGGCGAGCTCCAAGGCCTCGGCCGGGGACAGGTGGCCCTGAGGGCGCACGAGAGATGGAGCCATGTTGCCGTTATGCGATGGCAGAACTCGATTCGGTCGTAGTCGGGAGTTATCGTTGGACTTTGGGGCGTCTGAGATTTGTAGTACTGATTCGCTTAGGTTCTAGGTGATCGTGATTGTTGTCGTCGATTGAAGGAACGTTGAAGCACCCTGTTGGCACATACTCCCAACTAAGCTCGGAGGGCCAGGCACGCGGCGCCGACCAACCTGCGGATCCAGTACTGCGCTACGCCCACCCGCGGCCCAGCATTTTAAGGTCCATGCTTCTAGGTTACCTACCTCATTGGCTGGGTCGGCAGCCGGCGGTTCGTCGCACCGGCGGCTGCCCCACTACAACTTTTTCGCAAACAAAAACTTCAACGAGCGCCAAAATTTACTGGTTCCTTCCTCTTCTCAACACTTCCTGCGCCAAACAGAAACCTGGAGATTTCAGGAACCCGTGAGGACACACGCATTAGCACGCGAGTGTAAGATCTGCAGTACTCCTGTATTGATCAACCCCTCACAATGGCGTCTCCTGAGGTTCAGACTCCCAATGGAGTGGACGAGCAAGGCCTCGTTGAGAAGACGGCCAATCTCCAGGTCTCTGAAGTCAACGGTCAGGAGGGAACACCCGCTCACAGATCGCACGACCCTGATCACAACCAGAAGAGAAGCGACCCATTCCAGTTTGGCAGCCGCTTTCTCAACGAGGGGGATGATGCCTTCGAGTTCAACGCTTGGGACCACGTCGAGACTGACGACGCATACAAGAAGTTCGCTGAGGAACAGTATGAGATGCAGCGCCAGTCGCCAGTCTCTGATTTTGACAGAAGTAAGTTTTACTCCACCGCTCGCGCAAATTTTTCTTCCTCCCTCGGGTGTTATGATGATCCCACGCAATATTCGCATAGTTCATCTGAATCTTTGTGATGAAAACTTCCTTTATAGTCTTTCGCTCCCATCTGACTACACCTCTGAGAAATAACTCTTTTTTCTGCCTGGTCGTTTAGGACAGCGCGCTAACAAGAAACTCAAGACAGACTGAACAACAATCCCGCGCGGATGTGGGATCTCTTCTATAAGAACAACACGGCCAACTTTTTCAAGAACCGAAAGTGGCTGCAGCAAGAATTTCCAATCTTGACCGAGGTGACCAAAGAGGATGCCGGCAAGACTGTGATCCTTGAAATCGGAGCAGGCGCTGGCAACACCGCCTTCCCCATCACTGAGTTCAACAAGAACCCTAATCTTAAGATTCATGCCTGTGATTACTCGAAGACGGCCGTAGAGGTCATGCGAAAACACGAGTCCTACGGCAAAGGTTTCGTGCAGGCCGACGTCTGGGACGTGACGAGTGACGAACTCCCACCTGGACTCGAGGAGGGAACCGTCGACATTGCTATTCTCATTTTCATCTTTTCTGCCTTGGCTCCAGGTCAATGGAACAAGGCCGTTTCCAACGTCCACCGACTCCTTAAGCCGGGCGGTCAGGTCTGCTTCCGAGACTATGGAAGAGGTGATCTCGCACAGGTTCGCTTCAAGAAAGGCCGTTACCTTGATGACAATTTCTACGTGCGCGGTGACGGCACTCGCGTGTACTTCTTCGAGAAGGACGAGCTGGAGAAGATTTGGTCTGGCGAAACCCAGTCCGAGACAGAGGGTCCGAAAGCCGCGTTCAACGTCGATGAACTTGGCGTCGACAGGCGCATGCTCGTGAACAGAGCGCGCAAGTTGAAGATGTACCGTTGCTGGATGCAAGGTCGATTCACGAAGAAATGAACAAGTCGATACCCACAACACACAGTACAAGAGCCCAGTGAATTTGCGAAGTAGCTTTCATCGGCGGCTGGCAGGTTCCGCTAAGTTCGCCAATTCAGTACAGGAGAAGCTGCTTCAGCTCCTGGCGGTCATCCCGATCAAACCCGATCTTGTCCAGGTATCCTTGGACTCCGCCATACACCTCGTCGAGATGCCGAGCAATACTGACGATCATGTCCGGCGCCGTGTCGAACCACTCATCCGTCAGGCCAATCTCTCTCATCTCGATCAGTCTTTCCTCTCTCTCGGACTCGAGAGCTCCTTGAGTTAACGAGTAATCGTGCTCGATTGCCTCCAGCGGCACCTCCAGTATCAGAAGCACCAGAGTTACGATAAGGCCTGTCCTGTCCTTGCCCTGAGTGCAATGCACCAATGTGGGCGAGCCTGTCGGATCGAGAAAGACTCTCAGTGCCTAATGCGCACGTCAGGAGTGAGCAAAGTAACCACACCACACACGTCCGCACGTACCTTGGCGACCTCAGGTCCAGATTGGTCCAGGGTGTCAAATCCCAGTCCTACCAGGCCGCGTGGCAGCATAACCTCACGAGACAGGATGGAAATACCCTCATTGCGATACCCGAAGATAAATAAGAAGATGAGACGGCTAAGTGTTAAGAAGCACAGGTTAGCTACACCATAGACGGTGATGTGGACGGTGAAATAGAATAGAATCGGCATGAACTCACAAGAAACCGCCCCAGGAGACCTTTGACAGCAAGAACCGCTCAAAGTTGCCGCCAGTTACTTTGATCTCGTGATACCTGAGACCCGGTATCTGAACCGGCTCGGCCAGCGCAGCGTTGGACTGCAGGAGCGCCGGAATCTGGAGATCGGCCTGGCGCTTCTTCGCCTGCCTAACGTGTTCGGTCCTTGATGGCGTCAGTCGGTGATCGGGGTGCGGGATCTAGTTGAGCGACGTGTGTGGGTTGCACACCCCCGCGATGCTCACTTCGTGCGCAGGTCTATCACCGCCTTGATACCCAGGTCATCTCGCAGACGTTTCCTGTCCTCCGAGGAAGCATCGTCTGCAGAACGTCAGGATCCCGACTGGCACCCGGCTAGATTGCAAGTTGCGTGCCACGAACCTGGTCTTGCAGAGCGAAACAACAAGCCTTCTCGGACGAGTCTAACAAGCAATACGAGAGTCAGAGTGTGTCTTTGTGCGTATGTCTCTGTTGGCTGCCGGTTTCATTTGAGAGCCAAATCGAACAGGTAGCACGGAATTGGGAACGGTGTGAACGCACCTACGTCCGAGATAGTCGTTCACCGTGGAACCGACGTCACGGAAGTTCAGCACTGAGGTTATGCCGCAGTTGTCCATGGCCAGAGCTCGTTGACTGGCCAGCACAGCTCGGCGCTAGAATTGGTTGGTCAGTTGGCGATGGGAGACTAGGAAGCCGCTGGCGCGTCGTTTTGGAGGTCTCGAGTATGTTCTTCGGCGTTGGGAGATGTGAGTAGCAACCGACGTGGCTCTGACGCCACGATTTCGTTTGGATTTTTTTCTTTCCCCCTGGAGTTTCTTCCCGGAAGATCGGGATGTGATGGTGCCAGGCGAGCGCCAACCCCGGGCCTCCTACAAGCCCCCCGTCCGACCGCAATTGACGCCCTTGTCGCTGTCAGATTGGCGGGTTGGATCCTCAACCGGGGGGTTCAGCAGATCCCTGCAAGTCTCCAGAAAAGCTTAAGAACCGGGGTGGCTTTTTGATGTCACTGAGAAAAATGTCTGAGATTAATAAGGTCGCGCGGTGGTCTACTCCAGGTAAGAGCTCGGTCTGTCGGTCGCAATCTTGTCCATGACCGTCCCAGCAAGCTTTTGGTTCACCGGCCCTTTCCAGACCCTCTGGATGCAGGTCTCTTCCAGAATAGCGGACTAAATCACATCCCCAGGAAAGTCGACACGCACGCGCCATAACAACATGAGGATACAGACCGAATACTACTGCGACCGCAAGAACAACTAATACCGAAGACATCGACGACATCGACTATATTAAAGATAAGAGTAACGCTACCAACAATCATGGGATGCAGACATGCCCCAAGATGTGTGTGATCCAGTCCGTCCTTCCAGGATATCGGATAACGGGCTGCTTCGGAAACAATCAAGACGTCGTCCCAAGAGAGCAGTTATATTTGGTATCAATGAAAACCCCAGCGCACGATGTATTATCAACCATTCGAGGTGACGTTGATTGACATTGCGTTAGTCCGTCGGACGAATGAGAAGTGCTGCGAAGCCTCCAGGAACGATCAGGTGCAGCAAGCAAGCAGACAGAAAGCGCAAATTCCTTCAGCCCAACCCCTGATTCTAGGATGACGGCTTTTTTTACCCCTAGATTCTGATCCAGACTTTGTCTGACTCTCCTGATTATCACCCGCGCCTGATCAGGTACATAGTACTCATACCCCAGGACCCTTCGGCTGTCGCAGTCGGTGAAGGCGTGGATCAAGAGAAACAGAACGAAACAAAAACGGCATAGTCCACGCAAGGGCCTCGTCTTCCAAGTCCCTCCAGGCCGGTCGAGCTGAGTCTGACTCGATCTTTCCCAACACCTGTAATTGCCCAATCCACGGCCTAGAACATGGTCTGTCACTGAGTAGCATCAGGAAAACGGCACGGGGTGACCGTCAACAGAGCTGTAAGTGCCTATGTCGATCCGAAGCCACAAGCGCGCCGCGGCGACGACGATGTGGACGAGGTGGACGGTGGTGGACGGTTCAGCCGGTGTCATTCGTCGTTCGGTAACGGGGAGTCGAGATGGTTTTTGGGTGAAAGAGATGGTAGACAGGGGGTCTCAGGACGGGGGGTTCTCAAGGGGACTAGAACGGAGGGGCTAGAGGAGGCCGCTAAGGCCCGAAGCGGATGGACCACCACCCAAGTCGCAACATGACGTAACCGTGGCCGTCGTCGCTCACCATGACCAGCACTAAAGATTGCGCCGAACTGACACCAGCATACCTCATCGCGCGCGCCGGTCGGCTCCCTACCTGACTATCTGACGCTTCTCACCTTTGACCTGACTCCCGCGGGTCAATGATATAACTCCTATGCCTCCGTTGAGCGGAGGCCCTGCAGCCTGCGCCGCCTTGGTATATCGTGCCTGTTTTCCTGCATTGCACTGCCCTGCGACTCCAGCTGCAGCTCTGTTGTCGTCCCAATTACGATACACTACGATACTTTCTTGATACGTACGATCCTTTTCGCGATACGATACGGGGCAGCAATTCCAGAAATAACTTCAATACCACGCCTCCGCTTCATCCTCAGTCCACTCACCCGCCGCCGCCTACGTGTAAGCCCTCGCACGCCCCCTGTAAACCGATACCCAGCACTCTGGGCTTCCATCAATCCTCGTCACCGGCGTGTGAGGAGGAACCTCTCCGCAAGAAAAGCGGATACCATTACCACCAAGCCGGCACAGGGCTGGCGATGATGCAAGCCAGCTCCAAAACATCGACGCAGCAGCCAACCATGGCGGAAACACGGTGCCAGTTACCGACAGCAGGTACTGAAACCAACCCCCCAGAATACGAGAGTTTCCCCTGTCATTCTCCAGAAGGGCAGGCAAAAGTGACATCCAGTTTATTGACCCGTCTCAACCCAGCAGCAGGCCTTGCAGGGAGAATAAAGTACGCGGACCCGCGTGATCTCCCCAGTTATCCGTCCCCCGGTCTTAAAAGCGACGGAGCCGCCGCCGGGGCCGCAGCATGCCTAGGTTGGGCCAACAAAAAGTCCATCGAACTCTGGAAACCCGAAAAGTCAGACTCTGCTTCTGCCGCTGCGATGCTCGCGAAAGACTATAAGATGGCGCCTTCGTGGGAACCCAATTCGAGCTCTGCAGGGGCCAAGGCCGCTTTGCTTGCACACACATCAGCCAGGAGACAAGCCACGACAACATCGCCACCCGCTTTGTCGCCTCGACATTCTTGGGGAAACAGCGCCGCCAACCAGGCTTTTAAGCAAAGCCTCTCGGTTCGGAAACCCGCCCACGCTACTTCCACGGATGGACTCGGTTCCCTTTCAGCAGCTCAAAGTGCGATGCCGGCAACGAAGAAGTCGAGGCCGCGCGCGAAATCTACGCCTGCGCCCAAAGAGTCATATCCCGGCGAATCCAAAGCCGCCGCCAATGCCCTCAGCGCTGCAACTGCGGCACACGCCCCTTCCATGAAGTCCAGGTCACCGACCGAAGCTTCCGGGTCCGTACCGTACACGAACCTCCCTCGCAATATGTTCACTGCCGCTCCTGCCATTGGCCCGGAGGCCGATGAGCAGAAGAGGGCCGATGTGCTGCATGCTTCCGCCGTAGCCATGGCCAAGAAGATGTACACTCAGCAACAGAAAATGGTCGACCAGGCGCGCCAGGCTCACCAGGAGTCTGGCGAATCGGCTGCTGCCGATAACCAACCCAAGTCCTATGTGAACTTACAAGAAGCGGCTTACAAGCTCGCCCAGGAGAGATTGTCAAGACTGCATGAGGAACACCAGCGCAACCGAGACTACCAGGAATATTATGGCAACAACGGTCCAGCATCTCCTCAGCGGAAGTTTACCATGAAAGGAAAACTTAGGCGGCGGGCCTCAAGCGATGGTGATATCGACGACGACAGGGAGCAGTCAGAGCGGATCCGAAGACAAATGTCCATCTTCTCCAACAGCATCTCAAAAGTCGACGAGCAGAAGCGTGCCAAGGATCGCGAAGCTTTACTGGCCGCCGCACAACGAAACGTCAAGGCCCGTTTACAGGGTATGGATGATAAGATTTCCGCAGAGACGGGCATGGTTCCACCGAGCACCATGAGTGATTGGGAATACAAGGCCCACCTAGTCGCCCAAGCCAGACACAATATCCCGAATGAGAATGAAGGCAAAGTCGACATCGGTGGCGGGATGTACATGGATCCGGCTCTGGTTGACGAGATTGCTGCAAAGAGGGTGCAACCAGTTCTCGATGAGATCAACGAGAAAGCTGCCATCGAAAGGGAGAGACAGGAACTTGCTAAGGCGGAGGCTGAGTTGAGAAAGAGGGACGAGGAGAAGAGGAAAGAGAGGGACCGAGAGATCAAGGAGATCAACCGCAAAATTAGAGGTATGTTCACTCTCCTCCATCATTTGGCGTCACTAACGACGAAGCAGAGTCAGACAAGCAGGAAGAAAAGGAGAGGAAGCAGCGCGAAAAGCAAGAACACAAGGCTAAGAAAGAAGAAGAGAAGGCTGCCAAGGCGGAAGAGAAACGTCTCTCCCACAGCGAAAAGCGCAAATCAAAGATGCCAGAGGTTCCGTCTGAGGATGCCGACGCAAACGTAGAGGCTTCGCAGCACCAGGAGACGAACGACGACATCGACGCCCCGATTAGGTCCAGGAGGTCAAGCCAGCACAAGCCAACCATCAATACGCAGAAGGAGACGTCCAACATCAGCGACAGTGCTCGGTCGCCAAGCGAGAGCGGCTCGCCGACACACAAGATGAAAGAGTGGCTGAAGTCCCGCTTCTCCCGTCCGCGAGGTCGTTCTGCCGCCGGAGAGACCTCTCCCGAAGAGAGGGGATTCATTGGCGGCGTCGCGCTCACGCGCATTGCGAACGAGTCCTCAACGAGCTTGGACGCGCGATCTGCCAGCATGAGGGAGGTTGCTATCGCCGGCACGAGCGGAACCAGGTCCAGGGCGGAGACCTCAACCTCGCTGCCGGCGGGCCGGGGAGATTTCGGAGGCAGAGCTTTGGACAGTAAGAATGTGAGCCCCGTGACTTCGGACGATGAGTCGGAGACGTTTGTTTTGGCGAGGGATGATCTCGAGGGTCCCGTGTCGCCGCCACCAACTGGCAAGATTAGTGCCTCACTCAAGAGTACTAGTCCAACGAGGGACTCACGATTTCGGGAGATAATTTAGTAGTAGTAGCAGTCTCCCTATCCGGGATGGAGTTCTCTTAGTAGCCGGCGTAAGGTAGACTGATTTGGAGGCAAGGTAACAGCGAGCTTATGCGGGCGTCAGAGCATCTTGGACCTTTATGATATACTCAATAGCACTATTCAGAAGTGTCGGTCAGTGTCACTACAATGGTATCTTCATCAAACTTGGTTGGCATATTGAATTGGCGTGTGATTCCTTATGACAATGAACAGTCTCTTGGACAAAACAAAACACCTGACCATGCGATGCTTGGGACGCCCAGACCGTGGCCCATGATGCCAATTGTCCGTGTCAGAAATGCGAAGAATTTTAACAACACACCGGCTCGTATATCTATCAACTCATCGCTCGGGAGCTCGTTCACGAGACCATGCGCACCGCAAGTTGAGATGGCAACCAGTTCAGGGCCCAACGCACAGATGTCGGAAATATTAACCCATCTACATTTCTTTCAAAAAAAAAAACATGTTACACAGATGTTATGTCGCTTGATAGTATCTAGTTGATGCATTAATTCATCTGCGTATCGTCTTTCGTAACTACATAGGGATATCAAAAACACCAAACGCCCGCTTGTAGCCGCTTATAGCGTAACAACCAAAAATGCTGATGCAACCTGTCTATGCAGAATGCGCGTCTTATGTCCTTCCCTCGCTTTTCTTCTCACATCACCCAATTAGCCCCCCTGGTGTCCCCTAGAAGTTAGGAGGACTACTACTAGACCACTCTCTCATTCCGGGTTTCGAGAAGCGAGCGGTCTTGTCGCGGGTGCGGACGGCCGGGTAGAGGTCGACCATGAAGGACCAGACGTAGAACGAGAAGACGAAAGCGACGACCCATTCGAGAATGGCGGCTGCGTTGTACATCTTTCTGAAGTTACAGGTGACGAAGGCGATGGCAAGCACGAGCTCGACTAGGATGAAGACAAGCTTGATCCAGAAGGATGCCGCCAGGGAGCGGTGCTCGGGGTATTCTGTTGATGGTTAGCATCTCGACTGGGCAACACAGGGGAGCGGGCTGGATGGCGTACTAATTCCCAATCTTTGGTACTCCCAGCAAATGAAACAGGCCGACAACAAATAACCGGCCATGAAGAGCAGCAGGAAAAGCAGGTGCAGGTTCTTATGGCGGTACGTGTCGAAGATGCTCAGGCAAATCAGGCCCACAGTGCCGATGATGGCGAAGAAGATGCTCAAGCCGTAGAGGATCTTCTCTCCGGTAGACGTGTTGGGCGCGAGGCGGCCCTTGTGACGAAGCCAGCGATCGGAAAAGAAGGAGAGGTCGAGGAAGATTGTGGTAATGACGCATCCAGTGACGAAGAGCGGCTTGAGGCGATAGGCGCCGACGTCGCTGATGTATGCGATGGTTTGAGGAGGCGACATTGATGGGTAAACTTCTCTGTTGGTGTCGATGATCCAGTAGAGCAGCATGCCCAGGAGCATGCTGAGCCACATCAGACCCGATATGATGGGGAAGACCTAAGGATTGTTAGATGTGAACGCAGACTGGGGTGTGTTGATATGAATTACCCAGTACGAGAGTATCTTCATCTTGGCGGTTGTGCTCTGGAGATGGTCAGCCTCTGCTTTTTCGATTGTATTTTCGTTGTGAATACATCAGGGAGAACAATAAGAGGCAGCTATGTTTGTAAATCCCACATAGCTGGAGTGGTAGCTATGATGACGCAGAATGACGAGTAAATTGTAAGGCATGTGCTAGTGTGCAAGACTTACCAAATCTGATTTCTAGTAAAAAGGGGTTGAGGAAACAAACAACAGCTTCAGACGAATTTGAGACGACAGTCTTGCGAATCGTCTGTGAACACGAAAGAAGAGGGAGACGGTCGGCGACCTGGAGGTTATTGAATGTAGAATGAACGAAGCCCGCGTACGTCAAAGATCGGGCGGTGCCTGAACATCAATCGAATGAATAACGAGAAACAAAATGTCGTGTGTCGTGGCTGGGCGTCGACGCCGGGTCTGCGGACTTAAGACTCGGGCGGCGCTCCCGTCCCCGTTCGATTGCGAATGGCTGATGGCTTGGTGCTGGCTCCGGGTGGGCCGGCACGTTGTCGACTCTTCGGGCGCTCTTTACACCAAAAAAATAAAGGGAGATCAGAAAAAGGCAGTCTGAAGTCATGAGTGATCGGCACTTGAGGGACGCAAGCTTCCCCCGTCGCGCGCGTTGTGGGGTGACCATGTCATTGGCCTTGGGGCACCGCCGGGGGATGACGTAGGGAAGTCCACCAAAGAATGCCCAAAACTGGGCGCCAAGGACCGCAAATTTCGGGGCTATTGCAGCTGTGCGTCTTGTCCGTTCTTTCGAATCTTGCCAAACCCACGGAGTAATTACTGGTCTGACCAAAAACTGTGTGTTTGGGCGGCGCCGTCGACTTGATGGAACGATCGACGGTGAGATGTGAATGATGTCTCGTGCCTCCACCACCTTGTTCCAGCAAGTACTCCTCGAGGCTGAGTATGTTGTGCATTTGCAACCGACAGGGCGGATAGCGGGAGGGAACAGCCTTGGAGTTTACGCGTTGCTTACACGAAATACAGCGTAAGATCGAAAGTGCTCTTCGGAAAACGGGGAGTGACCATGTCCGCGTTCTGTCCGGGGTGGCGGACTGTTCATGTGTCTTCCACGGTGCACCGCCGCAATTCTAGCTCCTTCATGACCTTGAGTTCAGACAGAGATTGGAAGGTCTTCCTTTCATTTCGGGGTTGGCTCAGTCGCATCGTCGAAACTGTCCGCACTCCGCCAGCGACAAGAGCCTTGTATGGTAATCTTTGCGCCGCGCAATTTGAGGCTGGTGCCAACGGCCAAGAGCACTCGCCACTTTTCGAAGCATATCGCGAGCTTTCGATGATCCATTTTGCTACTCGAATGTTGCGGACTAGTCCTTCAAGGGCTGCCAGGTCTTTAGTAGGATCATTGTGTCGTTGTGTCCATATCCCGTTTTCGAGCTGAGAGAAGAGGGGAAAGCTGTTTGCCGGTCCAGCTAAGGCAGTCTTGAGCTCGAGCTATCTGTCGTCTGGACTTGTTAGAGGAATAGATAGGGCTCAAAAAGCTTAATGAGTCCCGGAATGATCCTGGGTTGAGAGATCCCATAACTCAGCCAATCAAACGAGATGTGGTTTCCAGCCACAACAAACGTGGCTGAGCTTTCCAGTGGCGCTTCTGACCAATCAGAGACCACCATTTCTCACAAGGCTGTAGAGATCTCGCCGCCTCGTCCTTTCAACATCTCCATCGCATTGACATCTTCACATCACGACTGCGAAGATGTCGGCCTCACCACTAGTTGTGCGTGCGACCGATGCTCTGAAGCCGGCAGGTTCAATCGGTTCGCCATTCAGAACCGTCTCGTCCGCGCAAGCTTCCAACAATGGCACCCCTCAACCGCCAAAGGACAAGAACGCACCTGCGTCTTTGCCTCCGACTCTCGACCTCGCCGAGCAGATGAACGAGGAGGAGAAGCGCAAATATGTCAAGGGTACGCTACATATCCATGCAGCTTACTCTAGCCCCATAACAAGCGATGGCATATGCTGACGACACGCAGGCAAGAAGCTAGGTGAAGGTACCTACGCCATCGTCTTCCTCGGTTACCTTCGCTCCAACAAGTCCTCTCTCGTCGCCATCAAGAAGATCAAAGTCCAGAAAGAATACCAAGAAGGCATGGCCCCCGACGCCGTCCGCGAACTCAAACACCTCCAAGAACTCCAACATCCGAACATCATCTCTTTGCTCTCCGTCTTTTCCTCAAAGGATCAGAATCTCAACCTCGTCCTCGAATATCTACCTCTCGGTGACCTCGAGATGCTCATCAAGGACACCCAGAACGTCCGGTACGGTGCCGCAGATATCAAGGCGTGGATGGGCATGCTCACCCGCGCCGTCTGGTTCTGCCACGAGAACTTTGTGCTGCATCGCGATATCAAGCCCAACAACTTGTTGATTGCCGCCGACGGCGAGGTCAAGCTTGCCGATTTCGGTCTCGCGAGGGGCTTTGCGGATCCGCACCAGGTGATGACCAACCAGGTCATCACTCGTTGGTACCGTCCTCCCGAGTTGCTCTTCGGCGCGAAGCACTACAGCGGCGCCGTTGATGTCTGGAGCGTGGGATGCGTGTTCGCGGAGCTCATTATCCGCGCACCGTACATGCCCTCCGAGACAGAGGTCCAGCAGATCTCTCTCATTTGCCGTGCCGTCGGTACCCCGACAGAAGATAACTGGCCCGGCGTCACCAAGTTGCCGGCCTACACGGTCCCAGACGACGGCGAGCCCGTCAAGGGCAGGGACTTCTACCAGACCATGTTTGGCACAGTTGGGTCTGAGGGCGTGGATTTGCTGATGAAGACACTCATCCTCGACCCCAAGAAGCGCATCACGGCTAAGGACATGCTACGACACAACTGGTGGCGCACAGAGCCCAAGCCCTCCCGCAAGGAGGATTTGCCTAAGAAGGGAGGCGGCGAGGAAAAGATGGGCGCAGATCTTAAGAAGCGACCCGGTTTGGTTGACGAGGACCGAGGCGCCAAGGTCGCGCGGAAGCTTGATTTCGGACAGAGGTAGAAAACTTACCTCAGGGCCTTCGGTGCATAATTCATGGATATGGTGGAACGAAAAATATTGCAGCATTAGAGGCGTCATGGCAACAGTCAAATGGATTCAAGGAGGGGTATTATTATCAATAGGACAGGCTAACTGATTTCTCTCCCGACTTGGAGATTTTTTTTTCTTGCACAATCCAAGAATGAGACAGTATATGTGCTCTTTTCCTTTCCTCTACATGAGTGAACATTCCATTCCATACATGGCTCTTTCGACGTCTTTTCTGACGGTATACCAATCCGCCCGGCGTTGAGCGAACTCATACGCCTCTTCCGCTCGGAACACACCTTCGAAACGGTCTCCATCTGCTATGATAGTGGCCATCTCTTTGGCATGCCGGGCGTCGATGAGATAGATTTGGCTCAGTTCACGCAGCGCCTTGAAGTAGGCCAGAAGATCCTGGTTTTTCAGAGTGCGGATGTACTCGAAGTATAGGTTCATATCCGCTATCAGCTTGATTGCGCCTTCCGTGCTGACGCGCTGCCGCTTGAGATGCTTGCACACGGCTGTGAACAGCCGAAGCCCTACCTCGCCGTTGAAGACATCCAACATCGATTTCTCGGTTGTGCCGACCAGCATACGCGTGTGCGAGGAGACGAGGTCCTTGATGCGCTGCGCCGTTTGCGTCGGGCCTGGATCGGCGAGAATGCCGCCAGTATCGGTGGGGTTGTAGTCGGTCGGCTGTTGCGTCGTGCCGTGGAGATACTCGACCTCGTCCATCAGCACATCGATGCCCTTGTTCAAGCCGGCCGCGACGCTCTCGTCGAGCATCTGCTCCCACTTCTTCTTGGCGATGCCGGCGGGGTCGAGGAAGTCGTTCCGGTCCGCAATTTTGGGACCGGCGAGCTGCTGCTCGTAGAAGACGTCGATCATCTGCGAGATGAGGTCTCCGACGTTGACCAGCTCAATAAAGGTGACCAACGGTGCGACGCCGGATTGATTGTGGTCACTGACCTCTCGCGGGTTGTAGTGGGAGAGGTGCTCGACGGCCTTGTCGAAGCCGACCTTGACGTGTTTGTTACCGAGGATGCGCAGTAGCACGACGAAGATGGTTTCGCATTGCTCGCGAGCTTCTTCGCCATACTGACCGCCTAATTTGATGAACATCGACGCGCGACCCATGCTTGTTTTTGCGACGTGTGTCAAATTGAGCGCCACTTCGATGCTGAAAAGTGTCTTGATACCTTCCATTCTAGACGCCATGAGTGCCGCCTTGGCAGCTAGTTCGTCGGTTGGAGCTTTCTCAGGCAATGGGCTCAGACGTCCGTTGCCATCCGTGTTAGGAGCCAGACTGGGAGTGTGTGGTCTTGAAGGCTGAGGGGAGAGGGCAGACGTGCCATTTGGTGTTGCGGGCTTTGCCGTCGTCGCACTCCCAAAAGTAGGCAGTACAGTAACAGGCATCATGACCACCTTCTTGAAAGAACTCAAAAAGTCCTTCTTGTCCGCTTGTCGATTGAAGTTGCTCATGTAGAACGATTCAACAGACGCGTCCTGCTCAGAGAGTTTCTTCTCCCACTCCGCGACTTCGGCCTCAGCATGGGTTGTGAAGAAGTCGAGTTCCTCTTGCAAGTACAGGTCGAGATGTGGTTCGAAAACTCTCAACATCATCTCTTTTGCTTTGTCTTCGAGGTTGCCCTTGAAACTCTTTGGCGGTACCAGAGACTGGAAGAAAAGCATGCCCTGCTCAAACACACCCGCCACCGCCCTCAAATACCATGACAGATTCCTGTCGTGCGTTGCGTCAAACAGGGGTGTAACGTACTCCATGATGATGTCCTCCCTGACTTTGTCCATGAACTCCCAAAAGACAACATCGGGATTGGCGAATATGCGGCCGATGACCTCCGCGTGCTCATTGACTTTTCGTAAAAGCATCTCGAAAAACAGTCGTGAAGGCTCCAAGTTGATCTCGTCACCGCTGGCTTGATTGATGCAATCCACCGAATTTGCCGTCAAGATGTCGCGATCGCTGAAGATTGGGTGCTTCTGAATAAAAAGGTCTGTTCCAGCGTTGCCGCCGTTCAGAGAGTGCAGTACGTGCGCGTATCGCTTCATCCGGCCGTCGACGTCCCAAAACTCGTAACCCTGCTCAAACTCCCGAAGCACCGCGCTCTCAAAAATGCTCATCATGGTCGTAAGTCGTTCCTCTCGCTGGTTCCACCCTTGCGCCCAGTCGCTTTTCGCAAATAGCTGCAGGTTCGAAAGCATCTTGGCCTGTCGCTCTGGGTCCCTGAACACCTGGAAGACGATAGGATCCGTGTGACTCTTCGCCCTCGCCAAGTCGAAATAGAAGGGCGCCAGTGCGCCATAGATCTTGCCGTACTCTTCCCTTGCGTGGCCCCTTATGCTCCTCGAATTCTTGATTACATCGAGTAGTGCCTCCGGGTCTTTAAAAGGGTCCTTGGCTACCGGAGCGCCGACAGTCATCCTCTCAAACCCATCAACTGGAGGCGCCACGGATTGGCGTTTTCGGCGCTCTTCTTCGACCGTAGCATCAAATAGGGTCGTACTCGTGGGTTTCGATGCCGTGTGACTTCCGGGGCCGCCCGGCTGGCCCACGGCAGCGCTATTCGCAGCTCGTTCGGCAGCTTCCCGCCTCCTCCGCATGGCCTCCTCAAACCGCTGTCTAGCCTCGGCCTCGTTCCAGCATCCCATACTCTTCAATCTGGCCACCCATCTTGTATCATCGTAGACCATTTCCTGCATGCGGCGAGACGCTCGTGCAACCTGCATTAGGTCCGCGACGGGGAGGTAATCCAGGATAGCGACGAGGATTTCTATGGTGTTGGTCAGCCTTCTATTTTTGAGTCAATATTCCACAGCCAAAACGAACCTGCTGGGAGACTCGGCCTCGAATCCAGCATTTCGGTCGCCTTCAAGGCGCCGAGGATGCCGCCCCCCTGAGGGACAGTTCCTCGCCTATACATGTTGGTGGTCGGAATATGGGTGGTGCATCTGGGATACGATTGTGTTTTCGCGCTGGCCTAAAGGCTGTAATGTCTCTCAATTCATGGTAGAATCCCTCGTAAGATCCGAACGTATGTATTCGGGCGGGGTTGCTGAGGATGTCCTCCAGGTGGGATGTGTTGTGTTGTACGAGCTGCCTTAATTATTGACGGCTGCCTGTCAGCCTGGGAGTGGTAGATATGACTTAATTCTCCCCAAGGAAGACCCCGCAACGGCTGTTGCCAGCTGCGTGGATCCCTGAACCCCTGAACCTCCACGGCTTTGTTCCCGCCCCTGCGACTGATCCATTTGCAGTCTTCAGCAACCTAGTCTCACAAAGGACGGAGATCTGGATGCAGGGTCGTTGTAATGCCTACTAGTCCGATGTCAGACATTCTTTATTCGACTGAAGCCTACAAAATTATTTCATCTTCTACCACCTCAGTTCAACGAAACTGGCATTGAGCTACAGGTCTCTAAAATGTATGGATCTATTACGAGACATGGAAGAACCGATGTTCAACGATCACTGGGCCTCCTAGAAATCGGCAATATTGACTAATGGCCTTGCTTTCTTGATGGTATTATACCGTTGATTCTATAAACTGCATCGGCCTAGTTGTGCCACTTGCTCGAATATTCCAGGACTCTATAATCAAGCTGATGCCAATGTTGAAGACCACCTCGAATAACTGAACGAAAAGACGCCTCTGAAATGCCTCGCGACCCCTCCTCTAGTGCTATTAACCCGTTGAGTCCTCCCAAAATCTACTCGCCCCTTCTTAGCTATCGTACTCAGCAATGCCGTCTGCAACGCTGGTCGTAACACGACTTGTGACACGACCGAAGAGACATTCCCAAAGATCAGCTGCTTCTACCGTCTCTCCGGCATTCTTATCTTTGCTCATGAGGTGGGTAAGAGAGGCTTTCTCTAGTTCCAGCGTGTTTGCGGCCTCCAACATCGGCTCGGCCACCTCCGGACTAGACTCTTTCGACTTGCCTTTAGAGTTATTCCCCATGTGCTCCATACGCCGCTTGACTGACAAGTTGTATATCGACTCTTCTACCGATCCTTCGATCAAGTACAGCCATACGGTAGTCTCGTTCTTCTGACCAATCCGGTCCACTCGAGCAATCGCCTGCAGTTCTAGGGCCGTGTTCAGAAGTGGCTCGCAGAGAAAGACGTGGCTGGCGTTGACGAGGTTGAGGCCGCTTGACTGCGCGCGGCCATGAAGCATGAATACTTCAGTGCCTGCGTTTTCTTTGAATCTCTGGATCCCGGTCGGCGAATCGATTGAAGAGTATCCAATCTTATAGCGATTGAAAGCAGAGCTGAGGATGCCCAGGAAGCTGCGGTACCTGCAAAAGAACTGGGTCAGCGCGGTCTAGTGGCAACACACAAGGCAAAAGTCAACTTACTGGGTAAAGATAATAGATTTGGCCCCCGGGTCAGACTCCCGCAACCAGAGGATGTGACGGCAGATGCTGTCAACCTTTGTGCCATACGACATGCCTGACAATTCAATGTCATTGATTTGTGCTACCTTCTCTGAACTGAATTGCGAGTAGATGCCGTTGGTCCTAATGGCCTGGGTTTTGTTGTCTCCAGTGGATGTCGCAGTGGCTGTATCCTCATTTATCCGGACTTCCCTCGGCTTAAGCGTGATGTCATGAAGTTCAGTGAGTCTCAGCTTCCTCTTGCACATAGGGCAATTGCGATGTGCTCTGTACCACTGTTTCATGCAATCCTTGCAGAATTGGTGTCCACAAACTGTCAAGACGCCGGTCGTGAAGGCAGACTGGCAGATGATGCACATGCGAGGTTCATTGGATTGGGTTCCGGCTTCTTTCAGGTTGAGTACTAGGAGCAACGGTTAGCATGTAGACTTTCAGGGCAAGGTCTAGACTACTGACAGTATCGATGCTTTGCTTTCGCTGCATCAAGCTTCCTGCGCGTTTGATCTTCTGTCGCTACGCAAGCATCAATGGCCTGCTGGTCGTTCTGGCCCTCGTATGGAGCAACGCTGTCGGATACCGCTTGCAACTGTCTGTAGTACTCGACTCTGGCGTTCATCGCGCTCGTGAAACGGTCGATCTCGCGTTCTAGCGCCGTGGACGCCTTCGTTTGAGCGCTGATATGCGCCTGTGTTTCTCGTATCTGCCTCACAACAATATCACGCTCAACGCCCGCCCGTCCGCCAGAGCCCTCTAGACGCGATGCAATGCCTCGAAGGTCTGCGATTACTCGCCGCAGAGATCCATGCTTGTCTGGTACCGGCTTAACCTTGCTGCGAAGTTTGTAAAGAGCTATCAGCTTTTCCGGAGCCGGTCCGTCTCCTTCTTCTGCGGCAGCCAGAGAAACCCTCGTCTCGTGCTTCACCAGTGCATTTTCAAGTCCTGAAATCGCGTCCTGGCGGTCGGCGATGACGGCACGTAGGACCTGAACGTAGACAATGATCTCTTCTTGAATCTTTGTTGAGTCAGTGAACTCCTCGCCGGTGGTCTCGATTTCTTGTTCTTCATCAATGAGAGCTTCAGACAACAGCTTGATGAGCGCCTCCCGCCACTCGTCGATGACGTTCGCTTGTTCGTTGAGGATGCCGTACAACTCTTCAAGCATTTCAATGGTCGACGCGCTTTCCAGCCCCTTCATTGAGCTAGCTACGAGTTCGGAAATCTCCACAAACGATTGTGACAGAGCCTGTCGCTCGAGTTTCTTGATCAAAGACATTGCTTTTCCGTGACTCTGCAAGTCGGTTAACTGACGGCTCAGAGAATCGATTCCGTAGCGAACCTACCTCGGACAAAATTTCCCGTCGAATTTCTTGGGCTTTCACATACTCGGCATCTTCAAGTTCTTGCAATCTCTTGAACTCCTCCGACTCGGGCTGAGTAAGGTTACTATCTGTCTTGATTTGGAAGAATGCGTTCGCGCAGAAAAACGTGGCCCTGTGCAAGACGTCGAGGGCATGACGAAGTTTGGCTCGGGCTTCGCCGACACGGCCAGTGTTGGATAGTCTGGAAGATGAGCTGATTAGTATTATCTCAAAATTTTGATGCTCGGTTGACTTACTCGTCTGTTTCGTCCTCATCACCATCGCCAGAAGTAAGTTCGATAGCTGTCTCCTGGTCTGAACCAGATGTCCGCAACTCTTTGAGGGCTTCTTCGATCTCTTGTCGACAATCTGCGACTATGGTCGAAGCATCCCTTTTGACCTTTTCCCAAATAGCCAGGGCCTCCCTTACTCTCGGGCCATTCTCCAGCATCTGGCCACGAAGAAGTCGTGCTTGCAAATACGCCCTTTGCTCGGTTCGGACATCATCGTCACCTTGCTCGAGCATTGCATCTAGCACTTCGTCAACTGTCCGCATGGGCCCGACCTTCCGGCCATTGCCCCGCCGTTGAACGATTTCAGGATGAAGAGCTGCCTGTCTTAGCCGGTTCAGCCATGTCCGCATCTCAGTTTCGTATTGCGCAAGCTTCCACTCGTCGTTCAAAGGAACACCCGCAAGGTCCAACCCGCAGTTCTTGGCCATGTTTTTGAATTGCTCCCCATAATACTGTTCCTCCACGGCAGTGAACGGCAACGTGATAACGAATCGTTTCTGCGGAGGCACGGCTATCTCGTGTCTAACAAGCTGTTTTGTGTGTCGTAAAGCGATGCTACCGAAGAGTGAACGGAAAAGAGGCTTATGAGACCTTGTTAAAGCCCTCCAAATCTGAGTAGAGGAAGCGTACGGCTCGTAGCGCAAGAAGTCCAGAAGTCCAAACAAGTCTTGCACGTCATTCTTGACTGGCGTTCCAGTGACGCCCCATGCGTTGACACGAGGTAAGATCTTTGCGACGGCGGCAGCTCCGGTAACCCCGCTCTCAATCATCTGGGCTTCGTCAAGACAAACACGCCACCAATGTATCTTCGTCAGTGGTGATTCAGGTCGATCGTATTTGCGTTCCTGCCGGCGGGACCTCTCAGGTGGTTTGAGAGCGTAGTGAAGTTCAGATGACAGGACCGGGTATGTGGTGATGACGATATCTTGACATGCCAGATCTGCACGAAGCAATTCTTCGGTATCGAACTTCGCGTTCTTGCGACCGGGGTAGAATTTCACTTTCAAGTGCGGCGCATGACGTTGAATCTCCGATATCCATTGTTGTCTTAGGGAGTCTGGCGTGACGATCAAAGTGGCACCAGTCATGACCAGCTCGTCCCCCTCTGCCGTGACCATGGTGTCGTTCTCGCTGAGATGTCGACGGTGGAGCGCAACCAAGCCGATGACTTCGAGGGTCTTGCCGAGACCCATTTCCTCAGCAAGGATACCGCCTTTGACCGCTCTTTCAGCCAGCTGGAAAGGCGTCAGGTCGGTGGTCACTATATGGTACAGGGAGCTGACGTAGAACGTTCTGCCAGTCCCAAGATCATCTCGAATTTTTCGAAAGCTGTGGGCTGTGTCGGGATCCTGTTCAAAGGAGACGAGAGCGTCACCAGGATCCTTCCAACGGACACCTTCCCGATTCAGAAGCCAGTTGAGTGTTTTCTTTTGGTAGGGATAGAGCGATGCCGTCAACTCTGGAACTTCAATTCCAAGCCCGGTATCATCTTCCCGCGGAGGAACATGCGCTGCTTCGTAGAAGTCGAGGGGCGACCAGTTATCTCTTCCCCTTGTTACTGGGAACGAGTCATCAGGCAGAAAAAGGTCAAGCACATTTTGACTTTGTCGACGCTCGGCTGTTGTTCTCAGAAAGCTGTAAGGCGTCTTCGTCTCATTCCAGTAGAGACTGAAGCACAGTTCCAAATGCAGATGATCACCTCGGGTGAGCAGGGCCATGTCAAGGGACACCCACATCTCGCCCTCCTTGTCCGTCTTCGCCCATCTTCCGCTCCCAAAAAGATGAAGACACGCTTCAAACCGGTCGGATATCTCATTCGGATGGAGTGGGATAATTGCGTGTATAGAAGACTTCGACTTGGCGCGGGCTTCAATTCCGAGCTCCTTGTTGTAGCGGACTCCAACGTGTAGGAGAGATCCGACGTCGCAATAAGTTGCCAGTTGTGTCGTTGAGCTTAGCAAATCCCCTGGGCATTTTCGTCCAATATCGACGGTTTCACGGGCTACAAGAAGCGCATTCAAGTCTCCGCCAGATCGCTTGACTCTCTTTGCAGGCGGTTCAGACGTCTCGCCATCATGTACTTCATGATCAGCGAGCAAGGTACGTAGTTGACTGATGAGTTCAGTTGGCCATTGTTCTTATTAAAGTCATATCAGTTATGGATGTTCATCATAGTGATTGATGGGTGAACTAACCATGAAATCCAACAGTGGATGTAACCGGGAGCGGCTTGCCGCGACGGGCTGTCTGCTTCGTGCGACCCATGATCAGGCGTACTTTGATTAGTAGCTTTCGTTTTGCCTCAACAACGGGCAGACATATTGAATCTGCTGTGTTTTCGCACAGCTGGAAAGAAGTAAATTTACTTCAGGTGTTTGAAGGGAAGTCTGAGGGTGAAGCCTGAAGTGAAGGAGGAAGGAAGCTGCCAGGGTATCTAGCTTAATCGATAAGCAACAACGCCCCGTCGCGTCTCCTGCCTGCAGTGCGCCGTCGCCTAATTCTTAGCGCGACGGATGGCGGGGAAGTGCTTAGGCAGTTTAGGTTGCGGAGGGTGCCCTTGGCAGAACAAGCTGGCGTACCAAGAGCACTAGACTTAATAAAAGAAGGCGGTGAGGCAATACTGCCAAGACCTGCTCAATGATCGGCTTATGTAAGGCAAAGTCATCCCGATCCTTAGTGTACTCGGACAAAAATTGGGAAGCGACCAGTCGAGCAACATCGCGAGACCCAATATTCGACGACAGCCGCGCGCAAGCTTAGAACTGGCCGCTCATTTGGCTTGAGAAGCTCAAACCTCCATGCAGTAAGATTATAGACTTGCAGACTGTTCTGAACGCTGCAATTGACACTGACACGTGCTCCAGGCCAAGATGAAAGCATCCAGGATTCAACCGTTCCTGAGTCCCCTTCTGCGCAAGGCCCCCGTCGTACCGACATGCCAGGCCAGATGGCTTCATAAGACCAGGGAGACTCCTCCTGTTCCGTCACCGATACCTCTCATCCCCGACGTCCCAACTCTACTCAAGGTCCTCGGCCGCGGCCTAGGCCAGCACGTCGACAAGTTCCCGTCATGGGAAGCTCTCTTTACCCTCACATCGCCACAGCTCCGGGAGCTGGGTCTCGAGCCCCCGAGAACACGACGATACCTCCTCACATGGCTGGACAGATACAGGAAGGGTGAATTTGGCGCCGGCGGTGACTTCAAGCACGTGGAGAATGGAGAGGCTTTCTTGAAGATCGTCCGCGATCCTGTGACGGACAGGAAGAAGGTTGTTAACGTGCCGGCGGGCGCCGAGTTGAAGTTCAAATCACTCGATAACCTCGAAACTCCCAAGGGTTATACGGTGCGCGGCGCCAATACCATCGCCGGCCCTCACGCTTTACCCCTCAAGGCCGGCGAGGGAGCCCGCGTGGTTGTTACGGAGGGAATGTGGGAGCACAAGCAAGGACACAAGGTTGATGGCGGTGAGCGTAGAAGAGGTGAAGTCCGCTTCAGAAAGGCCATTGCGGCTCGCAAGGCGGAGAGGGAAGCTCAGGGTCTACGATAAACTTGTTGGGGGAATTCGCGCGCGCCGTCCGTTTTCCAGTCTCCTGCGACTTGACACCAACAACTGTACTATACTCATAGATCTTGTACGATACGAGGTTGAAAAATCGGACAGCGATCATCGATTACCCCGGGCCATTGCGACTGAGTGTCTCGAGGCTTTCCGATACTCATCTACTATTCTTAGCGCGGTACACTGCAGCATCTTCCCCTTCGAATGACGATCGGTAGCTCCTACTGTGATTTGTGCCCAGTCGCATCTCTATTTTAGGACTTTCAAGACCTTCGAAACCACACCGCTCGTATAAAAGCTACTAACAATTCAGTGAGTGGTGACATACCACATTCGGCAAACCGGGGCGTGGTTCCATAAAGTGCACAGCAGTGAGTTACTCAACCACCCCCTTTGATGAGGATTGCAACCACGATAGCTCAAGAGACGTATAGACTTATCTCGTACAAGGTCCAGCCAGATCCTAAGTATCCGGTTTGCAGCTACGGAGTGCCCGAATTGGAGCAGACCCCACGGCCTGCGACATCCATTGTGAGCCCCCTCGTACAAGTTCACATGTCTACGAGCCTGTGGGTGTGCATCAGCGGTAGATCAGCGACGTGTACATTCAGGCAGACGGATCTAGGCATGAGAATCGACGCCGTTGCAGCCTGTTCAGCAGTAGGTTCCCGTGGGCGTATGATGGGGGAAGTCGGGCTAACTTTGGCATTGCTTACTCTCTGGCCGTTTACAACAGGATGCTCGTCATTCCCAAGTTGGAGGACAGTAACGCCTTGAATTTGACAGACTCGTTCCGAGTAACTGACAAATAGCGACTTGGTATTTCCAAAACGGCAACCATTGCGAAGAAAAAGTACGCTCATCTTGAGTGGGATTTGCGAAAGCATGGTGCAGAGATGATCCCACATCAATAGCACGCACTTTTGCTGCAACATGCGTAGGAAAAGCAACAAATGTTCATATTTCTACTCCTGGGTGGCTTCCTACATGGAGATGGAGATGCTTGAAGGCCTGAAACGGCAAAGATCGAAAAGCTTAAAAGAACGACCACCAAGCCGTCGCGACGACTTTCCAGCATTATCTTCAAAGGGCCGAAAGCACGGCGACCACGCAAGGGTCGACGAATTCGACCACAAGAATGCCCTGAGCTCTTCGCGGATCGACCATGTGGGTGTAAAACTGCGAAGCACATGGACGCAGCCTGGGACGGAAGGTTGTCCCCAGTCACTTCCTTGTAGGGCTGAGCGGTTTGATCACTCGCAGCATCGTCGCGGTGCGATGCTGCCGCACCTGCGCGTTGCATGAAGGGCCTGGTTGATTTCGCTAGAATGTCGCCATTCCGGGAGCCTACCATGAGCCCTTTGCCGAAGCGCCTTATCACTTAGTCTCTCAAGTCATTCCGGGCGCCATTTTGAGTCGTTAGGCAAGGCAACCTTTTCTTTGATGATGCTCTAAGTCCCTTGCCAAACCGTGGACACACTCAGATTCAAGAAGTATCCAGACATGCCTTCTTGGAACCGCATTCACTTGGATGCGGTAAGAAACGCCACCAAATGCAGTGGAAAACCAAACACAGATAGCTGTTGGAGGATCTGCAATACGTCTTTCTGATGCTTGCTTGCAATGCTATCCGATGTTCACTAGAGGTCGCGTGAGTCATCGGCGAATTGGTAATGCAGCATACATGGCATGGCATTGGCGTTGCCTACTTGGCCTTCCACAGGTGAGTTGGCTGAGGCCATTTGGTCTACAGCAACGGCGCCACATATTTGGGCTGGGGATGCTTGTACTGATACAGTCACAGGGCGCCAAGATACAAGTCGAACTGTGACGGTAATCGTTCTCTGCAGAGACTCGACGATGTATTTGTCTCTCGATAGCGAAGCTGAGCATTCTCAACTACCTTACGTTGTTACACAGGCATGCTGAGTGGCTTTGCTAGTACGGCGTGTGTGAGGAAGAACGCTCTTTGGCTACCTTGCCCTCGGAAACCTCAGAGGGATACGGCGCAGAATTCCGGGGTGGTGGTGTGCAACCATGACCCCAACTCTGGGAGACGGCATATCTTGAACATGGTCCCGACGGCGAGCTGATGGCCCGGCAGCCGTGCGGCGGTGCAGCTGAAGGGGCACATATCGACGACACCCTCTTCTTGCCCTGGACTCAACTTGCCCAAGCACGTCTGCGTACGTACTTGACAGGCTGCGTCACTGACGAGCACCGTCATGGTAGCCTGGTCAACCAGGTTGCCTTGTTATTTGGCGAACCACGAGTGAAGTGAGCCTTTCGAGTTAGTATCCTTGCCATCCTGTATGACCAGGATCCAATGGATGGACGGTACTTACATTACTCATCTATAGCACGGAAGTATGAAGCTCCTCTGCCCGTCACCGTTGTGACGGGACTTTCGAAGCTTTAGCAAAGCTTACCTTGGCTCTTGGCAATGGATGGCCAAGCTCTTGGTTAATTGGCGAATTAACCGCACTAGCTCTTCGAAACTTCCAACCCCCTATGGACTTCACAAATTGATCTTGATATTCTGAAATAAAGCCAGCGAATGTTCTGAAGTAACGCAACAGAATTTCAAACAAGAACAATGATCCAATCTATGATGGTATCAATTGCGGACTTTTGAAAGACCTCGGACAATTGTTTAGAAGCGGCCTTGCGAAACGCCGCGGACAATGTCGACTCGCACTTTCACTCCCGCGCCCTATCCACCCTTATGGGTCAAAACCGACGAAGCCGGCAGCAATCATCCCATTTAGGCCTGTAAACATGGGGCGAATGTTCCTGCAACTGAATGCCGGGTTTTCGACATGGCCTTTCGGATTACCGCCGCATCATCTGCACTCGACTCATATATGAAGATAGTTGCTAGGCACTCCGAGTTCCGACGATGGGTACTTGTGCGGAATGGACTTTCCCTACTGGTAATACCGAAATGTCGTTGCATGTTGATGACAGTCGGTCAGTTTCTTCGGCCTGTGAGTTCATCGGCTGTTCGTCAGAAGCATGAGTATGCTTGGAGCAAACCTTTTCATAAATTTCTTTCCCCATGAATATTATCCCACCAAGCGGTGAGAAGGTCAGCTTCTGTCAGCCGGCCATTCTCATGGGTCATCTCATCATTCCCAGGTTGCTGTTCTTGGGGGAGACCTTCTTTTACGGTACAATGAATACAAGCGGCTCAACCCATGCAGTGCCTACGCAACACCAATCAGGGTTGGGATAATTTGTATGCATCGTAGGCCTTGTCGTCTTGCCCCGGCTCCCGGCCAGCTCCAGATTTCACAACGGGGAACTTAGAGTAACCCGGAAACCCACTCCTACCGAAGCGCTCCATGATGTCGTATGAGAGACGCGGGGGGACCTTCTGAGAAACTGCTGAATCGAAAGAAGATCCTCCCATAGTAGGCATGCTATCTGGGTCCATCCCATCCTCCAGTCGGTCAGGCCCCACGACTCCGCGTCGCCCTCCACGGGGTCGGGTACCTCCGCAATCCTCCCACACATGTATCCATAGGCATCTCAAGCTCCATGATGGAGTTATCTATTCCCCGTAGAGTATGGGCCTACTGGTCGTCATGGGGGAAAAGGCTAAAAAGCTGACCACCGTCCCGATTCTCCCATTGACAAACCAGAGCTTCCAACTCGGAGTCTTTCTTTCTTTCCGTCTTGTCTTATCATCCCATCCTGCGAATCCCGGTACACGGCTGGCATCATGGGCTCGAAGAAATACTTCGGCCTCACGGGCGATGCGCTCAACACCCTGAGAATCGCTCTCATCATTGCGCCGAGCTTCATTCTGTACGGTTACAACATCGGCGTTGTCGGCGGCCTCCTGACGGAAGAGGATTGGGTCAAAACGTTCCCTCAGATCGATACCGTCAACACTTCGGGCGCCGAAAAATCTCAAAACTCGACACTCCAAGGGTTCATCGTTGCTACTTTCACCATTGGCGCCACGATCGGCTCTCTCTCTTGCTCTTGGACTGGCGATATCTATGGGCGTCGAAACATCATCTTCTTTTCCGGGATTCTCACTTTGATTGGCGAAGTGCTGATGTGCTCTGCCTTCGGTCTGCCGCAATTCACGATTGGACGTATTATTTGTGGACTTGGCATCGGTCAGCTCAGCTCAATTGTACCGGTCTGGCAATCTGAGACGTCTGCTGCGGCCAATCGCGGCCGTCAGGTTGTCATGTCTGGGTGCTTTATGTGCCTGGGTTACATGTTGGAATCTTGGATCGATTTCGGCTTCTTCCAATTCCACTCAGGCCCAATCACATGGCGCCCACCTCTGGCTATCGCTTGCTTCTTTTCCATCGTTCTCATGTCCTCCATCTACTTCTTCCCGGAATCGCCTCGCTGGCTGGTTATGAAAGGTCGCTCCGAACAGGCACGATCAGTTATTGCCGTGCTCAAGTCGTTACCAGAAGACTCTCTTGAGGTCCAGGCCGAATTGAACGGCATTGAATACTCTCTTGAAGAAACGAAGGGTACGGCGGTCTCCATGAAGGATATGCTAAAGAACGGCGAAGACAAGCTTTTGTATCGCTTCCTTCTCTGCATGGGTCTTCAGTTTTACCAGCAAATGTGGTATGTTCGCTCTGGGCCTTTACTGAACACTCGAGACTTGCGGAAACTGATATACCTGCAGTGGTTCAAATCTCGTCAGCGTGTACGCGCCGATTCTCTTCCAGCAGAACCTCGGCATGTCTAGTCAACAGTCTCGCATCATGAGCGGCGGAACCCTCACCTGGAAGTTTCTCGCCTCTTTTATTGCCTTTTTCACCATTGATCGGTTTGGACGTCGGGCAGCTTTCATCGTCAGCGGCGGCGGCATGTCCCTCTGTATGATCGCCCTCGCCGTGTCCACCTCGTTTGGCAAGGACAACTATGCGGCCCAAATATCTGCTGCCTTCTGGATCTTCCTCTACAACACATGGATCCCGATCGGTCTCATGGGAGCCAACTACCTTTACTGTACCGAAATCGCCCCCCTACGCCTACGCATGGCCATGTCTTCTATTTCCACGGCCAACCACTGGTTATTCAACTTTCTGGTCATCATGGTGACTCCCGTCGCCATCAACAGCATCGGCTACCAGTATTACATTGTCTACGCCGTTATCGCGTTCACGTTCCCGATCGCGGTGTGGCTGTGGTTCCCGGAAACGACCGGCCGCAACCTGGAGGAGATTGATCTCCTCTTCCGCGAGTCGCCGTCCATCTGGGCCACCGTCAAATACGCCAAGACTCGGCCCATCGCCATGCCACAGGAGTTCAGATCGGAGAAAGATGAGAAGGCGGACCATCTTGAGGAGGCATAAAAGTCTAGCAAGCGGTCTGCAAGGAATGGTTTGAGTACGGGCTTCATTGCTTCCAAATGAGGCGTGCTTTTTTGTCTCAGTCGCGGTTTTATATACGCAGATGTATAAGTAAGACAAGCACAGCATCATAAACCTGGGCCAATTGGAGTGATCTGCAAACACATGAGGGGCACCAATCGACTGGATTCGAAGAATCCACGAGTTCTCCAAATAACTTTGTGCTGTGGAGGTCATCAAGGCTTCTGGAGGAGGTTGCTTTGCGAAATGACCTTCGGGACTGATGTGAAGCGACGACTTCTCAAGCTGAATGCTAGACCAGCAAGGACTCGGAAGAGGAAAGAATTGGGATGCTACCAAACCTTCATTGGATGAACAGGTTCCCAGAAACGACCAATGGAATTGAGCTTTGCGCATGCCGTTCTGAATTATATGGGTCCATCCCTCAGTGTCTTCTGTCTCCTTCCCGTGCTTGCGTTGGATTCTCCCACCATCCAACATTCAACCAACTCAACGACGAATGAACCGGCGCATTCACGACAGATCCAGCCACTGATGGTCTACTTATCGCCTAGCACTACTATCGTTGCTGTCATCAGTGGTCCATCGGATATCTTTCGCAGACGAAAATGTCGGGTACGGTAGCCGCTGTTGCATTTGTCGAGCATCTCAACGTGAGGAAGAACACGGATCGAGCTGGCGTGTGCAGCAGTGGCAGTTCTGTTGATCGCCGTGCGGTCTAGATTCTACAGCGACCTCTCACTCAACGTTCCATCAGCTTCAGGCAGAAACACTCAGTTGCTGGACTGCTTCTACTACGATGCGTCACAAATATTGGCTTCGAAAATGAAAACGCAGCCGCGCGTACTCTAAAACTCGAAGCCGGCGACGTCAGTGCAATCTAAGACCCGTCGCTTACTTTTTCGCAATGGCCGTCACGATCGAGTGCCATTCGCCGGTGGCGTTTCTCCTCGACCCTCCACCCCCCCGAGTGCCTAGGCTGCCAGGCAGACGTCAGGAGCCATCAGACCCGTGGAACCCCATCTTCGACCTACGGAATTCAATGACCTCCTTCCTCACGTCGGAGACCGAGAACAATTGGGCAGGGAGATAAGCAACAGACCTGTGAGGTACAAACCGATGGGAGCATTCCCAAATCGCTCGCACTGTGCGAAAGCCTAAGGAACCTGCTTGGAGTCAGCAGGCATGCGGACATGGAAAAAACGGCAATGCCCTCAAATTGCTCGATTCAGTCGCCCTGTTTCACTTCACCGAATCCAGGGGCAGTGACCGATTCTCGTGGTCACGCGGACGGCAAAACCAAGGTAACGGAGCCGGATCTTTACGCGCGGTTTGATGTCGGACGGGATTCAACCGAGTGTTTTTCGTCCACTCATCAAAGGTGGAATTTGGTGACCGGCTACAAGCGAGTTGGGGTTCAAAGGGGAAATTTCTGGGTCTATCAATAAGCTTAATCCTCAGCGGTCCACTTGCTCGGAATGTTTCGCATCTTTCCACACTACATCTCGCGCCTCCAGGATGGTCGACGCGACACGGAAGTCAATGCCTGCTGACCAAGTTCAGGTAGCTACGGAACAGAAGACCGGAGCCGATTATGACTCAACCTGGCCGTCTTGCCGGTCTCAACCACAAGAGCTACGTACGCCATGAGCTTACGGCGGGGTGGCCGGGTCGTAATCGTCCACGCAGAAGGTATTGTACACAGGAAGCCGTTTCCGCGGAGGACGCACCCATCTTCTTGCAGGTTGAGCTAGGATTCATCGATCACCTGTCGTATGACACCCTTATATCCCGGCATTCCGACCATTTGGATATGCCGATATGCTGCACTCGCAAGCCAATGCGTGGGAATCGACACAACCTGTAGCGAGAGAGGGAGAGCCTCGCCGGCGGGCGCAAAAGTCAACGGCAAGTGTGGCTTCTGCGACTGTCAGATTGAGTGGGCGGGTGATGCACCGCGAGCGCAACTACTCTCTATGTGCATGCAAGCTCTAGGCAAGAATACAGGAGACAGCCACCACGTATCTAAGCTCTATGCAGGCCAAACCCCTGGTAAACCCACGTCAGGCACAGTCAAAACGACCTAGGGCTGAAGGCAAACAGGGTCCTAGCCCCGTGTCTCCGTCAACCTCCAGCTTCTTGCCAAGGCCAGCCAGGGTCAGATCCTTCTTTTACTGAGAGAAGTTTACGTCCGTTGCCAAGTCTGAATCATCAGCGCCTGTCCAGCTACCTGTCGTCGGTGTGCACATACACACACTTACAGTGCAAGCACTCTTTTCGAATACGCATATACTTACGTACCAGCTTCGTCAGGCCCCCTGTCAAGGGCACATTTTACGATGAATGCGATCCCAGGCTGTAGCCAACTTCGCCTCACCGGGGGATCCACACTCCCGATGCCTCTGACCGCCCGGTTCCATCCACCGGACCAACCCGGCCTGAGCACCTCCACTCTCAACCCCAGCAGCAATGAGGCCCCATCGTTCGCGCTTCCCTGACCCTTCGCAGAGACTTGGGCCGGTTCCGTCGGGGGAACCCCGATTTGAGGCCTATGAAGTCAAGGGCGTGGATGAAAGACATCTCTTAGTACCGTACCGCGGGAATAGGCTAGGAACCTTCAAGACGCCCCCACGTATTTTTATCTCCAAGTTGTGTGTCTCTCCATCTTAGTCCATCGTATTTCGGTTTCTGGGCTACGACTGGGCCGCCACATGGAACCTCTGGTCTTGTTACCCATTCCAAGTCAACCCGATGTACTGTCCTGACCGTTGAGTTGTTTCTTCCACTACATCTGATACTTTGAGTATCCATCGTTGTAGTTCGCTCCATTCCCACGTCCAGTCATATACCACGGAGGCAGTCCGTCATCTGGCATCACTACGACTCTGTCAACGTACTCAGCTTCAAACACCCTTGCTTCAGTCGACTAACACCTCACTCATTACTACACGCCCCACCACCTACCTGTCTGACCCAGGATCACGGCTACCCCTTGCCCACACACACTCCTTCCCTCCCGTCTTTTGGCGAGTGTGGATGTGAACTCATGCCCTGCCTGAGACCCGCTCCGTTCATCTTCGCTTAGAGTATTATTCTGCAGATTCCTGGATGGCAGCTGCATGTTTCTGCGTCACAGCGCGGGTTCTACGGGCAACTGACCGTGTCTTGTTCTCTTCGAGTCTGCCCTGCCCGTTACATGAGGCTGTCTAGGTTCAACTGCGGCAAAGCGGGTGTTCTCATTTCTGGGTGTGTAGCCTACCTAGTCCATGAAGAAGAGGCCTTTTGGGAATCTGATATAAAGAGAGGATATTCCTGAGGTTATGGGAAGTTGTTCCTATAGCTTCAGAACACATAAGCAATCTTCACTATCTCAGCTTTCTGTGAACGTCATCTAGCTGTTCACATATTCATTTCCCACCACACCATTCATCACTACATTCTTGCTAAACTATCTTCTCATAGTTGTACGCGAGGATTGGCCACAGTTAGACTCATTCATAGTCCTCGAGCCTCAAGTTGAGAGACAGGACCTTAAGAGTGCTGTTGATTTTCTCGGAGTCCAGAGGGCAAGTTGTTGGCCTGACCAACTTACACGGACTTGCTGCACAAGCAATATTCACCGCCAGAGAATTCAATACACCAGCTGATAGGCTTTTGGACTTCATTCTTTGGCTAGCTTGACGAATAATCGGCAATGTCGTCAAAGACTTCGAAACACTCCGAATCGAGCTCCAGGAAGCAATCCTCAAAGTCCAAGTCCAAGGCCAGCAAGACCGACGACTGGACCGACATCACAGACCCGGAAGAGCGCCGCAGGATCCAAAATCGTCTTGCTCAACGCAAGTTCCGTACGTACTATTTTCCTCCTTTTCTGCCCATGGAGTTATATAGATGCTAACCCATGGCAACAGGCAAGAAGAACCAAGAGAGCAAAGAGCAAACCACAAGGGACTCGCAAAACGAGGAAAACGCCCACAACATCTACCACACAACCGAGGCCGACGACCTGGCCGCGGAAGACGAAGTCTCAGGCCTCCCCTGGGGCGGCATCAACATCAAGCACGTGGTCTCCAGAGGCCACGAGCACGAGAGCCGCCGCGGGAGCCGTCGTGGCGAGTACGTGGGCGAAGACGTCCAGTACGCCAACACGTACACTGCCAACTACACGACAGGGTATCGCCAACCCCCGAGCTACGGAAGCAGCGGGGGCGAGGAATACTACTACGAGGAAGAGTCGCCGTACTACCATGATTACGAGCAGGGCAACGACCCGAGTCAGGCACAGGGCTACTATCAAAGGTAGACTTGCATCGCCTCGTCGACGGAATTCCTAGCGCCTAACGTCAACTGAGGAGTTAGAGCGGCCAGAATGAAGATTTAAACAACGATACCCGATTCTCCAAGTGCTTCTTTGGCATTTTTATCTTATGGCGTTTGACGCGGTTAGAATCACTATCCCCTAAAGTCTTTCCTCTCGGCATGGTTGAGAATACAGAAAGGGATAAGCTGGGCTGGATAGCATCCTGAGCAATGATGGTTGCAGACTGTGTTATGCGTCTTTGACTTTGTTTGAACTGGTGGGCACACTGATACATCGCCACTATCTGGTTTGATTTCTTTCTTAAACTGTTTACTTTTTGTTTTGGAAATGGAAATCTCCCACGCGAAGGAGTATTGGCCAAAGACAGTTATGGGCGTTCTTGGAAGAGGGAAATCTCCACATGATGATATGGATAACGAGTAACGAACGCCCACAGTGGCATACCAGAACGAATACAATACAGACCACTCCATCCTCAAAATACTCAGAAATGGCCTCGAAACCAAACATAGAAACTACAGAAACAGCTACAGTAGAAAGGTCATGAGTAGCAACTGGCAAACCATGACAATGCAGGCCACGCTAGCGACGATTCGGTCAAGCGAGGTTATAGGAGCCTAGGCTGAGACCAATCATCAGAGTGTTTGGACACGAAAGATGCAGATTAGTGATCCCACCAGCAGGGACGGGGGATGATGCAAGGAACCCTTAGAGGAGCCTGACAAGCTGGTGTTGGTATCTGATGCCGCGATTGGGAGTTGGGCGTCAAGGGGGTAGGTGAGTGAACGATCGTCAAGTCTTCCTGAAGGCGTGCAAGCACTCAAAATTGACACAACTGATGAGAAACTTCGTTGGAAAAAAAAAGAATTATGCCTGGGGGCGCCTAGCATCTGGAACATACCCTCTTACACAAACCAAGTATGACGTTGAATCACAGTTACTCACTCTTGACCGACATTGCAGCAGAAGATTCTGGGTTCTGACCGACATGCCATCGAATAGCTAGAGACGTGCATGCACAACGTTTCTAAACATACCGCCGAGACACAACGCCCTCGATGAGTCGTCCGGCCTGCTTCGTGTAAGTGCTGTGACAGGGTCTGGTGTGCCTGTTCCCCGATGCAAGCCACGATGCGCGGGGCCACCCCGGCGCCAGGCTGCCTTGGCTGAAGGCCGTGTTAGCCCAACTGTCGTGGGAGGCGTCGCGAGCTAATGTGAGTGTGCGGCCTGCAAGAATCCGGAGCTGATAGGGTTTTCCGGTCCAAATGGAGCTGCCGGTAGGTAGGTGAACCGGAATACTTGCTCAGGCAGCCCCAGAGGTCGTGCAGTATTGATGCAAAATGCCAATCAGAAAATCCAAAATAAGAAAAAGGAGAAAAAATGCAGAAAGTTGAACAACGGGGATACTGGGATCCTTTCAGCTAACTATCCTGACTTTGGATACTGTCCCTGCAGGCGAGCTTTCCTTCGGTATCGGAGGACGGAAAAAGAGGGGCACGGTAGTTTAGCCCTGTCGTGGTTTCCCGTCCTACCGGATACGGCAGGTCAGAGCTTCTAGTACGTACCAGAATTGATGCACGGATCAATGGATCCACTATGCAAGGGTCCAACGTCAACTACTGACTTGACCGCCCGGCAGATTCCCATAATTTTTTTTGAACTTTTTCTCCACCTAGGCCGATCGTCCTTGCCCGGATTCGCGGTTTCCTCTGATTTCTCTAGCATTCGACTCAACAACGCTCAGCGATACCAACACTTCTTGCACGACAAGATCAATTCGTTCGAGATGGCGCCTGGAGGAAACGACAAGCCTCTTGACCCCGCCGAGCTGAGGCGTCAGGCCGAGGGAAAAGGTAAGGGCCCAAAGCCGCCAGAACAACTGATGGCATCGCGGGATCAATTGCTTACAACACCCCGTGCGTAGAGGCAAAGATCATTCGCCGACGCGAGCAGCGCGAGAAGCGTCAGGCTGCCAACAAGGAGAAGAAGGCCATCAAGGCGCAGGCGAAGCGTGACCGCAAGGCCAATGTCTCGCGTGCCGCGAAATGGTTGGACCCGGCGCGCAAGGCTGCCGACAAAGCCAAGAAGCAGGCGCGCAAGGCCAACAAGGACGAGAAGCGATTCAACCGCATGCTGAAGCGTGCCGACAAGCTTGAGGTGCAGGCCAAGAAGCTCATGCTAGAGGCGCAGCGCGCTCGCGCGCGCCATGCTGTCATGGCTGAGCAGAGAGCTGTAAGTGCCGAGGTTTCCCTGCATTTATGAAGTGGACAAGATCTGACTATTTGGGTTACAGAAGAAGAAGGCCGAAGAGGAGATGATGAACAAGCCTGCGGGCAGCACAGCCAAGGGTGACGATGATATCATCAAGATCCACGACGGCGACAGCGACGACGATTCTTCCGACTCCAGCTCTGATTCCTCATCCGATTCAGAGTCGGACTCGGACTCGGAGGCAGAGGAACAGAAGAAGAAGGGCGGTGTTCCTGTCGAGAAGGCCGAGGAAGATGTCGAGATGAAATCCGAGTCACCGAACCCGACCACGCAGCTGCGTGCCGAGAGCGAGGCGAGAGTGATGAGCGACGAGCAAATGGAGGTCGATGTGAAGGAAGAGGAGAAGCCCAAGAAGTCGAAGAAGGATAAGAAGAACAAGAAGCAGCCGGTGGAGGAAGAGGAGAAGCCTACCGTCGTCAAAGAGGAGGCTCCCGAGGCCGACGAAACTCCCGCCAAGGAGAAGAAGTCCAAGAAGGACAAGAAGAGCAAGAAGTCCAAGGCTGCTGAGGAGGAGGCCGAAGAGGAGCCGAAATCGAGCAAGAAGTCCGAAAAGAAGCGCAAGCGTGCCCAGGAGGACGACGATGACGAATCGGATGGCGGCGCTGCCATCACCGAGGAGACTCCTAGTAAGAAGGACAAGAAGAAGAAGAAGAAGACCAAGAAGGACGAGGAGGAGGCTCCCGCGGCTGATGAGGATGCCAATGGCGACGGATGGGATGTTACCGCTCTTGAGGGCGGCCAGAAGCGTCAGGACAAGATGATGCGACTTCTCGGCGGTGGCAAGGCAGGTGCTGCGGCTGGCTCGAAGGCGGCTGGCAGCAAGGGCAAGCGCGACATCGGCAAGATCAGCCAGGAACTGGAGCAGCAGTTCAACGCCGGCGTACACATGAAGTATGACGGCGGCGCCCAGCGTCGCGGCCTCGGTGCCTGAGTCTCTTTGGAGATGAATCGCACCCCCATAATGTAGTATACGGTGTCGGAATTCGTTATGTGCGTAGGTTGCGGCGTTTTGAGGAAATGTCAACGGCGCGGCCCAAAGGAAACCAAAAAGCTGTAGATTGATTTGATTGCTTATTCCCAATGGAATGCTCCGACAAGAGAGAGAGAAAAAAAACTGAAATACATTTACGCCAAATAGCTCTGCTTCCCCTGATAACTTGTGGTATTTGTACAGAGTCTCGAATACCCACCATCAACGGGCGGGACACTGTGGTTCATGTGCCTTGAAAAGAAACTTCCCCCTTTTGTTCATCCACGGCGAGGCGAGCGCGTCTTGTGTGTCCGCAGTCTCCCTTGCGACCCCTTCACCAGCTCGATGCCGTCCAGAAACCGCCATTTCTGTGAGAAACGTGTACGGCATTGTGTTCTGCGACGCTTTTCGTGTGCCAATCGCACGCTCTTCGCACTGCTGCTGCCGCTGCCTTACGATCTTGTTTACCAGTCGGAACGTTTTGCGTGTCTTCGTTTAGAAGCCGAACATGCGGGAGAGGACCTCGAAGACGATACCGCCAAAGACGACGAAACCGAGGAGGACTACAGAAAGAAGACGGGTCAGCCAACCTCTTAACACATCGAACAGAACGAAAGGGCCAAATTGCTCCAGTAGAACTTGGCGGAGAGGAGAGAAGCGAAAGGCAAGCTACTCACTGAGCCACATGGGAGAGATGGGCGACTTTTGGACCTCCTTGGTGCGCTTCTTGATCTGCTCCTCGGACTTGCCCATGCGGGCCTCGTTGTCCTTGGCGAACTTCGCGTTCGCGCGTCTCTGTTGAGGTGTTTGCGCCTGGTAGGAAAAGACAATCGTTAGCACTCCGGCGAAACCCATTGGAAGCTCTTAAGCAGGTCCAGGAGGATGCGAAAGCGTTTGCTGGGATGTTTCGGGATCTGCGTACCATTGTGGATGTGTGTGGTGGATGAGGATGCGACGGAAGAAAAAAAGGGCGGCGGTGGTAATGCTCTGGTGAGACTTATTCTCTCTCGGTCGATGTCTCAATTGGATTCGGAGTTGTTATATACGTCAGGGCGCAAACAGGCAGCGAGTTGATCGTGTGGTGGTTTGTGATGGGCGAGATGTTGAACGTGTCGAGAGAAGAGCAGGGAAGCCGATTGAAGGGACAGATTGCGCCAGGGAGCTCTACCGTGAAGCTAATGCTGGCAATTCGTACCAGGTAATTAAGCGCCTAGGCGGGCGGGAAAGGGACAATTACCTTTTCGCCCTTCAGGACCTTCCCAAGTGGCTACCCGCCCCAGTTCGGGACATGTGTCGTCAAAGGGAATTAACGGGGCCACCTGTTCGGTGCCAGGGGTGCCGAAGGGGAAGGGGGGACACTGGACGGGACCGCGTTTTCCTGCCCGAGAGACCCTGGAGTTCCCGCCACAGCGGGACCCGCGTAAGGCCAAGAAGACCGCGTTTAAAATGTGCTGGCGACGGAGGGTTGCGGGGGATGCACGCGCGCACCGCCACAGATCGGCGCGGCGCATTCGGGATCGATCCAAGTCAAGGTTTCTTCTGGGTACGGGTGATGGACAATTGAGACAACGACAAGGACGACGAGAGCACCCCACGCGACGACATCGGATTACGAACGCAGTATACCGACGAGAGATAGACGACGAGAAATTTGAATAAAGGGGGGCACCAAAGTCATCGGGGCGAGACCACCACCACGACCAAAATGGCCGCGCGCAGCAGTGCAGCAGTCCTGAGCAGAGCTCTTCGCGCCCAGCGCACCCCACAGATCCCCCGCGGAGTAACTCGCTTTTACTCAACATCAGAAAGCGGCGAGAAGAGGCCGTCGATTGTGGTGAGTTCTTCTTCTTCCTCAGAGGCTTCCCAGGGATTGAAGCAGAGAGAGAGAGGGGACTGACGTCGTCGTGTTTTGCAGGGAACGTTTTACAAGACCTTCACGAGACCCGTCCTCAAAGTCCTCCTGATGGCCACTCTTACGTACCAGATTGCGTACTGGAGCTGGACAAAGTTGGAACAAGACGAGATTCGTGACGAGAAGCAAAAGGAGATTGACGGTCTCGAGGCCAGGGTTGCGGAGCTCCAAATGGGCAAGGGCACTGGTGCATAGAGCATCAAAACCCAACGATACCGTTGGATTCATCTCTGAGTTTGAAACACCAGTCCGAAGGGGAGATGCACAGGATAGACAAAAAGCGCGACGAAGGCGCGGAGATGCGAGATACCCCGACTTACTGTCTCGGCTGCGGTTACTACCAAACAAGGGATGTGGAACTTGCAACCTGCCGTCGGAGGCAAAGCCAGGTTCCTTCACGTTTCCCCCGCCAGTCTGGAATATGGGCAGACATGGCTTGCCGAGACCGGATCACAGATGAGGAGGGTGGACTGGCAAGACGTGTATAACACTGTAAGACCATATGAGGCACCGATACAATCGACGATTGTAGGTGCAACTCTTCTATAATATCTTGAAAAGATCCAAGATAGTCTACGAGTTTCCCTCCACCTAGGGGGGCCCATCTACACATGGAGTTAACATGTATTACTTCCAAAACAAAACCAGACCATCAAACGCCGATGCCATGCAAAAATCCAATAGCCTCATTACACTGTACCGTCGTGCCCTTGATTATCCCATGCAAGATTCGGCCGTCACTCTACACAAACATAAGACATCCATACAAGCACATGAGAGCCCACATTGCGTCGTCATCAGAGCAAAACAATGCTGAGGGTCCCAAACACGAGGAATGAGAGCAAGCCCCAAGACACCGCTAGCATCGCCGAACCAGAAGGATTGTGTACCGCACCCGGGTAGTTGCAGGTAAGGCCATCTCCCTGAATCGCATAGCTCGAGTTGAAAATGTCATCGTCAGGCGTCGGGCAGTTGAAGCCGAGCGATGCAGGGCAACTCTGGACTAAGTCGTAGCAGAGGTAGTCGCAAGGCAGGATCTCTCGATAAGGCCCTGGCTCGACCATTTCATCGATGAGGGGGTTCCTGGAGTGCTGGAAAACCCGCTTGTTGTATTTCGTCTGCTGATCGATTGGGAGTAGGGTGCCATTGGGGAAAGTTTGGTTGACGTTCCGAACCAACGAGAAGTTGGCCTCAGCAGCAGTAAAGTCCTCGCAACGAGGGATCGTTACAGTGCAAAGCCACTTCTTGTAGGCAATCTCACAATCTGTGCAGTTTCGAGCCAGTGAGTAGCGCTGTACATCGGGTGCTTCGCAAGCAACCTGCGCCAGCTGCTTCTTGAAGTTGTCGTACATGTCCTTGGCGTAGTTGTCATAAAATTGCGCAAGCTGGGTTATGTTCATTTTGTTGGAGTTTGCGGGAACTGCGTATTCCGTTTCGTTGCAAAACTGTAAATCGGTAATAATTTTGCAATTTTCGCCTGCGAGGAAGTCAGTATAACCAACTTTCAAAACCCCAGCAAGGAACATACCGTCTTTGGTCTCGAAGGGTGTTGCTTGAAAGACTCGGCCACCGCTACCTGTAGTACCGCCTTCCTGCCGCTTTTTCGTTGTCGTGTTGCCAATATGAACCAAGATGCCGTCATAGAAAGCACTCGCGTTGAGATCGTTGAAGAAGAATTGCTGCTTCGGCAGGTTACCAGCACCTCTAGTAGTCATTACAGTACTGGCCTTATTGCCGAATTGGCCACCCTTCGTTGCCGCGATAGCGGCGTACTTCTCCAGACCGCACATCGAACGTCGAACACCTTTTGTGGTGGGGTGGTCTCTGTTCTCAACGAACATTACAAATGGCGGACCCTCTTGCAGAATCTTCTGGATTGTGGCTTCATCGTGTGAATCCGTGAGATTCGCTGTGGTCAACAGAGCGGCGCTGGAATCGCTGTCGACCCAGAGAAGCTCAGAGGGTGAATCATTATAGTCGTGGAAGAAACCGTCCGTGGATGCTGCTACATCAAAGTTCCAGTCTCCCGTGAAGTTCGCGGCATCCACCCCAGGGGCGGATATGCCAATAAAAATGTCGCCCGTCGCATTGACCTTCATGAATGCCGCGCCTTCTTCAAAGATTGTTGCGTTTTGCGTTGAGGCATTTTGCCCTGGTCCGGGCGTTTGGTTATCCTTCGATGTCGAAAGATACATCGTGATCTGCGGGGCGTCCAGCTTGGTGTTGTTCGCTGCGCGATCCGGTCGGATACATGTCGTCGCAGAGATATAGACAGTCCTGCTTTGAGCCTTTTGCCTAGGCCGCAGTCCAGCCTCTTCGACCTCCGAGTGCGCCTCTTCTCGCCCACCTGATGCATTGCCATTCTCCCGCGGCTCCACAACGAACGCGTCATCGGGCGAAGAGTCGAAGAAGTTTGCGAAGACAGAGATGGCCTCAAAAACGAAGCTCTGTGTCTGGTTGCCCTGGACATTGCGATTGACCTTCACGTTGTTCACGAGCGCCGTCACTCCGGCAGGCGCCCTTCCAATGATACTGCGGTCGAAGGCGGCAAACTCAGGTTCGTAGGCAGGACTCAATTCGCTTCGTCGGTCGAGAACATCGTCGGGTTCGATAGGATCCAACACAGGCGTAAACGCTTCGCTCAAATCTGCGGCGAGGGCAAATGTGGGAGTCGATAGCAGGTAGTAGATGAAGAGTAGCAGCAACGAGGCAATCAGCGAGGCCGCCAGTCGCGATTGCAGTGGACTGAGCTGCATTGTGAGGACATGCCCTCCAGGGGCAGATGCCTTTGGAAAGCTGGTTGGCGACGCGGTGCTTCGTTGTCGTGTCGCGGGCTGTCTGTCGAGGAGTTCAAAGGTGCGAGAGGAACGTCGATAAGCGCGATTGAGTATCGGTCCGTCGCTATCTGGGGTCGCAAATTGGCCAAGTCCTCCACTTCATTCCATCAGCACAAGTCTATCAGGGCAGCGAGTGTCGAGTTGCGGCTTGTCAAACGAGGGAAAGCCACCAAACTCGTTAGATCTCGGTAGAGGCCGTCGGGGAGAAACAATAAACGGTGTCTAGTGTAGGTGATGTTGAAGTGAGCGAGTGAGGCGGGACTTGGAGGCAGAGGAAAAGAGCCTTTGTCGTTTTAGGGAGTTTCACATCCCAAACAGCTGAGAGGGCGGCGTGGACCTTGCATTGCCAGGACGCCCCAGGCCTCTGAATTGACTGGAGGTCCCGCCTGTAAGGCCTCCAACAAGACACCGGGCAAGGGGTCAAAAAATGGAAGTGTGGGGGACCCCTTTCCTCGACTCGGACTGCTCGGCCTGTCCGCCGGGGGCCATCCTCGCCTACGAGTCCCTGAAAACCACCCCCCATGTCCTCCCTAAGGCTGGGCTGGGCTGCCTTAAGCACGGAGCGGCGTTCTCGGCATCCTGATGTACGTTTGTCCTCTTGGCGTCAAAAACACACCAGTTGCTGCCCAGTCGTCCAGGCTCACGCTACACCACCTCGAATACTGGGAGGCGCGAAGGGGACGGTCCAGCCAGTCTTTTGAACCGCTTTTTCTGCAACAGAGAAGCAAGGAAGGGGAAGGACTCGTTCTGCAAGGAACGCTGCATCTTACCACCGTTACCGCGTCCGAGGCGTCGTGCCGGTGATGGGCGTCAATTCCAGCATCTCTCTAGCGTCAATGGGGCAACAAAATGACACTGAGCAGCAGCCATGACTAGCTCTCGAACTCCAGAAATGCGCGAATATTGGAGCCGAATACAGGCCTCCACCAGGACTGAACTGCTCTTGCCGATGGAAGACATAAGTCGAACACGGCAGAGCAGCACTGGCATGCGCCCGGAGTACAACCCGGTCAATCCAACTTGCGATGGCTGTTTCGACCTGTCCGGCCCCTTGAGTTGGAGTGCTTCAAGCACTCCAACATTTCAGTTGTCCCGGACAAAGAAACATGCCGCAGCTCGAGTCGAGTCTCTCTTTGTCTCTAAGCCACACTTGCCAATTCGTGAACAATTCGTCACATGTCTCTGCCGTTCTGGCTAAAGGATCAAGCACCTCCAACGGCAGCATGTGTCACGGGATAATTGAATCCATATCAGGTACTCTCTAGTTCATTGCAAAGTCAATGACTCCGTATTCCGTAGCGTACAGCTTTCTCTGGGTAACAGGAACTCATCCAACCGTTCCGTCGTGGCCCTCGTTCCGGGTCCTCGACCAAACCTAAACAAGCCATCACCGTTGTCGCATTTGTAGTTATGCTAGCCTTTGAAACCTCATCCCATCACGTTTGAGCTCTAGGTCGCTGCATGACGTCCTTTGGACTAGCTAGCGAGTGCCACTGGGATGAGCGGGCCAGCTTTTGGGGTGGAGTAGGTAGATCTCTCAAGGCAATCGACCTGCTTTATGAGCCGGCGCTGACGCGCATTTACTCGGCCTTGCCAGCCTGGGCACGGAGACCGGAGGCGGTGGAGGCACCGGTGAAGTACTTGGCAAGCATGGGTGCCAGGAAGGAGTTGAAGACGATGTCGGCACCGCTGTCACCTGTTAGCGGCAGCAAACACGGCTCGGAAGGGGCGGAACGTACCGGAAGACGGGCAGAGACAGCCACAGAAGGAAGACAAACTTGAAAGTGAAGTAGAAGGGGAACCAGTAGACGACGTTAACGAGACTCTCCGCAACGCTGTATTGTATTGGTTAGCTCGACCGGACCGCTGCAGAGCACAGGAACACTAACGTGAAGAAGGCGAAGACGACCCAGTACTAAGAGAACAGTCAGTAAGTTTGGCTTTGACAGCTGCGGGGAAGGTGTTTATCGACGTACGGTCAGCCACTGGGTGTCGTCTTGCTTGTTCGCAGTGAACAAGGCATTGAGGGAGTAGTAGCCGGGGATAACGAAGCCGGCAAGGTTGGTCAAAAGCTGACCGCCGAGGTTGAAGATGATGAGGAAGAAGTAGAGGGCGACGACACCGATGACGGCGTAGGCCTTGGGGACGTTGGTCTGCTTCTCGAGGTTGTTAAGGGCGGGGTACTTGGACAGCTATGGTACAAGAAAGTCAGCACTTGACGGCCATCAATTCGCAGATGCAGCGCGGTATTCTTACCTCACGGTCGAGCTGGCCGATGTAGTTCTGGACGCGATCCTGAGCAGACATGTTTGCGATATACTGGTCGGGTAGCGAAGCTGTGTGATAATGCGCTGTGCTAATGGTTAGGACAGGACAAGGACGGAGGAAGAGGACGAGGGATAGAACAAAGACGAGGCCAGGTTGCAGAATCGGAGGACCCTGGCAAGGGCAAGTGGAGGGGCTCGATGGAGACCGCGGCAACTTACAGCGATTGGGATACGAAGTGTTTTGGTAAGCGAAAAGGCCAGAGAAGCTATTGGCAATGTTAGACGGAGAGATCTCGACGAGAATTTGGAGAGTACGGGGTTGAATGACCTTGAGTCTGCGTTGGAATTAGCAGGTGAAAGGGAAAAGGCCGGATGACGACGTAACGTGTGCAGATCTGAGCCAGCAGGAATGGCCTAGGTGCCCTTGCGTCAAGTGTGAGCTTCGCTCGGGGGTTTTTTTTTTCTATGGGAGGGGGGCACAGGCACGAGACGAGAACACACACATTCACTTCAGCTTGGGCAGCACAGCAACAGGTCTACGGTGAGTGAGGAGCTTCAGTGCTTCTAGGTAGGTAGGCATTCTGCACCTAGCGACGACGTTGTAGCTCCCCCGCCTGCCAGACTTTGTGTGTCGGCCAAAAATGCCCTGGGATCCATGTCTTGGCTGTTAGCGGATACATTGGCGTGGATGGTGTGAGATTCCGCGATCCAGCGAGTGAGGGCTATGGTTACGGCTACGGCTACAGCTTCGGCTGCTGTTCAATCCTTGAAGGTGATGGCAATAGCATCAGCAAGGTACTTCGTACGGATTTGTTGCTTGGTCTGTTATTGCTGCCTGACCTACAAGGCCCTGCACGTCCTGAGTTGTTGCTGTTGCTGTTATGGTTCTGGTGTCCGGCGTCTGTCTGTGTGTGTGTGTGTTATTTGACTCTGGGTAAACAATGCTGGTATCTGATTGGGTGCTTCTCCACCCAGCTTCTCCGCGTGTTTAGACAACATGCTTTTCGGTACGTACCACCCTTCCGACACACCACGAACAGAAACACACAAAGACCTGCATAAGCAGCCCCGTTATTTTCGCCATGGTCCAATCGCCAAACGTTGTTTTCTTTCAGGAGTCACGTGAAGCCCAGCCACAGTCGTTTCTCCGTCAACACTGGCGTCCCAAAACAAGTCGAAGTGTTTCCCTCGTCCGCCAACATCTGCTCCCCCGACCACATCTTTAAGATCTCGACTCTCACCACGGCGCACCGCGCTCTCTTTGGCTGCAGGGATTTGGACCGCTTTTCTCGACCTCGACATCTCCTCTTCTCTCAGTCGCCTTTTCTCGTCGCCCCAGCCGGCGCACGTTTACTTCATTCATTGTTTGGAGACTTTGTCCTGCATGATCCGTGTGTTTTCATCGCAGAATAATAATCCCATCCAACACAAGGGCTGACGGATAATGGACCACGGTACGATGAGCAAGTCTTCTGGTGTTTCTCCGCGTCGAGAGCACATTTCCACCCGTGTTTTCTGCGCTGACCACCAATGTAAACAGACCACCTCGCCCAAGCTCTCCGGGCCAAGAAGAGACCCCAATCCCGTGCTTCAACTGCTTCCGTTCACAGCATCTCGACACAACCGCAAATGGAACAACAATCCTTCGAAACCCATGACGGCCTGTACTCCGCTCAATGGGTCAACAACGATCACCGACAACAGAGGAATCTTGCACCCGCGTCACGGATAACCCCGGAGGAGATGATGCTGCACGCCGCCGCAAACCACATGCAGAACGCTCGCGAATACTCCATGCCGCCTGGCATGACTGCCTCCATGAGCCACCAGTCCAGTGTTCCCATGAGCCACTCGATGTCGTTCCCTCAACACACCGCCATGCCTCGACACCCCCTGCCCAACGAAAGCTTTGCCAACAGCTTCACCGAGGACAGCCAATTGATGGACCGTGACGACGACGACTCTTTGGTCGGTGCTATGGGTTTGCAAAAGTCGAGCTCTGCTAGGTCCAGTGCCAACAATGAGCTCGAGATGCGTCACCTTTTCAACGCCAACAAGCACCGCGGCCTGCAAGATGTTGCCAAGGAACTCCATGGCAATGAGCGTGGCCCCAACTCCGAACGGACCCGCCAAGTGTTCGCCATGCTTTGGATCAACACGGTATGCACCAAAGGGAAGGGTTCTGTCCCTCGCGGCAGAGTCTACGCGAACTACGCGTCCCGATGTGCGACCGAGAGGATCACCGTCCTCAACCCCGCCAGTTTTGGCAAGCTTGTCCGAGTTCTCTTCCCCGGCCTCAAGACAAGACGTCTTGGCGTGAGAGGTGAATCCAAGTATCACTACGTCAACTTTACACTGGTGGATGACCAGCCCGATCTTCGCGAGCCCGAACCTCAGATCCCGATGGCGATTCCGGAACCCAGCAGGTCACAGAGTTTCAGTGCAGCTCCCGCCAAATCTCAGCCTGCGAAGGCCGCACTGCCTTCTCCTGACGCTGTCAGGCGGGCAGAGAGTCCTGCCGAGGCATCCCATACTCATTCACGATCGCACAGCTTTTACTCCCATCCGAATATAACCAGCGCGGATCATCTCAGTTCTTCCACTTCCAAAACGTCTCTCCAGTTCTCATTCCCTTCGGAGGCGGATGAGGCCCTCCTTCAATCAAACGATCCCCTTGTGCTGCCACGAATGGAGCCTTTCTTGCCCAACGGAACTGACCCGGACGCGGCAAAGAGCCTGTCTGCTCTGTATAGGTCGCACTGCACTTCATTAGTTGAATGTGTTCGCTATTGCAAGGAGAAGACCTTCTTCCATCTCTACACCTCTTTCCAAGGCACGTTGACTATGCCGGTCCAGAAGCTACTCGGTCACCCGGCTCTTGCCCCCTGGATCGAGGAATGCGATTTCATCCTCTACCAACGCATGCTTAGAATCATCTCGGGCCTGACGCTTCAAGTCGTGCCCAAGCCGGTGTTGGATACATTACGCAACATTTCCGAGCGCCTGGTCCCCCACGTTCGGGATGCTTTCCAAGGTCAACCGCATCATGTCATTCGAGCCAAGGAGGCTCCAGCTACCATCTTCGCAGCTCTCTTGGATCGTGCCCTGAGAGTCAACCTCACTGCCCACGCAGCGGCCAACATGCTTTCGAATCCGGCCAACCGCGACCAGATGTACCTCGATTGGATCACGATGGTCCGCGTGCGCAAAGTGGCCGAATGCGTGCCCACGCGTGGCATGGACGACCTGGTCAACCTTCTTGTATCCGAACTCCGCGATCTTCTCAACCCGATGAACGTACCATGGGAAGTGGAGTGCTTGACAGTGTACGGCGATATCGCTCTGAGGAATGGCCGTCAACCTGGAGCCGAGGGCACCGCGGACGCGAATGGACAGAACGTGTTGGAACGCTGGGTCGGCTTCCTCAAGTCACTACCAACCCGATTCCCTTACGCAACACACACAGACATCGTCTACTGCGTGCAGAGGGTAGGCACTGCCGTGATGCGGGATCTGACCATGGCTCAGGGCAAGAGCTTTGGCTCTTGGTGGGTGACGAAATGCTGGATCGATGAGATGACGTGCTTCCTTGCCGAGCAGGGAGGCTTCCTCAACATGAAGACCTCGGGAGCATCGGCGACCGTCGCCAATCCTCATAGAACAGGTCAGGAGGCGAGCCAACAGGGTTCCCGGTACAGCACTGGGAGTGAAGAGTTCAACTTTTCCAACCTTCCCCAAGCACAGCCGGACAAGGCGCCTTTTCCGCCAGCAACCAGTCAAGGCCAGGTTGATTCAGCCGGAATGACGGGGGGCAGCAACCCTGATGATAGCGGAATTGGTATCCGGACGCCGGAGGAGGACTTCCCGATGGACAAGTACACGTTCTCGCACTCCGAGGTCAACCAAGCGCTGCTTGCGAATGCTGAACTGCAACAATGACGAAATGGGGTCGAAGCATAGTCGCACCTGGCAAACCAGGTGCCATTTATCGATAGTCATCTGCCAGGCAGCCTCTTGACGGGGCTTGATGCCGGAGGAGGACTGTTGAGCGCAGTGTGATGACGATGGCACGACTGGACGATTATATGAGTGTGGGAAAAGCTCTTGCCATTTGGTACGGAGACGTGTTCAAGATTTGCGCTTGTTTCTACTAGAACGGGTTTTGGGTTCTGGTTTTGGTTCTGGTGTTTAACGTAGCTGGCGATGAGGACGGCATATGCATTCGGTGCTCGCGGGTTGTTATACCAATTCTTTTCTGGTCAGGGGCATAGGTACTTGATTATACGTTTTATCTTGTAGTGTGTGGTAATACAACTCGGCGAAGAGCATTGAACAGACGCGAGGTTCTCAAATGACGAGTTATTCTGTAGAGCATCTCGCCCCTATCACACATCCGGGGACATGAACGACGCCAGGATTGACTGGCTACATAAGCAGCGTCAACGGCGGCGGCTGAATGGGGCATGGGATCCCCCTCGTTCGTCATGAGGGCCTGTCCCTGATTCGCTGTCCCTGCGCGCACCGGGATGGTGTAAAAGTTTTCTACGTATGCGTGAAGTGGCTGGAAGAGGCAACAAGGAAGCTTATTTATTTAGCCCGGACTTGCTCTACGGTTTGTGGGAACAGCAGCTGAGAAAGAAAAGATGACTGCCCGTTTGTGAGAGAGAAACAGGGGCGTTGGGCATGGCAGTCGCATGGCAGTAATGGCTTCCCCTGATTAAACAAATTGGACAGAGATTGCAGAGGGAAAAGAGTCATTGAGTCTTTTGTTATGAGTCAGACGAATGCATTGTCACGGATAGAGGCCGCCACGGATTGACTGCCTTTCTCAGAGGCCTCGATGCTTGCACACAACGCTTCGTCTGCAGGGTGAATATGCAGCGGATCGAGGGCCTCAAACAGGAGGAGGTGCAGATGCAGCAGCAGACGCTCGGCCCAGCCATTTCTGACACTCGTGGCCGCCGTTGCGGCATTGGATCGGTAGTCAAGATTCGGGCCCGCCTCCGATGTTCCGGAAGCGCAAAATTTGGTAGCTGCAACTTGGACAGGCGTCGCCGATTTCGTCGTAACGCTCCACATCCCACTTTCGTCCCATCTCACCTTGCATCCAATCCTGTCCAACTCAATCCAATCCACCACAACGGCCCAATACCTGGGCTTGCCATTCATCCCACCACATTTCACGACTTTCAACTTTTGTTCTCACTTGCCGGCTGTCCTGACCTCACCTTACCACGTCTTTCGGTGTAGTGCATCACTTGACACGTCTGTTCGAGGGTTGACGACCCAGTCCAACCGTCGCCATTCTTTTTCCCGCACTCGACATTTAAAGTGCCCCTCCCCCGCGGCCTGGAGTAGAGTCATACTCGCCCAACACCAGCCACTTTCGGATCTTCATACCACGATTGAGGCATCATGAGCAGTCAATTGATAGGAAACACCAACAGCAATGGCTGGGTAGTGCAGAAATTCGGCGGCACCAGCGTCGGAAAGTTCCCAGACAAGGTCACTCCCCTTGCCTTCTAAAAAGCGCTATGTTGCATGAGACTGACCTGCGGCTTTCGCATGCAGATTGCTACGGATATCGTCCGGTAAGGATAGACGTCTATGAAGAGGACGTGGCTCAAATTGACTTGAACTTCAAATAGTGCGAGCCTCTCCAAGAACAAGGTCGTCGTCGTCTGCTCGGCAAGAAGCACGGGCAAGAAGGTCGAGGGCACCACCAGTCGGTGAGTCACTCATCATGATGCCCAGCCTCAATCTGCCTCCTAACCTCGCAAAGCCTACTTGGCGTGTATAACAAGCTCAAAGGCATTGCGGCTGCCACGAACGCCGAGGATGTGCAGAATGATCTTATGAACGAGGCTAAGGGTCTGATCGACGACATCACGAAGGATCATGTGTCGGCAGTGAAGACCTTCATCAAAAACCCTGAGTTGCAGGCGTCCCTGGAGCAAGAGATTCGGGATGAATGTCAAGAACTAGTCGAGTACATCGTGGCTGCGAGGCGGTTCAACCTCGAAGTCAATGCGAGATCCAAGGACCGCTGCATCAGCTTTGGCGAGAAGCTCAGTTGCAGATTCATGTCTGCGCTGCTGAAGGACTTGGTGCGAAAACTTGAGACCTGCGTCATGAGATTTGAGACTGACCATCTCGCAGGGTGTCGCCTCAGAATATGTGGATCTCAGTGATGCGTTCCACTACGATGCCACATCTCGTCTAGACCAAAGCTTTTACCAGGAAGCCGCCACTATGCTGAGGAAAAAGATCACGGCATGCGAGGATAGAGTCCCCGTGGTCACTGGATTCTTCGGCAATGTTCCCGGAAGTCTGATCGACGGTGACATTGGACGTGGCTACACTGATCTCTGCGCGGCGTTGTGCGCCGTCGGTCTCGACGCTGATGAGCTGCAGGTATGGAAGGAGGTTGATGGAATCTTCACTGCGGATCCCACGAAGGTGCCGACGGCACGGCTACTGCATTCCATCACTCCTTCCGAGGCGGCTGAGTTGACGTTCTACGGCTCCGAGGTCATCCACCATCTCACCATGGACCAGGTCATTCACGCCTCGCCCCCTATTCCCATCCGTATCAAGAACGTCAAGAACCCGAGAGGAGTCGGCACCATCGTCGTCCCCGACCCAGTCCTCACTGCCGGTCATCAGATTCAGCGCTCAGTACCCTCGGATCCTAACCTGCGCCAAAAGCCAAAGAGGCCAACCGCCGTTACCATCAAGGATAAGATCTCCGTTATCAACGTTCACTCCAACAAGCGTTCCATATCTCATGGGTTCTTTGCCAGAGTGTTCTCCATCCTTGACAAGAACCAGATCTCGGTCGATCTCATTTCCACCAGTGAGGTCCACGTTTCTATGGCCATCCACGCCGGCAACTCGGAGGGCGGCAGCTTCGACAGGGCACGAAAGGAACTGGAAGACTGCGGCGACGTCAGTGTTCTCCACAATATGGCCATTCTGAGCCTTGTCGGCGCCGAAATGAAGAACATGATTGGTATCGCCGGACGTATGTTCTCCACTCTGGGAGAGCATAACGTCAACTTGGAGATGATCTCTCAGGGTAAGTCATACCAAGACATGTTTAAGATGTTGCTATTGACTTTGAAACAGGTGCTAGCGAGATAAACATCTCTTGCGTCATTGAAGCCCGGGACGCCACCCGCGCCATGAACATCCTGCACACAAATCTGTTTACTTTCCTCGACTAGACTAGCCATGTCTTTCTGTAGTACCTTACTTGCATAGAGCGAGACCTGCTGTTTTGGATCAAGGTATATAGACGACTTTCATTCATGGGGATATTTTCACTTGGGCACAAATTTGCATTGCGGATTAGTGGAAAAAACAGGAATGTAGAGCATGGACCGGAAAATGCGAGATTCCCAAGATTGTCACAAACGCGCCTATTGCGGGTTCTTTGGAACATGATCGAGTAGTCTATTCTCCGCCATATGCTGGATCGGTTATTGGCCAGATTCCACAGATAACTCGTTAGATTGCTGTCTCTGCTGGAGAATCTGGACACAAACAACCATCGTCACATTATGCATCAGTTTCGAGAACAATCTCTAGGACCCTAGCATCCGAAAGCGAGGTAAATGCTTTCCAATGAAGACCGATCTCGGCCGAGGTCGTGGGTATACAGTGCCGTATCTGGCGCACACTGTCTTCACCCCGCCACCACGCGCTAACCCCTGTGACTCCGATAAGATAAGCAACATATCCACCCGCTAAGGACCCCAGGTCTGTCACGTCCTTGGTTTGCGATTGCATTTCCAACCTCACCCAACTCATCGCGCCCCGTCTATCAACCCGCTCACCTCGACAAACGCATCCGATCGCCGCTTACGTTTAAAACCTACACACACGACGCAAACCCGCAAAGATGCCCAAGGCAGAAGTCGGCTCGACGAAATACCTAAACAACAAACTAAAGTCCAAAGGCCTCCAGCGTCTGCGCTGGTACTGCCAGGTCTGCGAGAAACAATGTCGCGACGAGAACGGCTTCAAGATGCACACCCAGTCCGAGTCGCACGTGCGCCAGATGCTTGTTGTGGGCGAAGACCCTAAAAAGTTTCTCCACGAGTACAGCAACCAGTTTTTACGCGATTTCCTCCAGCTCCTCCGCACCGGTCACGGCGAGAAGCAGGTCCAGATCAACCACTTCTACCAGGAATACATCGCCAACAAGGAACATGTGCACATGAACGCCACCAAGTGGCCCAGCTTGACCGAGTTCGCGAAGCACCTCGGGAGGGAGGGTATCTGTCGGGTCGAGGAGACTGAGAAGGGGATCCACATCGCCTGGATCGACAACTCGCCCGAGGCGCTCAAGAGACAGGAGGCACTGAGGAGAAAGGAGGCACAAGACCGCGGGAACGAGGAGGTCGAGCAGATGATGATTCGGGAGCAGATTAAGCGCGCACAGAAGCAGGCCGAGGCCAGAGGAGAGAAGGAGGTGGACGAGGATGAGAGGGAAAAGGGGCTACAGCGCGCTGAGGGTGAAAAGATCTCGTTGTCATTTGGGGTGAAACCCAAGTTGGAGCCGAGCCCTCAGCCAAAGCCTGCGTCGCCTGATGCTGCTGCTGCCGACTCCGCAACGCCCACGGATGCTGAAAAGCCCGCGGATAAGCCCGCCGAGCAAGCCGCCGACAAGCCGTCTCTCGGTTTCAAGATGACGGCTAAGCCGCAGACGAAGAACGTGTTCGCACAGGCGAAGAAGAAGAATGCTCTGGGGGGAAGTGCAAAGAAGCCTGCTTTCGAGCAGCCTAAGAAGATGAGCGAGGCGGAGAGGATCATGAAGGAGGACATGGAAAGGATGGAGAAGAAGAGGTCGAGAGATGGCGGTGGTTCTGGGTTTGGGGGCTTCGCATTCAAGAAGCAGAAGACGGACCGGTAATTTAGGCCCCTTCAATCTGACAGGCGGACTGGCGTTTTGGGTACAAAGCATATCGGCATAGGAGCGTCAAAATTGGGCGGTACGGGAGACTTGCAGTGCACTTTTGAGATACCATTGAGAATTGATTCATCTATAGAATCTTATCCTGACTCCATGCCGACCTTCATGATGCCCCCTGAACGCCAAACCAAGTATAAACGCATTCTTTCTTTTCGCCTCTCGCTCTCCAATTCTAGTTATCAACCTCGGTCTCGGTTCCGTCACGTCTGTACAAAGGGTCAGCATTCAACGATCCCTCCCAGCATTTCCTCGCCGGAAAGGGACTTACGGAATGTAGCGTATCCTATATTCCTCCTCGAGCGTGTTGCGAATCTCGTCAGGAAGCTGGCCGGAAACCTTGATGGCGTAGACGCCCTTGACGTAGTTGTCGAGACGCTGCCACTTTGCGACCCAGGAGCGGCTGGGGTCCTTGAGGGAGATGAGGCCCTCGAAGACCTGGGACGTGCAGCTCTCGATCTGGTCCTGGGAGCCGGCGAGGTGGAGGAAGTCTTCGCAGTTGGGGCAGCCCTCTTCGCGGAAGCGCTGTGACGAGGGTTGAGTTGTTAGTCTGTCTTCAACAAACGTCCATCGCTGCTTCTAGGTCCTCGGGGGGGGGGGGGGGGGGCACAAAACGTACGGGGTAGGTAATTAAAATGGAGCAGACCATGCAGGCGCGCAGGTAGCGCTGCTGGTTGGGGTTGACGTAGTTTTCGCCGGACATCTTTGGTGCGTTCGGTTTGCGGGATAGGAGGTGCGAAGGCGAATATCGCGTCGTGAGCTTGTTGACGCGGCGAATAAAGCTGGCTTCCTTGCGGCGAGATGCGAAGGTCGAATGAAGTGAGGATGCTGTCTCAAGAAGGCAGGCGGTCGGCGAATAGCTTGTTTGTGCGCTAAACGGTATATGCAACCAATGAAGGATTGAGCAATAGATGGAAGAAACCTAGTTTTGATGGACCCACTATGGGAGGACTCGCAGGTAGTAGCGCTCGAATCATCTAACATCGCTCAGTTTGGTACTGAAATTCTGCCTTCATAATTCAACTTGGTTCACACATCTCGACCACCCCTGCATCTTTTTCTTCTGTCCGCTCAACCTTACACTCCAATATCAACAAGAGACGCCTCAGTGAACAACTGGAAGATGGCGACGCAAATCTCTGCCAACGGAGAGGCGCCCACCAGCACGCCGCGCACAGCAGGCGTCAAGTCCTACGAGCTGCTTACCTGCACCGTCAAGACCCCGCCATTCTCATACGCCCAGCTGGAACTTGTCTCCGACGCACCCAGAGCTTCAGATGTGACGCCGCTCGATAATCTGCAAGTGCGGTCTTACTGCAACGCCGCTTTGAAGCAGTTCCTCGGGGCCACTGGCGCCGCCATTCCTATCGACATTCTCAAGGTGGAAGCCGGGGATTGTTGGCTGCGCGTGCCTCGTCAAGACCTGAGCCCGTTTGCCGCCGCCATCACGGCCTGGGCCGGCGTCTCGGAACAGGGCTACCGGCGGATGCTCCGAGTAAAGCAATGTTCCGACTACCTGGGAGCCATGGTTGGCGCGGACGGCCAGGACAAGCTCTGGTCACCATGAAGAAGAAACTTTGACTGAATTCCCAAACGTCATATTATTCTAGACTTCGGGGTATAGTTGTCATCTGCAGATTGAAACTCCGTTTATCCGCATGGCTAAAATCCCACGCTGCCAACCCGCAACCCGCCCCTTATATGCGCCGATCACATGCTATCATGTTGTATGCAGCGGATGCAAATATACCACGTTACCACCCCGGAACAACGGTTCGCTTTACGTCTACATCAGAGACGACATGAGAGAGCTTTGGGCGTAGGCCTGGCGGAAGAAATTAGTGGGGTTTGGAGTCAGCGGGTGAGGAGCTAAGTCTTACCATAGGCTTGATATCCGGGTGAGGAACGGCATCGAACTGGTTGAACTGCAGTTTGTAGTCGGGGCCAATGTTGATGTAGGCTCCCCTGTTTTCGGTGGAGTCGCAGTACTTGGGGGCAGAGAAGACTACGGTAGTTAGTCTCAAGTTCGAATAGCCATTCAGCATCGGAACTCACCAGTGATGCAACGACCATCGTGCTGCACTTCGTAACCGTCCATGCGAACCTCGTGACTGCGGATGACAGCCTCAAGTCCGTTGTTCTCGCAGAACTGCTTGGTGACATCGGGTCCGAATTGCATGCCAACACCACGCTTGCTCGGGCCGCGGCCAGGCTCGTCCTGGGGATCCGTCCACAACATCTCCATCATGAGACCAGACTGACCGGGCTGGCGCTGGGCGTGCCTGTCGAGCTTGCGGATGTCATCCAAAGTAACCTTGTCGTCCGAGAACAAGCCACCGTGCAGGACGAGGTACTTGGTTCCGATTAAAGTGGCCAGGGGCAGAGCCGAGAAACTCTCGGAGAACAACTTGAAGATTCTGCGTCATGTTAACAAACGCGCCTTGAGTCTGTCGCAAGGCAATACGCACCTCTCGTTGTACTTGGCCTTGCATTCGCCCTCAAAGCCGTATACGCGGTTCATGTCGTCCGTCTCGTGGTTACCGCGGTTCAAGAAGAAGCCCTGAGGCCTCAGCCACTTGTAGGCGTACAGAAGCAGAGCGATTTCGGTAGACCATGATCCACGGTCGACAAAATCGCCGTTAAACAAGTAGTAGTGCTTGTCGCTCGGGGTTCCGTTCAAGCGGAACAGCTCCATTAGATCGAAGTACTGGCCTGGAGCCTGTTAGCGTGAAGCTCGCCTACGGATGGATGTGATGCCGTACCGTGTGTGTCACCGCAAACAGTGAGCTGGACATCGTCCGGGATCTTCATCTCCACCATCGTGGGCTCGTCGTACACAAGCTTCTTGACGGCCAGAATAATCTGGTAGACGTATTTCCTGTGGATCTTCTTGCCGATCTTGAATCTTTCCGTCATGTCGTCAATGAACTCTTGTGTCATCTCGCTTCCCAATCTAACACCATCGTAATCCTCCTCGACGTTGATAGCATCGATGTCGAGACCCTCTGCAGCTGAAGGCTCATCGCCGACCTCGATGGCAGCAAAGAAATCTAGCTTGCGCACAATCTTTCTGCACTCATCAAGCTTCAGCTTGGCATCTTTGTTGTTAGGGTCGAGTCGAATGCATTCTTTGAAGTCGACGAGCGCATCCTTGGGTCTGAGAATGGCAGTGTGGGCAAGGCCTCGACGGAAGTATGCCTGGAACACGCGAAAGTCAGCATCGGAGTATTTGGTCCGGTCGTTTGGTGTTGAGGGGCACCAACCTTGACAAACTTGGGGTTCAGCTCGATCGCCTTCGTGCAATCCGCAATGGCATAGCCATACGCTTCCGACTTGATGTTCGCCTATTACAGGTCAGAAAGTGGTCAGTCACGCGAGCAATTCGAAGATTTAGCCTTGGTCGCAAAGTAGGGAGGGAGGGGGCGGGGCAAACCTGGGCGCGGTTCGTGAAGAAGGTCGGCTCCTTATCGTTCAGCTCAATGGCCTTGGTGTAGAACTCAATGGCAGTCGGCCAATCGTGAGAAGCAAAGGCCTTGTTGCCCTGGTTCTTGAGCTCTGTGGCCTTCTCCTCCGGCGTAGACATGACGGCAACGCAAAGTGTGGGGTAGTTGATCGCAGCGCAGAGAATCCAAGACGGTCTTGTCAGTCTCTCGCCCACAAATCTAGGATCGTGGTTGTGTCTTCCCGAGAAAGGCTGTGACTGGAGAGCGACGTGAAGTACACTGCCTACAAGACGAAAGGGAAAAGTAGGGGGACAGTCGAAGTTTTGGTCTGCAGAAGCTCGTCGAAGAGTTGCCGGGGGACCAAGTCAAAAGCTTCCTTTTGCAACGGTCCGGGCCTTACCCTCTTCGGTGCTAACGGAAATCTGGAACAGTGCTTGGTTGCACTGTGCGATAGGCACGCTGCAGCGGGGCGAGTTTTGCCACTTCAGGAGCCCTAGGTACCTAGGTAGGTTGTCTGGAGCTCCGGTCTAGCCCCTCCATCCTGGGCCTCACCCGCTGCCACATGGGAAACTTCAGCGCATCTGACATCGGCAGGCCTTATCGCTTATCGGACAAGGCCCCCCTTCGGCTCCGAACTTGGCTTCATTTCGAGGGTTATTCACGTTGTCAACTTTATCTGCGATCCAAGTCTGCGATCCAACGCGACAGCCTCTGCATGGCATACACCCTCGTTACCTGTTATTCTCAGACGTGCGAAGTGTTCGACGATCGCGGCCGGATACGACGATGGAGTCTCACAGCGAACCCTCCAACGCGCTCGTGCGCAAGCGGACAGACACCGACCTGATGCCTCCTCCACCACCTGCGAAGAAGATCAAGCGCCCAAAGAAAGTTATAGACGAAGATACCTACACCGACGCGCTCTCCAAGATCATAGCGCGCGACTTCTTTCCCGGATTACTCGAAGCGGAGACTCAGCAGGAGTACCTGGATGCTCTCGAGTCAAAGGATGCTGCATGGATATCAAGCGCCGGGCACCGACTGCAGCGCGTGATGACCCCTGGAAGGCAGAGAATGAAGAGACCGCCAGTTTTCGAAAACGGAGGGAAGACCCCCTCAGCATACGGCGCAGACACACCGGTGTCGGTCACCTCGACAGTCATCGAAGAAGTAAAGCCGATCGTCGATACGAACATGAGTCTCGCAAATTTCCAGTCCAAATATACGAGCGAGGACAACGAGAGCTTCTACAAGCTGATGGACAAGCAAAACCAAAAGAAGGCCGAGAAATATGCGTGGCTATGGGGAGGAAACAAATTGCCGTCGAAGCAGATGATCAAGCAGGCTGAAGTCGAGGAGAAGCTGGCCCAAACAGGGAGGTTAATCGACGATGGATACATGAAAAAGGACAGGTTGGCTATCAAGGATGTGGAGGACAAACCAGCAAGACCGGATAGCTGGAATGCGCATCCGAAGAATAACTTGATGTTTGGACCGGACGGAGTCGAGGAAACGTACGAGAGCCCGGCGCAAAGAGCTGAGGCAGATTCACGCATGGCACCGAAATCCATCAACTACCAAAACACAAGGGTGCCGCAACCAGCTTTTGTGGAGAGGCCTCCATCTCCAACGATGTCTGCAGTGCGAGACGCCATTGCTGGCAAACCACGAAAGGACGATCAAGCTTCAAGCGCAGTTGGTGGTGGAGAAACGCCAAGAGTGAACGGATATGCCTTCGTGGACGATGAAGACGATGAAGATCCAGCGCTGCCGGCTCCAGTCATCAATCTAGGTCCCGGCGACGCAACGCCGAATCCTTTCAAGTTGCAAGAGCAAGGGAAGAGGGAAAGTCTGCACCATCGCTTGGTCGAGAGGGCGGCACAGTCGAAGAGAGAGTCTGCGAAAAATGGTTTGACTGGCAAGCCGGAAAGGACTCCAGTGCCAAAGTTCCCTTCTAGCCCAAGGGTATCGGGTGGTCTCACGCCTGCCGCTCAAAGACTATGGAGCAAGATTGGCAGTCCGAGACCCGGGAGCCCGAGTAGTTCAGCTATCAAAACGACGCCAATGAGAGCACGAGGATCACTGCTGAAGGGCGTATCAAAACCTCCACGGTAAATTCAGTTGGTTGACGGCACCTTATGGCGAATGATACATTATGAGAATAAAACGGGAAAGGCGAATAGAGTAATTATAGATACCACGGGGAAAAGGTCATCATCAGCGCGACCTTATTTCAAATACAGCGCCTAATTGGGAACGCGCTCAGGCATTCAATTCTCCAATCTGTCCTCGAGAACTTCAATCTCTGCGGATTGCGAACAACTCCAGCGTGTGTGTAAGATGTCTCTAGGTGGTTGTCCATTGGAGTGATGATCTCCACTTATTTTCCGTTTCTCTTAATTGCATATCTCCGTTTTTCCAGTAGTGACGAACTTGACTTGAAGACTCCCCGATGCTTCCACAGAGTCGCCATACTCAAGTGGAATCAGATTGTCATGACAAGCGCTCGATGTAATTGTTAATATCTGCTCAGATGAGATTTGCCGATTTCGCCGTCGACCTAGCAGCGGTGCTCAGCGCATCGCGCTCCGTCGCATCTAAGCATGTCGCTTTAAGAAGTCGCCAGCTTGATAGCTTCACCAAAGCATCCAGCCTGGCTCGACGAGCTCCTGTAGCTCCGGAGAACACCCGAACCGACCCTGTTCATGAAGCAGAAGCTCCAGCCGAGCAAGCAGAGTCTCAATCACCCGCAACAAAAGCACCACCGCCGCAGCCGGAATCAAAGCCCAATGTCACTCACATCCCGCACACACACCCCGCCAGCTTCCAGTCTAGTGTCAACAATGGATCTGTCAACAAACCAGATTCTGGTTCAGCTCTGTCTCAATTGAGGCGATCAAATCCTTCGGGATTTCCTTGGTCTGATGCCTCGGCATCGGAGGCAAAGCCGAAGGAGAACCGTCCTCAAGCTGGAGGCCAGGAGAGTAAGGGACCTGCAACATCCGGTGCGCCTGTGTCAGAAGAGCTCGACGATGTACCCCCAGATGTGAACGTCAACATCTTTCACAGCAGTCGTGCCGCTAGCATGCTCGGCAAACAGGAAGAGAAACAAGCGGGCCAGGTGTTTGGAGCCCGTAAGAAGCTCAAACCGGTCGGCCTTCCCGAGTTCGTTGTCCATGCCAAGCCGGCGCAGGATACGCAGAAGGAGGAATCACCAGCGGTTAAGCCGCAGTCAGAGCCCACCCCGAAAGCACATCAGGATGACACGGCAAGCGAGAATACTACTCCCAAGGCTTCTACTATCAACCCAGAGATCGAGTCAGTCTCCCGACCTTCTCCAGTGGAAACGAAGAAGGATGAGCCGCCGATCGAGGCGGTTATGGAAGCAGCTGTTGATCAGCCTTCATCTTCATCTTACACATTAAGAGAGTCCAAGGTTCCCGCCACGCGTATCAGCAGACTTTGGAACTACGGTGGACTGGCAGCAGGAATGATGGGTGGTGCCATCACCGAGAGCATCGGCAGAGCCTTCGGTGGCAAGGGCGAGGGCTCCGTACTTCTCAGCGCCGGTAACATGGAGAGGCTTGTGTCAAAGCTGTCCAGAATGAGAGGCGCCGCGCTGAAGATGGGTCAGATGATGAGTTTCCAGGACTCCAAGATGCTTCCACTACCTATTCAGGAGGTGCTGCAAAGAGTGCAGGACCGCGCCGATTACATGCCTTCGTACCAGAGAGATAAAGTCCTGGTCGCGAATCTTGGGGCCGAGTGGCGCAACCTGTTCGAGGAGTTCGAGGAGAAGCCCATAGCCGCCGCGTCGATTGGCCAGGTGCACCGCGCCACGCTGAAGAATGGGCGTAAGGTCGCCGTCAAGATTCAGTTCCCTGGAGTTGCTGACTCCATCAACTCCGATCTTGACAACCTCGGAATCCTTCTGAATGCTACCAAGCTTCTGCCGAAGGGCCTGTATTTGAACAAGACCATCGACAATGCGCGACTCGAGCTCGGCTGGGAGTGCGACTACGAGAGAGAAGCGCAGTGCCTTATCAAGTACAAGGAGCTGCTCGCCGGTGAAGAGGATACGTTTCTGGTGCCCGATGTTCACCTCGAAGCCTCGGGGAAGAATGTCTTGACCATGGACTGGATGGATGGCATCGGTGTTACCAGGGTCAAGTCCTTCAACCAGCAGCAAAGAGATTGGATCGGCACTCAGATCCTGCGCCTTTGCCTGAGAGAAATCACCGAGTTCAAGTTCATGCAGACGGATCCCAACTGGACAAACTTCCTTTACAACGCCAAGACCAATAAGCTCGAGCTTCTCGATTTCGGCGCCTCAAGAGAATATCCGGATGAGTTCGTCACCCAGTATGTTCAGCTTCTTGCAGCGGCATCACGAACCGACTACCAAGCCGTCAAGGAACTCTCCGAGAGCCTTGGATACTTGACCGGTCACGAGAGCAAGACCATGGTGGATGCTCATGTTAAGTCGGTGCTCACTCTTGCGGAGCCGTTCCTTGGTTCGGCCCCTGAGGTCTACGACTTCCACGACCAGACCATCACCGAGCGCGTAAAGGCTCTTATCCCCGTCATGCTGCGCGAGCGACTTGCCCCGCCGCCTGAGGAGACGTACAGCTTGCATCGCAAGTTGAGTGGTGCCTTTTTGCTCTGCGCCAGACTTGGTAGCAAGGTGAGATGCCGCGAGATGTTCGAGGAGAGCCTGAAGAAGAATGGTTACACTGTCTAAAACAAACGATGCGATATCACTTTGTACCATTTGTATCATTACTGTAACAACAGGTAGAAGGGCTGCATACAGGAGAATCAGTTAAACACAAAAAGGCACCCAGGCAATAGGCTCGGTAGTGTCATGTACTCCTCGATAGAAGACGTAAATAGACCGTCCCTCTGACCTCAACCCCGCCTCTGCAGCTGATCCAACTCCTTCCTCTCCCTCGCAACAACCTTCTTGCGCTTCCTCTCGATCGTCCTGTCCACCTGCTTCTTCTTCATGTTTGCGAACTGGTCCACCAGCAGCCTCTTCTTCTGCTCCGCCCTCTTCAGATAGAAAGGCTGCTTGCCCTGCTTCACCAGATCCTTCTCGCGACGCTTGTGCTCCGTCATCAGCTCCTGTTCGCGCTCCTTGCGTTGTCGCGCCTTCATCTTGGACTCCATCGACAATAGCAGGCGCTTCATCTCATCCTTCTTGGTTGCGTCCTTGGTCTTCTTGATATCGGTGCGCAGCTGCTTCATCTCGTCCGCACGATACTCGTCCAGGAAGGAGTATGCTTTCCTGGCCTTGGCCTCATCATAGGGACCGCTGAGCGGATCGAATCGTGGGTCGCGCACCTCCCTCTTGGGCACGGCGATGACCTCGCGCTTGCGGGACACCTGTCTCTTACTGGACATTTCGGTGGGTGCGTGCTTGCTCGAGCGCTTGGCGATATCGGCGGCGGACTTTGATCTTCTGGAGTTGCTGGCCTCTTCGGGTCCAGAGTCTGAGTCGGAGTCCTGATCTGAGGACTCGCCTGCTGCGCCGCGCTTGCGCCGTCTGTTGGATGCTGGCATGGAGGCTTGGGCTTTGGCGAGGGCACCGAATGAGACTGACGAAATGTCGATACTCGGCTTCTTGGGTGGGGGCGCTGTGTCTGACTATGAGAATGTCAGTACAATTTTCTTTTTCGCAATTTGTGATATCGAGAGAGTTTACCTCTTCATCATCATCTTCCAGCTCTTCCTCATCCTCATCTTCGCTCAGCTCATCCCCCTCCACGTCCATCTCCTCGGGCCCGCTGCTGAGGTTCTCATCGATCTCGACCTCTTCTTCTTCTCTCCTAGGTCTTACTCGGCGCTGAAGACCGCCGAATCCTTGTTTTCTCTTCCCAGACAGCATTTTCTTTGGCGCGATGACGTTCTGTTGGTTGCAGAGGAAGAAGGCAGCTTTCAGAATCACATGGATGAAGTCTACCTGAGTGGCCATGAATAAATTTCAGTGGGTCTAAGCTGTCACTTGGCCTATGGGAAAACGGGCTCTTATCGATAAGGATCTGAAAGCCAATTTCTCTTGCGACACGACACAGATCTTTTCCATGCACCTCTATAGCATGCCAAAGACTGCATTTCTTTAGATTCCCTTATTGACAATCTCTTTGATATCAGCTATTTTGACTTTCCGTCAACTTCGAGACCCAATCGGAAGCTGAGACTGTCCCACGATCCTTTAGACCCGCTCATGCGCCCCTCGATCTCCAAGATCTGCCCTGGATCTCTCCCAGCTGTCTTTCGTCAACCCGTTGCATATCAACGCCGGGCTGTGAGTGCCTCTAATCGGGGCCCAACACCTTCGCGGAAAGGACCCCGCCGGTACAATAAAGGGTCCGGAGTACTTAAATTGCTCCCCAACCTATCGCCAGTCCCCGGCTCACATATCTACAACATGGATATGCCCAACATACAGTGGTGGGCCAAGCCCGCCGCAAACACCACGGCAGCTCCCAACCAGACGAACGGCGGCTTCGCGATACCGGGACTCGGAAACAGCACATCCAATAGCTCCTTCCCCTTCCCACAATCTGCGCCGAGCACAAACAATGCACCCGTTGCGCCGGAGCAGGTTCCTTCTCCCGTAGTACCGACAGGACCTCGCGCAAAGTAAGCCGACGACGACCCCCATTCTCCCCTTACCCAAGCTCACTCTTTCCAAGCAGACCACCGATGAGCGATCGCGACAAGATTGTGGCCCCCAGCCTCGCCTCAGGCGGCGTCCCCGACCCGACCGCAGAGTACCTCCAACGCGCCTCCATCCCCTCCACCCTCCTCCCCTCGCCGAAGCCGATGTTGGTGGTTATGGACCTCAACGGCACCCTTCTCTTCCGACCCAGCCGCCGCAACGCGACCTCCTTCATTGAGCGACCGCACGCAAAGCGCTTCCTGCAGTACTGCCTCGACACATTCCACGTCGTGATCTGGTCCTCCGCGCGCCCCGCCAACGTGCAGTCCATGTGCGACCAGCTGCTCCTTGGCGCGCCTGGCCCCGAAGGGCAAAAGGATAGGGCCATGTATCGCCGCCGCGTGCTGGCCATCTGGGGTCGCGACCGTTTTGGTCTGTCCAAGGCCGACTACAACACCCGTGTGCAGGTTTACAAGCGTCTAGATATGGTCTGGAACGACCCGCGCGTCAAGGGTTCTCACCCGGATATCGCGACGGGAGGGCGTTGGGATCAGAGCAACACGGTCTTGATCGACGACTCGCTCGAGAAGGCTCGGAGCGAGCCGTTCAACCTGGTGCGCATCCCGGAGTTCTTTGGAGAGGAGGCCGAGCAGGGCTTGGTGGTTCCGCAAGTGCACGACTACATCAACTCGCTGTGCTATCAGTCTGATGTTAGCAGTTACATGCGCACGAATCCGTTCCAGATGAGGGACGATTACAGATTGGAGCCTCCCGCAGAGCAGTGAGGTAGGGTTGGCGTTCTTTGTGGTGGGTAGGACATTCATTAATTCTCAGGAAAGACAGTTTCGGACGAGCATGGGCGAATTAAGACGGTCAACCTCATAGCATCGAGATACCCATTTTAAACGTATGCAAAACAGAACACCAAGCAGCTTCACGATCGTGATTGAAAAAAAGTACTTTTGGTTGAATCAGGAATATCCTGCATCTATTGCCTAGTCCTAGTAACTCGGCACACAGCCTCTGGCATTACGCGCAAGATATTTCTTCTCGGGTCCATAACATCGTCTACACACCCCCTTTTCTGGTCGTAAACTCGTTTCATCTCTGCCATAAGCCATGAATATTCCATCACCCCCTATTAACAAGGTGATTCGCTTATTTGAAGACCTTGCCGTCGGCAACCTGGTACTCCTTGCCGTTGTGGGTGATGGGCTTCTCCCAGCTCCACGAGTCGGAGACGTACTGCTTGTCCTCAGGCTTGGAGGGGTCGAGCTTCTCGAAGTCGTAGCTCTCGTAGTCGGGAGCGACGTCGAAAGCAGGCTTGTATTCCTGGCCGCGGATAACGAAGGCTCCCTCAATAACGGAGTCGTTGTTCTGGCCGAAGACGGCAACGCATCCGAAGATGAACTTGCGGGAAGCCTCAAGGCGGTTGTTGAAGCCACCAATAAGGTTGTTGGACATGAAAGTCATGGTGAGCTCGTCGTTATACTTGTACTTGACCTTCCAGAGGGAGAACTCCTCGAAGTTGGCGTTGGACCAGAACCAGTTCATGGCCTCATCGTGGTCCTTGATGTTAGAGTACTGGCGCTTCCACTCCTCGAGGTCGAAGGTGGCGCGGGGGAGCTCAGCAAGAGGGTGCTTGGGCTTGGGGGCGGCGGGGGCCTCCTCAGCGGCGGGAGCAGCGGGCTTGGCGGCCTTAGGGGCGGCCTCCTTCTTGGGCTGCTCGGGCTTCTTGGGAGCGACGTTGGTGAGCTTAGGAGTCTCGAGGTACTCCTGCTTGTCGGCAACCGCGGTCCAGATGTCCTGGTTGATGATGGTGTCGTACCAACGGGTGACGCTGGGGTTCTCCTGCCGCCACTGCTTGTCGAAGAAGAACTCGAAGCCACGGGCAATGATGCCAGCGGCGAAGAGGTCGGCAAGGGTGATGCGCTCGCCAACGAGGTAGGTGTTGTTGACGAGGTGCTCCTCGACAACCTTGACGGCCTTGAGGGCAACCTTGGAGGAGTCCTCAACGGCCTTCTTGTTGTACTGGTCCTTGCCCAGGAGAGGGCGGTACCAGGCACCCATGGGGGGAAGGACCTCAGAGTTGAAGAAGGACATCCACTTCAGGATAGAAGCGTAGCTGAAGAGACCTGAATTAGTCATGTGTTGTCATCGTCGGTGGCTGGTAGACTGTGACTCACTCCTGCTTGGTCTTGCCGAGAAGGGTAGTCTTCTCGTTCTGGGAGGTGACTGTCATCTGGTTAGCTGATTTGTCCGGGGGCGCGGTTTCGTTGCGACGATAGTTGGACAGATGAGAAATTAGAACTCTGTCCACACGGAATTTCAGACAGGGATGACAGTAATTGTTGTACTAAATCATCATATCGAGGGGCGGCTTGGTGTTGTGGGAGGATTGATGCCCAACGGAGGGCGAGGCTTTTGTGACTCAGGGCGGACGTACTGTAGATGGCAATGGCGATGCACTCAGAAAGAGGGTAGCCATCCTCGCCGAGGAAGGCGGGGACCTTGCCGAGCTTGTTGGCCTTGAGGTGCTCGATGGAAGGCTTGGTGGTGTCGGCCTCGATGTACTCGAGGTCAACGTTGTTGGCCTTCGCGACGGCGCGGATGGCCGTGGTGCGGGGGTTGGCCTGGAGGGGCGACACCAGTCAGTAACAGATTCCCGGGATTTGCGCCGTGAACCGGTAGACGCAGAAAAAGTCAATTGACGTTGTTTACTTACCGGGTAGGTGAAGAGCTTGCCGAACGCCATCTTGATTTCAGTTGAGCTGACTGAGAGATGGAAGGGTATCAAGAGAAGAGTGTGTGAGGTGATGGACTGAGGAGAGAGAGAAGAAAAAGTTCCCCGCCGTCGAAGGTGACTGCAATTTTTTGAATGAAACGGCAAAATTTCGAGCGCCAGTGGCGGGGTTGGGTGGCCCCTCATTCACAGAGCTTCCAGGGCAACCAGCTGGCTGTGGCTCGAATCGAGGGGTTGTAGGCCCGAGCGCCCTGTAATCGTGGCTGACGTATCACATAATCATCCGATATTCTGCCGACTACCGCGACCGACCGCTTAGAGGAAGGAAAGATTTCTGCTCTGTGAAGACTGAAGCCACATTGGATTGCACGACATCGCGACGACCGCCCCATCGACGAGGGCGTTCACCGAGGTCCCAGCGCAATGTCGACCATACGCCATGGCCTGCAGAAGACGCTCTGCCTGCGTCAAACGGCCAGAACGCAGCTACTGAAGCCGCAATGGCAGCGACCAAGCTTCCAAGTGGGCGTCAAGAGCATGGCGACAACGACCAACCCCGAACCCAAGTTCACCGCGCCCAGCAGCAACGTCGATGCACCCCCCGAAGAGCCGTTCGTAGGCATTGAGAGAGCCCGCCCCATCCCCGTCTCCCCGTCCTACTTCTCGAGAGAGCCTCACTTCAACGATGCGTACATCAAGCTATCGACCCTAGTGCAGCGATATCAGCACCTCCCGTTGGCGCCGCCCGAGATGGTCCCTCGACAACTATGGAAGACCCTCAAAGGGTATCGTACAACATACGGAGAGCCGGTCAAGGCGATGCCTTACAGTCAAGTCTTGTCAATGGTCAAGCGGTTACATCAAATCTACCCCAAGATGATGCCCGAGGAGGTCAAGCTGGCTCTCCAGGAGTTCAAGAGAGATATCGACCCGTTCAAGAACGTTGCCAAGGTCACTCCTCTGGACAAGCACGGCCGCGCTCTGGGCATCGGCCGGAGAAAGACATCGAGCGCGCGCGCCTGGGTTGTGGAGGGCACTGGCGAGGTGCTGGTCAACGGCAAGTCTCTGAACGAGGTATTTGGCAGGATTCACGATCGCGAGAGCGCCATCTGGGCGCTTCGAAGTACCGCGAGGACGGACAAGTACAACGTGTGGGCGCTCGTGGATGGCGGCGGTGTGACTGGTCAGGCCGAGGCCCTGACATTGGCAATTGCCAAGGCTATGTTGGTTCACGAGCCGGATTTGAAGAGGGCATTGAGAAAGGGTGAGTACAGATTATTCGTCTTCCCGAAGTGCTGCTGTTTGAAAGTATTGCTGACATGCTTGGGCGCTACCAGCCGGCTGCATCACCCGCGACCCGAGGAACGTGGAGAGAAAGAAGCACGGCCACGTCAAGGCCAGAAAGAAGCCTGCCTGGGTCAAGCGATAAAGCGCCTCTCACCAAATTTCGCGGCGATGATACCGGAACACGTACCATACCACTTTGTTGTACCACCACCCTCGTGTATTCATAGAAAAAGGGCAGCTCTTACAATGCCAGCCTATGATGTCCAATCGGCCTGCGATATATGAATGGCCACTAGCGCGAAGAGCAATGGCTCCGTGATGATGAACTGCGCATGGTCATCGGTAATGACTGGACAGGCCAGCTTGGCATCTTCTGCCGCTAGTGCAATCAGTCTGCTGGCGTGCAAGGCGACATTCGGTCGGCCACTCCGGGTTTCCTTGATGGAGTTGGCGTCGACAAATAGCCACTGGGCCATTCCAAGATTAGCAGGTCGTTGTACAGCGTGATTTAGATCAGAATGGTAAGAGGTCGTCAAGCTTAGCACAAAACCAGGCGAGCCCCCTGCCCGAAAACCTGAGCCAAACAGTTCGCGGAGAAGCAACGTGGTGTTTCCAACCTGCATCCCGCGCTTTGCTGCGAGCAGGCCGGATGACACCCACATAGGGTTGGGAGCTATTGATCTCGAAGGAGGCGGTCGATTCAAGAGACAATCAACATATCAGGGTATGAAACGCATTGAAGCGAATTCCATGATCAACACTTGGGCATACGGGAGTGTGGTTCCTTGGTGATACGAAAGATTCGTAACCAAATGTTCAGGGCCACGCCGACGGCAATGCTATTTTCTACCATGATGTCGTCTGGCTGATACGGGGTCATTTAACTAGCGCGTGCAATGACCACTTCTGACGGTTGACGGTTGACGGTTGACGGAGTGGCCGTCAATGGCCTCTGGCGCGCATTGAAACCGGGTCTTGGAGCGAATGAAAGGAAGCTTTCGTGTGTCATTATCAGGCCAGAATCCAAGGCCACAAGATGGCACCTGTGTAGACTGTAGAGCAGCTGCGGGCGGAATTGAGGTTGAGGATGCAAACAACATTAAAAGGGTCCGTGTGCATGCGCGTCGATTTGTCTGGTGTCGAGCCTAGTGGTGACGACCCCCATCGCCAGCGTTGCAGAAACGCGTCCGGCGAGGGCCTTGTTTCAATTTCACACACAAGGTCACCCCTAAACGGAGACGACAGCGAGGGCACAGATGCTTGGGCCGGTGCGCCCACGGAAGAAGGGCTCTAGAAGCATGGAATGACTGAATCGAAGGTGCGTGGAGCTGGTTTCACACCTTGTGTCTGTCTTTTTGTTGACGGGATTTTAGTCCCGTCGGTGATTTATTCGGACGGCCACACGATGGACGCAACACGAGTCGCCTGGTTTCACCAGATGATGGATGGCAGCCCCGAAGTTGAAGCAAACCTCTCCGAGGCTCTGGGTATTGCTCATGACAGAGGAACGAGAGAACAAAGACGCGGTTGAATTGGAAGCCATTCATCAGCCTGGGCGGACGAGGCAGCGAATGGGGCGTACGAGTGGTTGTCGATGGGTGCTTGAGACGACACAATGGCGAGTGAATGAATGTGTGGTTGAAAGGCTGTACTAGGATTTAAGCAGACGGTGACGTGATGCGAGAACGAGGCTAAGGGGTTGGTCGAATTGCGTTCGCGCAGTAAAGCAACACTTTGCGAGGCCGTGGCATGAGTGGACGACAGCATCAGACTCAGTCTCGGGAAGGATCTCTTGTGCTGATTTCAATGATGGCGAGTGACAATCTCATGGCAATCTGCGGGGATCAACCAAGCGTGTTGAGATGATCGACGGTGGTCGCCTTGTAAGCTGTGCGAGGCTGAATGGCCCAAAATATGTTGGACGACAGCGTAACGGCCCAGGCCTTGCCGAGGGATGGGCGCGATAATGTACGTAGTATAGGTACGGGACCACACCACTCAACGCTGATTGATACCACCACCACAACTCATGCTTCAGGGTGTAGGCATAGAGAGAGTTATTGATGGTGATGAAGCGTAAGATACCATACCTACAAAGTTGGATCATTGGGCGGTTCGATTCCGCATTCCCACACCCGACTTGACGTAGGCGCCGACGGCAAATGGTTCGGGCCTTGGTTATTTGGAGTTTTGATGTGAACGGCGGTATTCGGCAAGCCACGGACGTTGAGTCGGGGATTTGAAGAAGGGACACCGGCTACTAGTCGTGCCGGTGTGTCACGAAAGACGTCTCTAAGGCGTCTTGGGAAGGCGTCAAAATCAAGTGTCCTTTTATTCGCAAACCGCCAACCAAGCGCGATTCTGGACAGGTTTAGCGCGTGCTTCTGCAAGTTTTGCCTGCCGTGCCATGCTTCCGGAAGTTAATAAGTCCATGTGCAGAGTATCCGCAATCTTTGAAGTCAAGGACGAGGTTGGCACACAGGCTAGGTAGGTAGGTTGGGTTGGAATGCAATCAACCCGACTGGAAGAGGGCTAGTAAGTGGGTTGGAGATGATTTTTTTTTCTCTTTCTCTTTCTCTTAGGTTTCGATTCCAAGGCGCCTGGTTGGACAATTAGCTCGAGCTAGGTGAGTTTGAGTGGGCAAGTTCGTGATTGGCACTCGACGTTGTAACCACACCATTATCCAACATGCTAGGTCCAAGGTCGGAGGATTGGCTAGTGCCAAAGCAAGTTCCGGTCTGCAGTAGGTACGGAAACGCGTTGACAACGGCGTAACGGCGCGACGGCGCAACGTCTAATATCTTAGCCAGTGGAACCGTCTCGGTGTACTGCGTAAGGTGGTGCGTCGAGAAGGAGCTGCAAGGCCACGCGAGGAAAAATTGAGGATGTGAACGACCCAGCTCCGCCCATGGCCCACTCGGGATTCGGGGGCAGTCTTGACTTTTGAGAATGAAATAAAATAAAAAATAGCAAAAAAGAAGACAGAAAGAAAGAAAAAAGAAAGCTAAAGAAAAGAAAAGAATAGAAAAGAAAAGCATGAGACGCTAGTCCTATCTGTCATTGAGTCGGTACGTACCTATCCTTCATCTTGGGTCTTCCTTCCCTTGAGGTATGCTGCTATTTTCCAGAAAGCCTCGACACGGCTACGGCAGGGTCCGATTGCGATACAACTGAACAAGGCACGACGCGAGGAGATGCATAGGGCTCAAACGGATACTGCAAGTTTGCATCCTTCTCTCATTTCTCATGATGCATCAGAGCCGTCCTGATGAAATCTCGTGCTGGTGGGCCTGAAATAGCGGAGCTGAGCTCTACGCCGGAGATGCCCTGGATGGCGATGCACCAAGATCCCCACCATGCAGAGTCTGTGAGTAGCCACAAGATCGCGATGGCTGATGCTGGACTTACATTGGATAGGTAGGTACTATCGTTGGATATTGGCAGCCCATAATCCACGTCCATGCGGCCGTCGGGTACCATAATCAAGTCCGAGAAAGAAAGGACAGGCAGGGAGACGGAAAATTGCGTTGGCAATTACACGCATCTCAATCACATCACGCCTCGCCAAGGCAGGCACATAACCTTACCTGAGTTCAACTGAAGAGTGTGTCCGCACTCTGCAATTATCATTGTAGGTCTGTTTCGATCCAATGCTAACGAGCACTGGATGCTAAGGCAGTTGCTGCCCGGTGCCAGAGGTGTAACGTCGTACCTTCCGGGGAATGTTCCGGCTAATGCAATGCAAATGACAGGAGGACCTCGACGTGTTGCATCCGCTCGTCAATCGCCATCTTTCAGCTCAGGTCGTCCCAACTTCATCTACCTCGACCTCGGTCTCAGACGTCTGTCGACGATGTCCAAACCACCACCATCTTTATAACTCCAGTACCTACACTACACTACACTACACTACACGACAGTTCAGCTACGCATCGTGATTCAACTTGATGGAGAGCGACAGTCCAATCACCATTTGATCTCCACCTTCTCGGTCTCCTTCGCAAGCCTCCTTCTACGGTACCTTATTAGTGTACGCAGCATGCGCGAAATGTCGCATTCAAGCACGATCCCTGAATCGCTAGGGTTCGCGTGGCTCTCCCCCAATGCCAGAAATCAAAAGACCCTCCACCGTACTCCACGTCTCCGACCCTGCAGCAGCGGAATGGATTCCCAAGCCACCCAGCACCCGACGGCGTCCATGTACCGGTACAGCCGCGTTCCGTACCCTCCGAACCACTCAAGCAAGGCACCGGCACTCGTTCAGGAACCCACCAGGCCCATGTTTTCAACCCTTGTTCTCCGACAAGGGTTCGTCGGCGCCTTCTTCGACCTCACTTGCTCTTCGTCAACTGCTTCCCCTGGACACCACGACAGCTCGGCAAGGAACATGGTTTTAACTTTCATCAACTTCAACACGCGTTCACTTGCTCAATCCGCCCTCGCACAGGTAGAGGTACCTGCTTGCTTGTTCTGTTCCCGTTCTGCAGTCATCTTCTCATGCACCAGCACCGCACCTCCTCCTGCAGCAGCTGCTGCAACCATCAGGACTGAGAACTGCCTGCATAACACAGGCACAGCAGGCCTGCCGCTCAGCCAGCAAGCTAGCTACATTACCTTATGCACCAGCTCGACCTCTGCATAGCCAACCCTTCTCGAATGAATATGCCACCACCCGACCCAGCGCCTCTGTCGTTGCCGTTGGCGTTGCGTTGTCGCTACTTGGAAGAACGCGCGCTCAGATACTCGTGGGTTATTGGCATCCCATGGCCGCAGCAAAGTGAGGCTTCAACTACATGAACCATTGGGCATCGTCAAGTCTCACCAGTTGCCGAACCCGGTCTCGTCAGGCCTTCATTACAATTTTTTTTTCTTGCTCACTTGCAAAAAAGGGGGCGCCAGGTCCTTGGGTGTATCAACTCGGCTTGCCCCCTTCTCAATATTCCAAATGTCGGCCTGTCGTCTTCATTCCTTGCATTCCATTGGTTTTCACTGGTCAGAAACTCGCGGGATCGGAAGCCTCTTCCTGTCTTGTCTTGACTTGACTTTTACCCCACCAATTACCACTTTGCCCAATTTTTCTTGGGGGCCAACTCGGACCATTTCCCAGCGGGATATGGATTTGATTTTTCTGGTCCATGTCTTCGATTTCGAGACGGCTCGAATCACAGCATTCCGTGTTTGCCAGACAGTCGGACCAGGCTGGAATGAATCGCAGCAGAGACTCGAATGCTGTCGCTGTTCACTGGACCCTGAAACTTGAGGAAACGGGGAAGCCTTCGCAACAACGAACATCTGTCCTTGGCCAACGAGCCCGACGTGAAAGAACAGGGCCAAACAGGCGTCTCGAAGTCCAGTAGCTGACGGGCTTGGCTATTGGTTGAGCCGGAGGGCATGATGAGCCGACGAGTAGGGATACAATCATTGCACGATTCAAGAATCGAGTAAAGTTGGGCCCTGATTAACGGCTACCGGCCACCGTAACGCATGACGGTCAAGCCACCGAGTTCTGAACCTTCTGTCAAAAGACATCACTGGCTGTTGCGTATGATGAAAGGCTCTCGAGAGCATGGTTCATCGTTGTCCAGAACATCTGAAGTGTGAGAGAGTCCAACGGCTTTGTCATGCTCTCCCCATATTCCTCTCCTCTTTTTCCTCCGCTCCGAAGCTGACGATCAATCTGTCGCTCCGCCATGTACAAAGAGTGGGTGTCGACAATCATCCATGTACGTCATTCGGCATCGGCAGTGCATCGCGTCTCGCCTCGCCAATGGAGCTTTCAAGACTAATCATCAACTTATCTAGCTCTAGGCCAACAGTGCGACCACGACGAAATTCAGGACCGGCCACGGTGCCGCGGCAGCAGCAGCATCGAACGGGGACTCTCGGCGGAAGTCATCGTGCCGGAGAAGGAGAGCAGGAAGGAAAGAATTCACAAAAGAGATGCAAGCAATCAAAACAGTTAATTACTGGCCTAGTGCGTGTATCCCCCGGCCGGGACGCCAGGGGAGGTGGATGGCGCAGACAAGGGTTACCGGGCTTGTCTCAGCGCGGTAATAAACAACGCCCCCAAATCCAGCAATCTGGGTGCTCACAGACTTTTTTAACTTTTACGATCCCTCCAGCTCATCGTCCGGGGGGCTCGTCATTGGCATCGCACCGAGGGAAGAGAGAGGCAGGGCAAGACAGGGTCCTTTTGCCATGCCCTCCGTCCATCCATCCATCCATTCATCCACCCAGCCGGCACCCATAGCTTCGTGCCCTTCCAGCTGGGCTTCCACTGCAGTTCCAACGGCCGCGGCCCCGATCGGAGGAACTCAATCCTCGGATGAGAGAGGGGTTGCAGCGCAGAAGACTGAAAAGGTTGACTAGACTGCTCACCCTAGGAGATTGGGCTCAACTTTACGCAGAAATCGAAACGAAACGGGTAGCAGTGTGGGCGGCAGTTGGACTATCCAGCTGCCAAGGGGCAAGTATCAAATGTATAGCCGAACCACGGGAGTGAGTGAGGGAGGGCACATATCAAGCAAAGGCAAGAATCAAAGCCCGCTCAAGACGAGCAGAGCCAAGGTCGAGAAAGTCAAGGCGCATGCGCGTGTGAGAATCCGGCAGTACAGATACTCATCTCACCTCGGTGATTGTCCACAAACGGATACAAACACTCGTTAGAAGGTACGGTACTCGACTCGACCGGACGTGCTCCGAACCACCATCATTGCCGCGAAACAGTCGAGAGGAAACGAAATGGTGGGAAGAAGTAGAAAAGAACCAACAAGACGACACGGCATACCTCCATTGCAATCTTTCTCTGGCTAGTCCGCTGCTTTGCTTTCATCTCATCCGTCCCATCTCATGTTCTCCATCCCCTTCTTCTGCCTTGCTGTATGCTGCGGCTAGCATGGTCATGGTCGTGCCAGACCAGCTCTCGTCCCGTTTTCCATCTACAGTAGCAATAATAAGGCGCCGTAACTCACATTCAAGTCCATCTGTACCAGGTTCTGTCTGTTTGGATACACCACCTTTTCACATATCTCACACCCTCTTCATCTAGTCGCCTACCTAACCTAACATGGCTTACCAAACCAGTTCAAACCACACCACAACTTCTCAAGCTTTCTGCGCTTCTACATTCCTGACTCCTCAGGGCGAACCCAGCGCAGAGCACCTGACAAGACCTGACTCTCTATTCGCAAACTAGCCCCGGTTATGGGGAGTGTGCCACTCGGCTTTGGCTCTGGTGCATAAGCCTCTTTATTTTATTTTTTATTTTCTCCTCCCACCCTCTCTTCCGAGTTTCTCACACACTCTCTCACACACACAATCTGATCCCTACACCTTACTCTGTCTCTCACTCACTCTCTCTTCCTCTCTCTTCTGGTCGCTGCTCATCATTCGTTACGTGTCACTATACGGTGCGGCCGACTGACTTGCTGCTCAACTTGAGTCGTACCTGCTCATCCTCATACTCGTGTACATGGCATCTCCCAGATGAAGTATCTATCATACCAATATTAGGAACGAGGGTACTTCAGATACGAGTACCTCCCCCGAAGTGTATCTCAATTACACCCCCTTGTCAGCCGCTCTCTTCTTCCAATCCATCACCAACTCCAACACAAGCGCAAACCCACCCTCCACTGCGAGAGACATTCGCTCGCCCACTCACACACTTGCTCTCTCACACCCACGTCGAGGCTCAACGTCCACACCCATCATCTGTCGCCTGCATCTCGTCCAGACTGTCTACGCCTCTTTTCCCAGAGAATCGGATGCCAGTCAGGGAACCCCCAACCACAAATACTGCCTTGCAGATCGCTGCATAAGGTCCCTCGTTCGGCCGACTACTACCAGCTCCAAGTCCATCCAGAAACTCCAAATCCATCTCCAACTCCATCTCCAGGTTCGGTCCTGGTATCCAGCTCCAGATTCGCAGCTCCCTCCAACAGGTCCAATCCTCCCGTCCACCGCCGCCGCCGCCGCCGCCGCTACGGCCGGTACGCTATTTGGCGCCGCATTTACTTTTTACAGGAGCTTGTTCGGGCTGCCACGCGCTTTCACCTAGGGGAATCCCTTTGCGAAGACGAACTCGTGGGCGGCAAGCATTGGGCCGGTTTGGCCTCTCGCGGTACAACCGCTTTTAGATTACATCTGGGTCTCTCCAGTGCGTTACGAGGTTCAGCTTGCTTCCTTTTGCGACCATCTAGCCGCACTCGGATTGAATCTGCCCTACCTCACCCCACGGAACGGATACTTCCTCGACGACGGCTCTGTCTGCCCAGGTTCATTACTCTTTTTGCTCTACAGACACGACCATAACGGTGTAATACTATTGTTCCCCCGTGTCTGTATCGGCTCGGTCTGATCTGGTTTAGTCTCATCCGTCCTGGCACTGACTGACTGGCCTGACCTTGGACTTCACTAGTGTTCCTGGACTTCCATTGTTGGTCTGTTCTCTCCTCTGGATTGGATGCTGGAAGACAGGCGCTTGCCTGCTGGTCTCCCTCGCGGTCACTTTTCGCTCTTACATACATTCCACGTTGACTGAGGTGGTTCTTTTCCTTCTCTCTCTCCGCCTCACCTTAAGTTCCCGACCTACCATATCTAGTTCACCCCCGCAGGTCTCTTTCGGGGTTGGGACGTTGCTTTTTCCGTTTTTCCCTCTTATTACTTTTTTTACCTCTCTATCAATCCTTTCATTCTTGTGCTTCCTTCCCAGCATCGATCGGCTCATATCTGCATCCCTCCCATGTATAAGATAGACCCCGAGACTACCGTTCACATCCTCCACACCCAACGACCCGAACCCGCCCCATAACATCTCTCCTTCTCACATCACAAGCCTACCCTGTCATTCGCTGCCAGCCAAACCCCCTCCCCTTCTCAAGGCTACATAGACTGGCTTCTAGCCTCGCAGCACTAAGCTACGAGCAACAAAAGTGGCACCCGGTCTTGCTCCATCCACATCACGAGCCTCACCCCCAAGCCCCAGGCGGCAGAGCACAGCCTCGGGACACGGCCGACCACTACTTACCCTCTTCATCTCAAGACAAGATCTGTCCGCCCGGTCCTTTTACCACGTCTGGCGAATCGCATCTTCTGTCAAGGCGACTCGGTGGTCGCTGAGACCCTGGTGCGGCTTCGTTGCCAAAGCAGATCGCGCAAGGGCCGGCTTGTAATGTTGGACATCGTGGTGCATGCGCCGTCTGGGATCTTCCTGGTATCAAACCTGACACCAGTTTGACAACTCAGCGCGAATATCCACCCCATTCGCTGGCTTTTTGTTTACCAAAATCTAAACTTCTCTAACGACTCACAAGACAACAACGACTCGTCGCCAGTCGTCGTCTTGTCTTCCCGAACCTTCAGGCGTCAGGGCATGAAGGAGGCCGGCGCTAGCTTCGCCGAGCTTTGTCGCGACAAGCAAGACTGAACAGTTAACTTCCTTGTCTCCCCCATCCAACGAATCTATCCGGACCTTCCCTCCCAATTCAATTCATAAAAGCACCTTCTATTACCTGCGCCCGAGGATCTGCCAGCCCATCCCGTGCTGCCCTCTGCTCGGCTCGACATCAGACAGACCCTACATCGGCATCACACATCAGGCCCCCTCGCCCAAGGCAACGCTTCCTTACCTTCGTCTCTTTTGACACTTTCAAAATCTAACCAGTCGACACCTGCGTTACCTTACCTTCAGACGCGCGACTTAACCATCCGCCGCTGCCGCCCAGTCTTACTCGAGTCCAGACACCCCTCACCAACGAACAAACGCACGTCGGTACGTTGCTTTTGATTTAGGTAAAGCAAACACGTCGAGGAACCTCCCGGAACAGGCAAACGACACCAATTTTTCATCGTCATCGTCCCGTCGCGCTCGACCCAAACAGCAGAAGGATCAGAGGAGCAAAGGAGAAGAAGAAAAAAAAATCCTCCCTCACCAACTCCGAAGGGATTCGAGACCCACGCTGGACGGTCTTGTGACCGATCCAAAGGCCCCAAACTGGCCCTACTGTACACATCGCCAGCTCCGTTGCCACCGGCGCATACGGCAGGCTTGCCTCCGGAGTCGACCGGCGACCAAGCCCCTCGTGGGATGGACGATCCCAATCGCCGTAGGAGGCAGAATGAAGCGCCCATGCATCCCACCTCCAACCCAAGATACAACATTCAGGATCCCCTGCAGCAGCGCCGCTCCATGGCCACAGGTTCGACAGAAAGATACAATCGGCCGGCGCCGCTCAACACTTCGCCCTCACAGGGCCGGGGCATGGGAAGCACGGGTAGCTACAGCACGTACAACTATCAGGAACCGGTAGCAGGGTCTTTTAACACGCCAATGGCGACGAACACGATGCATTACCCCTCAGGATACGGCCAGGACGGCCGTCCGGCAGCGCAAAACTTTGGTGGATATAATGCGGCCATGACGATGGGCTACGACAACTTGGCTGGCGCGACAGGCTCCGTTTACGACAGCCAAGCGCAGTTCCAGCGGCAGCCCGCAGCTGCACCGATCTTACCAACAGACGTGTCGACGTCGTACTTCTCGAACGACCCGAGCAGTAGCACAGGAACCTCCAACCTTCCACATGCGCCTTCTGCAAGCGCCACCGCGACGGCTTATCAACAGCCGCAGATGGCGAACTACCAGACCAACATCTCCAACGTGGGCGGGATGCCGCAGCCGACAGCGAGCGCCGACGTTTCAATGGAAGAGCAGGATTATTCCGCAACAGGCGGCTTGGAAGAGAAATGGATGGAGTATCAGTCCGCTTTGCGGGGGGTTTTCCAGAACGTCCGCAATGGCGTGCTCGAGAGCGCCAGTCAGTCGCTCCTAGACGTTTCCAACTGGCTCTTGTCGCAAGTCGTCGATCTCGGTAAGTCTTGCGAGCCACTAGCATGCGATTCCGATATTTGCGCCGTGTTCAGTCTACTAAACTAGCCATTTATTGCAGGTCTCAACCTCGACGACCAGAACTTGCATGGGGACCGGATCAAGCTTTGGAACGATTTCAACCACGCATGGCTGTCTCTTTTCCAGATGCAGAAAGACTTGATGGAGCCCGGGCGACAACTGCAGCGATCGCAGACGCTAATCAGCAAAGAAGGACTGGAAAAGATGGGCAAGGAGCTGGTCCGACTTTGCGACGGTATTGAACGACACGGGCTGGTGGATTACCAGTACGGAGTGTGGGAGCAGCAGATCATCGAGAGTAAGCAGTAGCGCAATCTTGGCACGATTACACCTTGAGGAACGAAAAACTGACAGGCTTGCTCAATCTCAGTTCTCGAAGCTTGCCTGGATCTTTACGAGGCGAACGAGGAATCCGGCGGAAATGGCGGCGGGACCCAGGCAGCCTCGGGCTCCCATCACGGGAGCAGATAAGAAGCGTTTGGCAGAAGCCAGCTGCGCCTGCCCCTGCAACCATTTCGAGACACAATTGGGTCTATTCGGGAGCATGTTGAAGTGCCTGTAAACATACTCGAGGACGGCGGCGCTTTAGTGGAAAAAACTTCGCTGGCTTGTTCTCTACACCTTCTCGGCGGCCTTTCTCTTTTCCTTCTTCCCCAAATGTACATTCTTGGCATTCGGTCGTCTTGTGACAGGGTACGAGCTATCAACACGATGTCACGTGGAACTGGAGTTCATCGGGGAGGATAACTGCTCATCAATTTTGCATTCCAAAAGGTGGTCGGGCAGGTATCAGGTATCCATGTCAGCATCATGAATGGGGCATCCATTTTCTTACTTTGTTCATTTTTCTTTTTCTTTTTCTCCTGTTTTCTTTCTCGTTTCTTTCTTCTTCTTGGCCTTCTTTCCCCCCCTCCTCGGTGTCCTTTAGGCACAAAGCCCTTGTCAACGCCATCCAGAGGGCTGGTCAGGCTCAAGACGGGGCTGAACCGGATGTTACGTCCGGGAGACGGGGGGCAGGCCCTGAAGTACGACGAGGAAACGAAGCGAGTGACAGGTCTTGGACATTTTTTCATCACGGAAAGGGGTGGTAGCGGGGTGTGTGGTGTGTGGAATTTTGGAAACCGGTCATAGAAGGGCGTACCGGGACGGGAGGAATGAACGAGGAACGAACGAAACCAAACGGGCGGGTGGCAAAAGGTCAAAAAAGTGAGGCCGGATACTCGCAAACGAAGGGATGAGAACGAAAGCAGACCCCCAAAAGAACAAAAAAAGATGTGTATGTCTCCTGTAGAAATCATGTATACCTACGGACGTTTGGTAGTAGATCAGGCCGGGAATGCTCTCACGAGCTTTGCGTCGTCGTTTTGCGCGCGCGATTGGTTTATTTCAAAGTTGTTTGTTTGGATCTGGTGTTTGTCCGTTTACAATCGTCCGTACTTGTCGGTGTGAGCGGAGTGACTGGTTGTGCTACCCCTCCTCTCCCCTCCCATCCCCTCCTCAGCACACTTTTCACACACAATTCATCCAAGTGTACCTCGGGCTTGGTCACAATCGAGTCTGAGAACAGATAGAGGTGCTTTCTTGCATGAATGATGAGGAAAAGCAAATATCTGGAGCCTTACAGCTCGATTAGGGAGGCAAGATAGATATCCGACGAGCAGGGCCAGTCGTCGTTGTCGACTTGTCGTCCGCCGTTTGTGGCGCTAATGAAAGCCACCACACCACACCCACGCGCCTCACCGTCGATCTTTCTGCCCTACGCTTATTCGATTCAACAGCAGAGCCTTGCAAGCTTTCATGCGGGTGATCAGTGACTACAGATGGCCCGCCGTCGGCCGCGCGCGGGGGGGTGGGTTGCTGCCTCGAAAAAGGCAAAGATTGGAGGAAACTGCCCGAGAGGTATGGGGAGAAACACGAAAGAAAGAAAGAAAGAAAAAGATGAGGGGGATCAGCGCGGAATCGATTCGTGCCCAATGTTTCTTCGGCCGCCGGGTTGTCGTTGATCGTCCACTCTTTTGAGGCGGTGTACTTACGGACGGGGGGTGGACCGGGGGGGACAGCGAGTGGTCCTCGAGGCTTGGAATGACGACGTTTTTCTGCGCCGATCTCCCGCCTTGGAAAAGAGGCTAGTGACGCCAGATGTTGGGTTGTGGTTGTGGTTGCTGTGTGTGGTGGTGGCGGTCGTGGTGGTGGTGGTCGTGGTGGTGGTGGTGGTGGTCTAGAACCGGACCTATCAATTATACGGCTTCGGTACGGGTACGGTCTCGGTGGTTGGTACTTTTCCGGCCTGTTGGAGGGCGACGGAGGGGAGGGGGCGTGGGAAAATAATCAAAAAGATTTCTTCTCCGCAGCTTTCTTCGAGACTTGGGATGGACAACTCTCTTGTTTGGACCCTTGAAAAGGAAGAGAGAGAAAAAAGGTTTGGGCTGGCCACTAAGCCGTTTTGACAATGATGTCGAGAAATTTTACCCCTCTTTCCTGTTTGCCCCCCAGGTCGGGTCGGGCATCAATCGTGACCCGACTCCTCGATGATCTTAGTATACCGCGGCAATCGAGGTGTCTGGGATGTTCGAGAAAGGTGCTTGTGATTGCATAGCTCGGCAAATGAGGTGTCGACTGTTTTTGGTGACGGCGGATTGAAGGACGACGATGATGGATGCGTTTGCCAGTGATGCGAGAAGAGATCGCTTGCTTGCATGGACGGCTGCTGCTGCTGCTGCAGGGTTTCTTTTTGGTATTGGCTGTACATGCACGTTTTCTGCGGAAATGGCGTTTGCAAGACGCACTTTTATGCGGTTGCCTGGCCGGCCTATCACAGCTTTCTCGGTATGAGCTCGGCGCTGCGCAGTTACAAGAGGTAGCCGAGGTCTTGACGAACGGGCGAGCGGACGGCGATTGTCATGAGACTTGTTTGGTTCACGCTGTTCCGGATGTTGTTCGCTTCGGCTACCGGGGCCCTTGGAAAGAGAGGCTCGGTTGAGAATAGCAGGAAATAATAAGCAAGGGTCTGTTAAGCTGGTAGCTGGGAGATGAAATAGGTACGGTCACACAAACATGCTTCATCAAGTGTGATGTGATATAATGTGACAAGTGACGGGAACATTGCAGGAGGGCTGGGCGAGGCGTGAAGGCCCCGGGCTTGATTTGATGTTGTTGGACTGGCTGAGGTTGCGAGGGATCATGGGGCGGCGGAGTGCCCCGGCAGCTTGGGACTTTGGATGAGCGGTAGTGGTGGGGGCTTGACAGGCCAGACCACGCCGGTCTGCGTTGCACATATTGTGATATCTGTATCAATATGTCGATGGAGGGTTCGGACGACGAGCGGCAACGTGATACACCACAACGGGTATGTTGCCTGCGCCTTGCGATTATGCCTTTGCCTGTGTCGTCCCAAGGGAGAACGAACTACCTTGTTGGAGAAACAAGAAAGTGACTTACAGAGAAAGGCGAGGCTGGGGGATAAGGCGAGTGGCAGAACAGGGCATGGCGCCTGTCTCGGCCTGCGCATGATCTGGGGTCCATACTAGCTAGTGTAGATCGCCAGGGGATCAATATAGCTGTGCTGCCAAAACGAGGGAGATATTGAAACACGGCTGAGTGATCCTGGTTGTCTTGAAAACAGGGCTGCTGACCGAGATGGATACACGGCGCAGCAAGTTGGCGACAGGCGATATGCGATGCATTACGTTACCTCTGTCGGGCGAAGATGCGAAATTATTCCAGGGTTTGGTTCAGGAGAGCGGCATGCAGCAACTTCCAACAAGTTTGACGATATGCTACTCCGCTTTTGGCCGGTTGGTTGGTGTCGAGCCGTGCCGGTTCTCGCCTCAAAAATCCATTTTGGCCTTCGGTTCCAAGTCCCAAGTCCCGGCCGCGTTATCCCTACCTGTCTGTCGTCAAAGACAATTGTCTCGCCCGGGCGAGCCCAGCAATCTGGGAACCGGCGTGCGGGAGATGCAGATCTTTGCTCGGGAATAGCCTGTTCGTCCTCATGTCTTTGAACGTGCGAGGAGACAGGTCCAGGCTCGGAGGGGCTAGGTACGGGTATGCTTGCTCTAATTAGGTCGGCGTTGCTAGGCCACTTCCAGTTAAGCAGCGTTGCTTTCTGGCCTTGCCCTTTTCTTGCTATTTCTCGCCCTAAAATATCCCAGTACCATGGTTAGGAGTTCGTGTTGGGACAGGGGGTTGTGACTTGCTTGCATGTCTTTCACCATTTGTGTTGGCTCGCATATCCAGGGAAAATGACCTGTCATATTTTGCTTACCTGAGGTTTCTGGTCTCCACTGCACGAAGTGCCTTTTGGGGCGATAGACAAGGGGATCTGTATGCGAGGGGTGGGAAAAAGAGGTCCCTGTTGGTGTGAACAGACATGATCTGACCATCCACTGTGGAGCGAAACGGGGCTTCGCTGTCGGTTTGTACTCATACAATCGACTTCTGGGCGTTCCGTTTCTGGACCGGGTCTTCGCATGTGGCTTGCCCGAACAAGCCGGGAAAAGAAGGTTGATGGTCCGGTCCGGTAAACCCGGAGTGGATCCCGGCGGTTGACGGCTCCGCTCAGGCCGGCTTTGTTAGAATCCCTCACCGGGCAGACTCCTTGACTCAATCATTTGAGCAGCAGAACACCCGTCTTCGAGATTCCATGAGAAGGATATGAATCTTTTTGACACTGGCCCCTCCATAAGGTATGGGTAACATATAATTGGCACCACTAGAGATGCTAACTCCGGAGACACCCGCCCGTCCTCTGGCACCCGTGAGCACAGGACGCGCTGCAAACACGCAGCCTGCGTTTCTTATGCACAGTTCTTGCTTGTATCAGCCAGGGGAATCCCAATCTGCCACTGTGGCATCTAAGTTTGGCAAGTATTTGGTCAGCCTATTTGTGATTCTAGATCCAGATTCCCGGTACTTCCAAGTATAGAGATTTCCTTCATCTTAACTGGTAAAACGCTGCATTGGCACCGAGATAATTAGTTCTAAAAAACGCTTGTTGTATGTGTTTATAGGGTTTCGCGGTGCTCAGTATTGATAGACCAGTACCGTCCCTTTGGGAAACCCTATTCTTGCTTCACGTCGAGCAGTAACTATGATGCTGCTTTAGTTCCCTATCAAAGACATTGGTACCTTTTGAAACAGTGGCGGATTATCTTATGAAGTGGCGATTCTGGCACTAAGGCTCATGGACTGCCAGGTGTGTATCGACGAACACGCTCTTACATCTAGCGCCGTTGGGTTCTGCATTTCCCACTGGGTAGCCGAGACTCTCTACTTGACAAACTTATATAGACATGTAGAATCGTGCTTCTTCATACTGTCCTAATCTTATGAAGGGTAAAAACCCTCAAGTATGCTCAATACCATCACTTACGAACCCGAATGCCATCTATCATTTAAGAAGTTCCAATCACTATGCTCTCTATGCTTGATTATCTTTCACTTTCTGCAGACTTATTTAATAGACAAGCTAATATGATGAAAAAAAACCATTTTCGTCTTCTCGCTCGGCCTCTAGATTGGTTTTGAGTTGATCAAGGGAGTTATGCGCTCATGAAAATCGCCTTCCTTCTCGAAAGGAAGCGCAGCCGGTTGAAACATCGCAAATATTGTGAGTTCCCAAGCAGATGCATTGAGCTTTTTAGGGGAGATCAAAGCCTAGCAGAATACCTGGCAGGTTTATTGAGAATGCTGTGTGAGATAAGGTGTGCCGTTCTTGAGGTATGTCCATGCCGTTTATTAAGCTTCTAAAATGGTAGAAGGAAATCAATCAGTCGGTATCGCGTGTTTTCGGTAGAATCTCAATATTTCAGCCAATCGCCCCTCAGATATTGCATATGAGCACGTGGGAAAATGACCAACTAGAGCTTGACATGAACCCGACCATCTGTGCACGATGACAATAGAAGAAGAGAACAGCCCTCGACGAGACAGAGGTTACAAGCGTGCTCCTGTCTTGATACATATTCCCGGGCTGTACCTCTGCGTACTTGCTCGTGGGTTCTTGCCCCCTTCCGTATCAAAGAGCCTCGCCTTCAGGTATCATGATGTGCCTTGCATAATAAGCTGCCTGTAGCCCAACCTACTTTCATACAACGAAATGCTAAATGGAACGGCTTATGGAGGTGGTTTCTTTTTCATTCCGGCAATTATGTACATGTCAGTCAAGTTGATTTAAGACAAGAACAATGGACTGACGTTGAATCGCACGAGAGGAGAGTGGACAACATACATGTACAGGACCACCTGGCTTTCATGTTATGGGCTTTGGTGTCTGATACCGCATACTGTTACAGTCATTATCAATACACGCAAATGCGATCAGGGGGACAACCAAATCTGTGAAATAACTAAGTAACAAGCAAAGCTAGAATTTTATTGTCGCGCAGAATTTCCAAGAAAGCTGACTTGACTCAAAGTTGAAGCTGTCCAGTAAAAGATCTATGACGGAAGCCTCTGGTCGGTGAGCAAGTCAGCACACGCGAAGACGACAATGTCGCGTGCTAGACATATTAAAACATGTATCCTAAAGGCGATGTCCCAATTTGATAGAAGAGGAAATCCAAGCTACGCATTTGCAATCCGACCATCACAGATGTCTTGTAAAGTTTTATGCAGTGGTGTGATGCGTAGCGGCCCTCTCTAAATACTCTCAAGATATCTGACGATGAAGTCAATACTTGAGTATCCAGGCGGGAATCCTTACTAACCAAAAATTATATTGGAAGTCACCTTCTTGTTAGAGCGAGCTCCATACGCATAAGAGAAGGAAGACAAACTGTGTGCCCTGATGTCTTGAGGAACTTGTGCCGAAGTGGATGTGGTGAATGTTGTCGAACACACGTGAACAGCACTGGAGTCATGAAGGAGGCACCGAAACCACCCAGCAAGAGTACTCAAGCTGGCTTAAAAGGAGGATACTGGCGATATCTACAGGAAAGAAGTGCTCTGCGGTGTACCATGAAGAGCTCATGTTGTATTCATAGGACAACACCCCAGGGGATAGATATATCCTCGGTTCAACCCTACGGAGAAGGAATGTCACGACGGAAGCTAGGACTTGGTACAATTTTATCCCATTGTCTATGGCCCCTTGGCGTCTCACTTCAAGTAACGTAGCCAGAAAATGAAAGAAATATTGCTCGCTCGTCACTGCTTGTCATTGCCTGGTTGCCAATCGTTTTCTGACTATGCGGTTCTACGCATTCCATGCTTTGCACTTACTGCCACTGCTGTCCTCACGTCTGCCCGGGCAATTCAATACCGGGAATAGATACGGTACTGCGGGTAGTTGGAGTGAAGCCGAGGAGTAGCTGGCCACCCTCGAAGCAACAATGAGCTGCGGTCTTTCCCCGATGCCTTTTCCCCTCCGTCCGCTGCAAGCACCCTCCTCCAGGCTTAGGACCCACCAGGTCACGGATGTGTGTTGTTTTGACCAGTCCACTCAGTGAAAATAATTGTTTAACGCAGGGACTGGCGCTCCTATTCCCGCCATCATGCTCTCTCAGGCTGCCAGCGGCCTCCTTGGCTTGGCGCAGCAGTCTGGCCGGCCAGTCTACCTGATTGATGACTAATTGTAGACGACTAGCTTGTAGAACGCGCAACTCACCTCAGATTTGTGGTCTGTTATGGCCCTCCTGCCTGTTCGAATGATTTCGCCCTTAGCATGATATTCTAGAATCCGGGTCCAACCGACGTTAGGGGCTCCCAGCAACGTCAACAGTGCGGGGGAAAGGCTTGGAACTGAAAAAGACTTCGATTCAGACCGAGACGGCGGTCCTGACGCTGCCCTGCCGGGGTAATGTTGTATATCTCTACCTAGAAGAGTGTTGCAATTCATGTCTCATGATCCCGTGTTGCGCACCACCACTATGCTCTACTCTAGAATGTGTCTGTAACCAATCGTCAGTGCCCGATGCCTAGAATTAAGAGCTAAAGTCGGAACTTACCCAAAGTCATGCTCATGCTGACGTCCGTGTTCTCCACCATCTTGGTGAACTCCTCAAAGCTGATCTTGCCGTCCTTGTCCAGGTCTGCCTCCATAATGGTCTTGTCGACGATCTGCTGGAGCTGCTGGTCCTTCAAGTTGCTTCCCACCATCATCTTCAGGACAATGAAGAGCTCGCCATTGCTAATGTATCCATCGCGATCGATGTCGTATACCTTGAAGGCGAAGCGCAGCTTCTGCTCCTTGTTGCCCTTGGAAGAGAATGCGCTGAGACCCGAGACGAATTCCTGGAAATCGACGTCACCGCCACCGTCTTCGTCGAAAATAGCGATCATTCTGTGCGGAGTGTGTCTCAGTATTTGCTTCGGCGCTGGGAACGCCTTCATCGGCATGATTCATACCTCGTGGCCAGCGGGTTGGACGAGATTTGAGGAAGGCTGAGGAACTCATCGCGTTCGATTGTACCGGAGTTGTCCTGCAGAAAGGGAGTCGGTCAGCGAGGGTGCCACTTGCGACCAGGGTTGTCGACGATGCGCGAGGTCCTTGTCGGAGTCGAGATGAAGGGCAAAAAAGCAACTTGCCTTGTCCAGCTTCATGAAACGTTTCCTGAGGCGGTCAACCTCTTCTCTGTCAACTGCCTGACCGTCAGCACGCGCCCAAGTCTGTGCGACAAAGAAGTTGACTGCGGGGGAGGGGCTCACAGTTGGACCCCTGGACAATATTGTCCAACACGGCGCTGGTGGTGTTGCCCATGTTGGAAATTGGCGGTCGATCTCGGTGGGAACGGTGGTGATGCGCAATCCGTCCGGTGACTGTTATCGTCGTCGCAGTTGGGCTGTTGTCAAGATCGATATTCGCTGGTCCGCCGTGGGGTTCGCCGTGGTGAAGTAGGTGGTAGGGAGGAAGGTTTACGAGAGTAAGGCTAAGTACCTAACCTGCAGATAGGTACGGTGCGGGAGGCGTCAAGTCGAGGTAAGGCAGCCGCGGGCGCTCGTGATTGGCTTGCGTGCTGGATTCGGGCAGCTGAACGTGAACCCACCAAGGAGATGCTCACGCACGGGCCACTGCTTGGATTAAGTCAACCCCATCATTGGCTGAGGTTGATAGACGTACGACGTGAACGGCGGCGAGTATCAGATGTATTACCACCACATTTAAGTTTCGGGAGGATGTGAGATATCGGAAGCACATATGAGATGCATCTACATATTGAAGTGTTTACTGAACGTAAATCGCCATCCCATGAATGCAATTTCCACGGCTGTCGTGGTTGTTATGATGTTGGGCAGGCACAGCACGTGACTCTCCTTTTCGCGCCGCTCATCCTTGGATGGAAGGTACCAGGCCCAGAAGTCAGCGAGTCGGGCTGCTTTGCCCAGGTCCGATCCGGGTGTTGGCCCGTGCGTAAAGTACCTTCACGGCGCATTTACTACTGCAAGGTACACAACTCCCAGAGACCTCCTTGAAGGCAACGAGCGGTGCACCAGAAAAATTCTGCGCGTGGCATCTTCGCGGCAGAACACATCTCAACGTCACCTCATCAAGCAGCGACATTTCGACCATCGAAACAAACACCACAACAACGTTTTTTATCCTTCAAAACCCCAAAATCCCAAGTCGCATGCCCCCATATATGACTTGATCGACTTTTTTTGCGGATTTTCCGCCGGCTTTCCGCCTTCCACCCCCCACTTGCCACCATGTCTACGAGGAAAGTCCGAGTCAAGAAGTTGAGCGTCAAGACGCTGCTTCCGGTACTCAGAGAAGATGATATCGATCCTAGCGAATACGAATCTTTGACCACCGAGTCTCAAATCGCGACCGGTGTCGAGGCCGCTGAAGAAACTGTGAGTCACTTCAACTCCCATATCACACTTCAGATATCACGTGTCAGGTCATGTGATATACGGACCCACCTTTTTGCAGCCAGCCTGCCACGGCAGAGTACTGACCTTAGATGCATAGGAATACCATCTTCAGTCCATTCTTAAGGAGGCAGGCACTAGCAATGATCAGGAAATTCCTGTACCGCCTCCTCAGGAGAGTCAGATCAACTATGATCAACTCTACCCCAGTCACTTCCGCCAACCTACCTCATATATTCGCTTTTCACAAACCGTCGAAGAATGCATAGGCGTTTCCTATGACATGACAACTGAGGACGACGAATTTTTGAAGCAGTACAACTCAACAAAGAAAACTGTTGCCTCACAGCTGTCCGAAGATGACTTTGAGCGCATCATGGAGGTGTTCGAGGAAATTGCCTCAGAACAAACTCCTTTCGCATCAATAGACAACACGGTGGTTGCCTATGATGTTATGGTCCCTTCGCTCAGCCAGCTCGGTAGTCAGAAACTGACGGCGCATGCCAAGCACGTGTATGAACACTGGAGGTCGCGCCGGCAAGCAATCGGTAACAAGCCTCTGCATCCGAGTGTCAAATTCGAGACGCACCAAGAGAGTGACGAGGCCGATCCTTATGTCTGCTTCAGGCGGCGCGAGGCCAGGCAAACCCGCAAGACAAGGCAGAGGGATGTCCAGAGCGCCGAGAAACTCAAACGACTTCGCAGAGAGCTCGAGGATGGACGGCAACTCATCATCCACTCGTATGAGCGAGAGATGTTGAAACGCGAAGCCTTGAATTTGGACCGCTTAATCTTTGAGCAGCGGGCTAAGCTGAAGGAGATGAAGGTCAAGCTTGGTATCAAAACCGAGGACGAAGACCTCATCAACCAAAAGGTATGTCGCACCCCCCTGTCTGATGACCGGGCCAGAACGGAGGCTGATAGCGCACAGCCTCAGAAAAAGAAGCCAGTGGAGGCACCTGCACTGCAGAGACCGCCCGGCAACCACCTCCGTATTGCTGTACGGCCCGATGGGCGTTCCATGGAAGCAGATCTGTTGCAGCTGGCAGACAAGCTTGCAGAGAAGGAGAACGAACTGCGTGCGGACGTTGAGAATAAGATTCACAACCACCGCAAGTGGAACCAGAACCACGTGGATGTCACCCGAGATCCCTTATCCCCAGTCAAGGAGCAGGGCATGGAAGTGAACTTCAGGCCCGCCAAGACCCAATATCTTATGACTCCTCCTGCGTCTACATCGTCTGAGTCGGACGCCATGGATATCGACGATGAAGAGCCTTTCGCAGAGAAGAGCAATATGTCGGTATTCCAGTTCACTGCAGGTGGCGCAGGCGGCAAAGAGCAGCCACCAAACAGTCAACCAGCATTCCGCCGTCGTATTGGACGGTTGAATAGACTGTGGATAGATCGTCGGGGTATGACAACACCGCCGAGAATCGAAGGCGAGGAGTACTCGGACCGGTGGAAGTATGACCAGGACGACGAGGACGAGACACCGGTGTATGACCTGGATCCGTATGACACCCGGGCGTTGAAGTTCCGCGCAACGATCCCGTTGTCGCAGTATGTGTATCCGAGGCGGCAAATACCACAAGAGGGTTTGGTGAACGGCCAGGTGCCCCCGCAAGCCGCAGGAGTTGCCGGCAGCAGGCCGGCGCTACCGCAGCCTCCGGTTCCGCAGCCGCAACAGTCGCAGCAACCGCCGCAGCCACCAGCGCCACCCCAGGTGCCACCAGCTACTCCAGCCAAGGCTGCCGTTTCGTGAGAGCGGCTGCCGCGCACTCTCTCCATCCTCGGATGACATATTGTTGTATACCCCCCGGTGTTTGGTTTTGGTTTTTGTTGTTTTGGGATGTAAGGAGGGCCTGATGGCAGGCAGGACGGTTTGGCGTGGCGTTTTGGGTCGTGGTAGCTCCCGTGTAAAATATATGAATGTAAAGGAAGCAAGGCGACGGGAGTAGTGGACTGCGACCTGCAGGAAGACGAAGTCATGGAGAGAGGAAAATAGATTCCCCACCCAACGAATAGAAGATCAAGAATGACCTTCGAGCCTATCCTTGTGTGATGTACTCTGTTTCTTTCGATCTTGGGTGTTGCAGTCCCTGCGCTCGTGGCAGGAGACGGGCGTAGATGTGGCCGAACATCTGCGCAGACAGCTTTTGCAGCTGGCTGTTTGCGGGCGATAGAACTCGGATCGGTGGGTAACGGGCGAAGAAGATTGTAGAGCTCTTTGCGCAACGAGCGACGGGACAGGAGGAGGAACTGGTGGTGCTCTAGAGGGCGTCAATTTCTCGTCGTGCTGAACGGACAGTCGGTGGTGGAGGCAACTCGGGCAGCTCGCGACGAGCATGTGCTGGTTCATGCGATAGAGACTTTGTCTGGGTAACGTCTTCGGTTCTTCTCTGCTGGATTCACCCAGAGCCTGAGGGCATCATCGCAGTGGCAGAGCCCCGAGAAATTATGTGAAGAGGAGAGAGGTCGAAGGCCATGTCGTGCCTGGTTGCTGGCTGGCGTCAGCAGGACTACCTTTGTCTCGCCCGATTCGGCAGATCAAGTCCCGCAGATCCCTCGGCGCTCACGAGATACGGGAGCTAGACAGTTCGGAGCCATTTTACGAAGGAAGGAAAAGCAATGAGAAATTAGGGTACGGAAGTAGGGGAAGATGGCATAGTCCCAAAAGAGGGGAAGAGGGTTTTTACCAAGCAGCCCAGAAGAGGAGTATGGGAAAGCGAAGAAAGAATTGTGTACCTAGTAAGGTAAGAGAGAAGAGGAGTTCCACTTCGTCGAGGCTTGCCTGGTGGTGTGGGGATATTGCGTTGGAATCTCTAGCAACCTACTCTGGTTGTGTGAGCAATAAACGACCAGCCAGCTTCTTGGGGGGCATCGTAGGCACGGAAGAAGGAGCACGGAGCACTGAAGCACCGCCCAGCCCCTGTACGTCCGTCCCATCTCCTGGATTAGGTTGCTCTATTTTCTTCCTCTTTTGCTGTGTGTGTATCAATGTACAGTGCGTGTCGGATCTTTTTGGGGATCAAGTCCGCGCGGGACGGCGTTTGCCGCAAGCGCGAGGTTGGCTGAGCCGACCAGTCAGCTGCCCTACGATAGGCGTAGATTGGAAAGGAAAGGTAGTAAGCGGCCTCAGGTACGAATGCAACTTCTGACGCTGACGCTGCTGCTGCTGCTGCTGAGCCGGTGGGAATCTCTGAAGGAAGTGCGGACTAGGGTGTCACGGGCGCAGGCGAGCAAAGGGTCCGGCGCGGTGGGAAGTGCGGTTGTGGCAGCGCTTGCGGCAGGGGACTCAGACCCCGTAATTTCATCCACTTTTCTTTTCAGAGGACGGGACATCCCACCAGACGTTACCCCTCCTACGTCAACTTTTTCTGACCTCTTAGCCGTTGGTCCCTTGCGACGAGAAGGCGGGCAAAGACCGAATTGCGATATTTGCACAAGCGACGTGAGCGCATTGCATAGAGAGGTCGCATACACATCCGAAATCCAGAGACTTCGGTCGCAAAAGACGACAAACTAACAGGGTGGAAAGAGAGGGAAAAAGGAGGAGGGAACACCCCAAGAACGAAGCCATCGCGTCCAGCCCCATGACCGATATCCGACCCCCAAAGAGGACCCACGATCCCGACCTTTCCAACGACACACCCACACCACTCCCCGAAGCGGCACCCTCACCCTCGAAGCTCACGACGGCGACAATGTCCAAGAAGAAGGGCCTCATCGCCCTTGGCTGCGAGGGCTCCGCCAACAAGCTCGGCATCGGCGTGATGCTCCACAACGGCTCCGAGTCCACCATCCTCTCCAACATCCGCCACACCTTCGTCTCGCCCCCAGGCCAAGGTTTCCTGCCCAAGGACACCGCGAAACACCACCGTTCCTTCTTCGTCCAGATAGCGCGCCGCGCCCTCCGCGAGGCCGGCGTCTCCGTCTCCGACGTCGACTGCGTCTGCTTCACCAAGGGCCCCGGCATGGGAGCGCCGCTGACGAGCGTCGCCGTCGCGGCGCGCACGCTGGCTCTGCTGTGGGACAAGCCGTTGGTCGGTGTAAACCACTGCGTCGGACACATTGAAATGGGCCGGACGATCACGGGTGCGCAGAACCCTGTCGTGCTGTACGTGAGCGGCGGGAACAGCCAGGTCATCGCATACGCCGAGCAGCGGTACAGGATCTTTGGCGAGACGCTGGACATCGCGGTGGGCAACTGCCTCGACCGATTCGCACGCACGCTCGAGATCAGTAACGACCCGGCGCCGGGATACAATATCGAGCAGCTGGCGAAAAAGGGCACGCGGTTGTTGGACCTGCCGTACGCGGTCAAGGGCATGGACTGCTCGTTCTCGGGCATTCTTGCCAGCGCGGACATTCTGGCGGCACAGATGAAGGCGAGCCAGGCCAAGGGGGAGGAGACGTTCACGCCGGCGGACCTGTGCTTCACGCTGCAGGAGACCGTGTATGCCATGCTGGTCGAGATCACGGAGCGCGCCATGGCACATGTTGGAAGCAACCAGGTCTTGATCGTGGGCGGTGTGGGATGCAACGAGAGACTTCAGGAGATGATGGGCGAGATGGCTAAGGAGAGAGGAGGTAGCGTGTACGCGACGGATGAGAGATTCTGCATTGATAACGGCATCATGATCGCACACGCTGGCCTGTTGGCGTATGCGACGGGTTTCAGGACGCCCCTCGACGAAAGCTGGTGTACGCAACGATTCAGGACAGACGAGGTTCACATCAAATGGAGAGACTGAGACTCTCGGTCAATGTGGCATATACGGGCTTGAAATTCTATCGCTCTCATGCTTGCGTGATCCTCCTAGCCAGACACAGGACTATATGGTGACAAAAAGAATGTCACTGCAGCTGTTCGGAGTCGCCCACGAGCAGGCTGCCCGAGATCCCAAAAATCAAGAACTCCGCCTAGCCAGGCTATTCATCGGTTGTCGTGGGCTTGTAGATGATTGTCGTCACATACTATACTCCGTGTCAGTTGCGGACAAACATTCGCATCGAAGGAGCGTTTACCTTGTTCTTGTAACGCGTTGTAGCCGACACAGCCAAGATGTTGTTCTTGATGCTACTCGTGGCCAAGTGGTTGAGAACGGTGTGGTTGGGCATGTTGAGCACGCTGTTGTCGTCCTTCATGAGGACTGCGGCGTTCAATATCGGCTTGCCTAGGAAACCTGGAAGACTAGGGGGTGTCGGTAGCTTTTCAATAGCTGTCACCGCGTATTGATAGGCCGGGGAGTCTTCAGGCTGGTCGAAATCCACCAAGTACTTGGGTATTTGGTGGAAATATTGACTGGGTGAAGGCACTGCCTTGCCCTTCGGTGCCTTCGGCTGCTCATCACCCTGCGACTGTGAGGCCTTGGGAGCGCCCGCATCCTCAGCAACCGTGCCGGGCGCTGGGACTGGGCCTGGCACAACGGGAGCCTTCGCGGGGAGGTCGTCAGCGCTGACTTCGATGAAATTGACCAGGTTGTTGCCAAAGTCCACAGTTGTTGGCAAGTCCGGCGAGGTCTGCATGATTCCGTCCACCAAGAACCTAACATGATGTGTTCCCGGAAGAATGTGTACTGTCGCCGCAAACACACCAGGCTGGCCGTCCCTGTTCGAAAGCCGGGTCAGTGACATGCCAAATGATAAACAACAGAGCGCAAGGCTGAGCACAAGGTGAGCGCCCCAAGTGGTTGGGATCTCAGACCACTGGGGAACCACAAGTGTAACGCAGGCAGCCAAGACACAAGCCCACAGAAATGAAACCTACACGGGATGCAATCTTTGTTTACGGTTCCATTGGAAGATGGTTCCTGTGACATAGATCTTCCCTCCTCCTCTGCGCCATTCAAGACGAGTCGGCACGGTGGGCCGGGTCTTATCCACAATCAACTCCTCGCCATCCTCTTCATCGACAGTGGTCGTACTCAGAGCCGACGACTTCCTCGTCATGCCATCCGAATCGAGTGTTTCCACCTCTGTGACGGACGCCTCGCTGGCGTCTGCCGGGGCAATGATGGGCGATCCGGGGGTGTGGATCTCCTCTTCGATCGGGAGAGGCAGACGAGGAGGGCGGGTGAGGTACGACATGTCGTTCACACTGTTGTTGGAGACCAAGGCTGGTTCAATCATGTGGGCGGAGTAATGCGACCTGAGGGAGGAGGATTCGGTCGGGGCGCTGGGGACGTCTACGGGCTTGCTGGGCTCATCGCGGATGATGTGCTTGTTTTCCGGGGGCTTCGGTTGCGGAACGGAGGTACTCGAGCTCGACGAGGGAGAGCCGGTGGTGAAGTTGGAGATGGGAATGGCCTGGAGGGGCTTGGGTCCCTTGGTAGTCGTGGAACCTTGGGCTTGAGTAAGAGAGGGCTCAGGCGGGACGGCGACTCGTTCGGCGGAGCGTGGCGGGATGATATGTTTGGACTCCCTTTTGTGATGGTGATGGTGCTTGGGAGAATCCTGCGACGCTGCGGCGGATGAGACAGGCGTGCCGGGCTTTGACGACGAGGAGGGGTTGTTGCCCATCGTGTTGTTGCTACTTCCAGATTTGTTCGTCGGGTGGGACACGACAGCCTGGTCTGGGGTATGGTTCAGGGTACCCTACCGGGCCAGGTCGTGTCTAGGCGGGCGAAGTACGGAGGACACACGGGATGTGTTGCGTTGCGTGCGGTGCGGGATTGTGGGTTGGGCTTCGGTGCGAGAGAGCGCGAAGCCAGCGCGGCCCAGAGAAACGCAGTCCAGCGATTCGGCGGCAGATGAAGGTGGGAGGGGTCCCGAACTTCCACGTCGGGCAAGTTGCTTCGAAAGGGCGTTCGTGCGATCCTGGTTAGGTAAGGCGCGATTGCAAAAAGATACCTAATCGCGGGGTCGTGAGACGATTATCGCATTCTCCAAGGAGACGATGTGGCAGCACATGCAAAGAAAGGAGGTTTTGTGGCGACTGCTATGTCGTGGGATGAGGTCAACAATCGTCGCCGCTGTGTGGGTGGTGATGATATGCAGGAAGCGACCGGGTCGTTTTTTCCCCCCCCTTGAAGATGGGATGAGAGGTCAGTTCAACAACGGGCGAGGTTGAGTGTGGAGGGGTTGGTGGTCAACTGCCCGGTCCAAACCATGCGTGGAATCCGTGGAGGGTAGGTAGGTAGTTAGTAAAGCCAGATAAGCTTGACCTTTCAAGTACCCGCGACTACGCACATTTTCGCATGAACATGCAAGTATCGGTGGGCCTTCTCTTAGCCAGCATTTTGGCTGGTCCGTGCTTCTACTTTAATTAGGCGGCCCCCTTGGCTTATTCCATCCAAGGTAGGTAGGTACCGTAGGTAACACACTGCTCGTGTAGCATGGAGCTCGGCACCGCTGCTAGAGCTCCTGGACCCGACTGTTCAAGGTCGGCCTTCGTGACTACCACTAAGGAATGTGCTACCTACCTACCCTTTCTTCCGTCTCATTACCTGAAGCCAATGTAGTCAGCCATCGTCCATCGTTGGATCAGACTGTGGCTGTATTCGCCCCCTTTCGAAACCTCTCTCCTCTTAGACCTGTACATCTCGTCATGCTGCAGAAGGAAACAGGAGATTGATGTTCACATCCAGCAACCGCTCGTCATCATCACGACCTCGTGCGCTTTCACGATCCTAGCACAATGGCCTGGATATCGTATACCTCCGGCGTTGTCGCCGTCGTTACTTTCCCCCTTCGTCTGGTGTGGAAGCCTGTGGCTCTCTTCATCAACTCGATGCTCATCCTGATATCTCCATTGATCCTCATGGGGTCATTCATCATCGGATGGTGTCAAGGAGTACTTGACTTTATAGCAAGCCTTCAGGTACGCCCCCCATCCCTTACGACGAATTCGCCATATTGACTTCCTTACTATAGCCTCTCTATACGTTTGTTAGTCACCTGACTCTCTCGAATTTTCATTTCTGCTTGCTAATCAACTCAGCTGGCCTGCGGCGCCTGCATCGGCATCGTGACCGGTTTGACCATGTCATGCACGTCCCAAATCATCACCACAGTCCTCGGTATGCATGACAGAGGCTATCAAGGTCCGCCATCGACACCTGCTCCTTCGACTCCTTCGTCAGAACGACCAGGGACGGGCAAGACTGAGGACTCCTCGTCTTACGAGACCGACTGGCAGCTGCTTAACAAGCCGCCTCCGAAGCGGCGTAGGACGAGACCCGGGCTGTGGTCTCAAACTATTCACGAGGAGGACGATGATGATTCCGAAATTTGAAAGTCGACAAGCCATTCTTCTTCCTCACTATGCCCTATAGCTTACAGAAACACTTACCAAGGAACATGGGAATCATTTTAATGCCAACCTTGCTCGGGGATATGCCTGTTGCCTTTAAACGCCTGTTCCTGTGCTTCGCCTACCGGCCGTGCCGTTCAACTGTTACCGCGTCCTTGTAGACAATCCGCTGCTTTACGTGCGACCCTGAACTCTTCCCAAAGGCGAATTGAGGCTTTCGCTTTGAGAATCTGATGGTCTTCGGTGGCTCAACAACCTCCGTTTTTGCGCCCTGTAGCTTTCGTATCCGCGTCTGCCCTCCTGTTCATGGTCGTAGTCTCGATTACTTGCAGAGGATGGGCTGCAACTTCTTCGCCTTTGACGGTCAGGTGAACGTGCTGCGAGCGTCGATGAAGATCGGCTGCAGCTGCTCCGTGCAGGTTTGTCTCTGCCGTAACTCCGTCTTTGACTATCTCCATGGCATGACTATCTGCGGTAGACATCCCGATCCCGGTCTCGGTCTCTCATCGGGGACCGGCTGCGGCTCCTCGTCCGACGGTCCCAGTCCCGATCATGCCACCGCTCGTCTCTACTATTACGGCGACGGTCACGCGGAGGCCGTTCGTCCCTGTGTCGCGGACCATCGTCCCTATAGCTCGGAATGTATGTGTCCACATCCGGTCCTCTTCCTCCCCGACTTCGAGGTCGCCTATCTCTATCTCTGTCTCGGTAACCATCCCGGTCTGCAGGGCCGCCATTGGCGTATTCCGGTGGCGGCGGTCTAGGCGGCAACCCACGCTCTCCACGTTCGCGCTGCCATGCTGGTCTGCGCTCGTCGCCATTCCGATGGCCTCCAGGAACGTTCGGATGGCGATTGCCGTTCACACCATTACGGTTCGAGTAGGCGTCGGCATTGTTGAACCCGGCGTTCGCGCCATGTGCGTCCGGCCCTATGCCCACTGTTCCGCCCTTCGGAGCTGGTGGGAGGGCCGCCTTGCGATCGTGGAACTTACGCCTGTCCAGTTCGTGACTATCTTCGAAGGTCGGTAGGTCGTCTGGATTGGCCGGCATAGGGGCCATTTTGAAGTAAGGATGGTTGAGAGCATCCGCGGCGTTGATACGGCTTCTCCAGTCGAGCTTGAGAAGCTCCTTAAGCAGAGATATCGCACCTGAACCATACTCCCTGAATCTGGTGGAAAGGCTGCCGGGCCTCGCGCGCGGTGCAACAGCCTCGGAGCCGGGGAGAGTATTGAACAAAGGCATGTTCTCGGGAGTGGGTGATCCCACCAGATCCCAGATGATCTCGAGCTGGTGGCTGTCACTTTCGCCTGCCAGAATAGGCTTACCAACCAACATTTCGCCAAAGACGCAGCTGTTTCCAGATTAGCAATGCGGCCATTACGAAGAAGGGCTTGGAACATACCCGACGCCCCAAACGTCAATGGCAGTCGTGTACTTCTTCAGGTGAAGCAGCAATTCCGGAGGTCTGTACCATCGAGTAACGACTAGCCCGGTGTATTCCCTCTTTCCATCGCCGGCACCGTGTCCTGGCGTAGGTGTAGATCCCTCGTAGTGTCGGGCCAGCCCAAAGTCGGCAATCTGGAGGATGCCTTTGTTGTTGATGAGAAGGTTGGCAGCCTTCATATCTCGATGGAGGATGTGGTTGTCGTGTAGGTATCGCAGTCCTTCTAGGAGCTGCAGCATGTAGCATTTGATTTGAGGCTCGGTGAAGGTGACTGACGGGTTGTCGAGCAGACCAGACAAGTCGTGGTCCATGTAGGGCGTAGCCATGTACATGATTGGCCTCTTACGCTTGTCACCTGTAACAATCCGGGTCAGGAATTGTTGGTTCGGAGACGAGTGACTGAGCAGCGACTTACTGGCTCTTTGAGGATGTTCGACGGCCATGTCAACCAGCTCCAGGACGTTCTTGTGGGAAAGAAGCTTGAGGAGTTTGATTTCTCGCAGAGCCGTGATGGGGAACTGTCCACCGTTAGATGAGTGCGCGATGTGCCGTGTCAAAGAAGCCATACCCCATCCTTCTCGTGGTGCATAATAATCTTCTTGAGTGCGACCTGTGCGCCCGTCTTCAAGGACTCTGCGCGGTGTACCTCGCTAAATGCCGTGGGTCAGTATGGAGGAAGGCGTGCTCTTTCGGCACAAACTCACCCAAAAGTACCCTCGCCCAGCTTGCCGAGGAGTTTGTAATCTGTGATTCGCGAACATCCCACGAAGCTTGTTCTTGGTCGTTGATGCTTGATCGCAAAAGTGCGAGGCGAAGCGCTGCTGTTAGGCGCGCTGGACTCCATGATGGATTCGCAGCGCGACCAGTTGCGCCGATCGCGACAGAGATTGACTTGGTTGATCTATTAGTCGTCTTTGGTACAGGTAATCAACGGAGACGGCCGGTCGGTGGTAATCGCATTGCGGGTTTCGACAGCTAGCGGTTGATTATTTTGCGGTCGATATGTGATTGATGTAATGTAATCTCGAGGGAAAATGCTATCGTGGTTACTGTTGCCAGCCTGCCGACTAGAAGATGGATGGTGGTCGGGCGGTGGAAGTGGCAGAATCCTACCTCACTCGCGGTCGAGATTGGCGCGATACCAAGCTGGAACTCGAAATCGGAAAATCCACGGCGGATTCAGAGGCTCAGATGAGATACCCACCCCGGTACGTATCGGACCTTCCAGGTTCTGTCAGAGCCTGCACCTGCAGGGTCGTGTTCTGAACAAAGCTCGTGCGTCATCGTCTGATCCTCTGAACTTCCGCAAGTGTTGGTAGTGTCATTTCGACGGCCTTCAATTCGCTCTCCGGCAATACTGCCTTTTTTTTCTCACAACAACTTGGCATGCGGGAGGTAGCAATTCTCATTCTAGCAGGTCATTCCAGCCATATCAGCAGGCGTTTGATCAGCAGCTGCAACTCGCCGTGTCCAGACCGGCCGTGCCCGGCTTCATTAAAGGTCACGAAGCTGATGTGGTCGTTCTGTTACTTAATTATTACCCCATCGTTGGCTCTGTCCGCCATCCGCTATCGGGGCAAGTCCCATTCTCTCTTCCCCGCGGTACACAACTCACGTCAAGTTGTTGTAGCAAAACTCAACTTTTTTAGCTTATCGATAAAGCGTCTCTTGAAAGTACGAGGGGCAACCTCGATATTTGCCCACATTCCCTTGTCCCGCCTTATCAGACTGGCAGTCCCATCGAGCACCAGCACGCATCAACCCAACGTCAGCTCAAGCTCTTCCATGCCATCGCCTTGTACCATTCCTGACTTGTTTGACTCGCCATCCGTCTCCACTTCCGTGTTTTCACCATCGCTAACCGCTCATCGTGGTTCTCTCAACCGACTCCATTAGACAAATTTACAAAATTTTGCACAACCCCATGACTTGACCCAGTCGTTGCCATATTGCTCTCCATACAAAAGCTTCTGCCCCTCCATCTACCCCGTGCCCCTCAACTTATCTGTGGAGGCGTAGGTAACTGATAAACTCGCAACTACACCTCTTTGTTCTGGCGTTGCAAGTACCGAGGACTCTCTCTTTGACTCTCTTTGCCATTCGACGATTTCTCCAAAAATGGCCTCCCAACCCACCGTTGAGCGACTCCTTCCGGAGTCCAACTACCCGGAGTCCCGGGTTCTCGTTATCATGACGGGCGGAACCATCTGCATGCAACCTACCGCCGACGGACTCAAGCCCATCGGCGGCTTTCTGAAGAATGCCATGGCCCCGCGCCCCTCCTTCAACGACAAGTCGACACCTTCAGGTAGGTCTTTGGCTCAAGGAAACTGCACGGACATGAGGCACAAGCGTGTTGCTATAGGACAAGTTGCTGATTTGTTTTGGGCGATCTTTGCCCTGGCGACACTGATTTCAGAACGGTTGTGAAGACTTCAGTCGGACTCAAGATGATTCTTTACTGTATAATTTTGTAATGGTCGTACATCATCCACTAACAAATCATGTCTAGTACAACTCGAGGCTTACAAGAACGGTCAAAAGGTTGTTCTTGACAGCCTGAGGACACCGCCCAGCGCTTACTCCCGTCACATTCGCTACGGTGTCCTGGAATTCTCTCCTTTGCTCGATTCGAGCTCCATCTCGGCCGAGGGCTGGACTGAGATTGCCCAGACGATTAGAGAGAACTATCGTCTCTTTGATGGCTTCGTTGTGCTGCACGGAACCGACTCACTATCATACACGGCTTCGGCTCTTTCTTTTATGCTTTCTGACCTGGGCAAGCCCGTTATTCTCACCGGTTCTCAGGCCTCCATTTTTGCGCTCCAGTCAGATGCCGTCGACAATCTGCTGGGCTCGCTGATCATTGCAGGAACGTTCGTCGTCCCGGAGGTCGGTCTCTTCTTCCACCACAAGCTCTTCCGCGGCAACAGAACGAGCAAAATCTCGTCCGCCGCTTTCGAGGCTTTCGCCAGCCCCAACTGCGAGCCCCTGGCCAAGGTCAATGGATTGGGTATTGATGTGAACTGGCCTATCGTGTTGAGGCCCACCAGAATCGCCGAGCTGCAGGTCACCCAACATCTCGACACCGCGCACGTCGCCTGTCTGCGTGTTTTCCCGGGTATCAGGCCCGAAATGCTCGACTCCGTCCTCCGGGTCCCCGACCTTCGCGGTCTCATCCTGGAAACCTTCGGCATGGGCAACGCTCCGAGCGGCATTGACGGCAGCCTGACCAAGGTCATCAAAGCCGCCGTGGACCGTGGCGTCATCGTCGTCAACGTCAGTCAGTGCATGAGCGGCTTTGTCTCGCCCGTTTACGGCCCCGGAACCGAACTTGGCCGCGCCGGCGTCATCTTCGGCCTGGACCTCACAGCCGAAGCGGCCCTGACGAAACTGTCCTACCTCCTTGCGGTGCCCAACCTCTCGACTGCCGAGGTCCGCGCGCGCATGTCCCAATCGATCCGGGGCGAAATGACCGAAATGGCTCTTCCGGTATTTTCGCACCCATCCGGCTCGCTCGACTCGGTCGTGTCGCGACTAACGGCGACAGAATCGGCTTTCACTGTCCTCGGCTACGCCGTACGGAACGGGGATTTGAACATGGTCAAAGAGATCCTGGATAACGACGCACAGCTCGAGCTGCTTAAGATGGCCGACTACGCCGGCAATACGGTGGTGCACCTCGCGGCCGTCGGCCCGGATATTGAGGTTCTGCGTGAGGTCCTCACGAGGGGAGCCAGCGTGCATGCGCGAAACCGCGCCAACAACACCCCGCTGTATCTCGCGGAGAAAACAGGCAACGAGGAGTGCGTCAGATTGTTGAAGGAGACGGGTGCTCACTTATGGCAGGACGAGGCGACTATTTTGGATTCGGTCCAGGCATCTCAAGCATCTGGAGGAGTTTAAAAGCATTAGAAAAAGTTGTGGTTTCATGGATTTACAGGCGTTCTTTTGGGCGGAAGTTGGTCAGAAGACGGACATATCTTGACGATTATGAGAAAAAAGCAGTGAAACAACATACAATTTCCATGTCGATCTTTCGCGCAGGCAATGTGGACCTGCCAGTCGCTCCAAAGCTGGTCGCATCTGTAGATTTCTGCAATACTTTACCCGGGGCGTACGTAGCTCGCCTGGCAAAGTACGGAAGAATCAAAGCTTCGTCAGTATACCAATGGCATCTAAAGAGCAGGAGCTTTTTGATAGCTGAAGGTGGAATACTCCTCCATGGGTTACGCCCAAGGTTCTCTGGCTGCCACTACAACACTACGCACTGGCCTCCTAGATAACGTAGGATTCTGTATGGTTGAGTACGTCGAAATGTTAAAAGCTCTTCACAGAAAGACATAAAACCATACTTGTCAAGTGTTAGGCCGGCTAGGTAGTCAAGGCAGGGCGGGGATCGGTAGCGTTAGTGTTGTTGAAGTACAAGTGTGTAGCTTCACGTACCGGCTTGCGGAGAGGTTCGGCCCCACTTAGACCGGCGCCGTTGCTCGACTTGAATTTTTTGGATGGAAATCTCCCACCTGCAACCTTCACCATTGACTTCCAAAGCAACCTGCCACCGCCGTCTTTCGACCATTACGCCTCCAGACCGCACATTTGCGACTAAAATCTTTCTGGATATTTTTCCAACCCTCCGGCCCGATCACTCCATTGTCCGGCGAAGCGTCACCTTAAGACTACAAAATGGCAGAATCGACAACTCCAAAGCCGGAGGCGCCCAATTACCACGGGACGCCACCCCTCGTTCACAACTTCTGCATCGCCGCCGCCGTCGCCTCTCCGATCCTGATGATCCTCCCGCCGCGGCGCATGGATTGGCGCTTCTTTATGCACTCGAGCATCTTTTCCGCCTCAACGAACCAGCTCATGTACGATTATACCGGCCAGTCCATCTACCAGCGCGTCGGCGCCCGGTTCGAGAGAATGTTCCCCACGACCCTGCCCGAGCAGGCGCAGAGGACGAAGCAGGCCTTGCGCGAGGAGCGGATGCGCCGCGAGGGGTTGACGGAGGAGCAGATGCGCGCCATCGAGTACAAGAAGCGATCTCTCGTACAGAGGGTATGGTACGGCAACGAGCCTGAGGATTGGGACAAGAAGCGTGGGGAGGAGCACTCCAAAGCGCTGGCCGAGGGAAAGGGACTGGGAGACCTCATTGTGGAGCAGGTCAAAGAGGTTTGGGATGGCGAGAAGGGCAAGAAAGAGGAGGGCGACGGGAACAAGAAGGCATGAAAACACCAAGGACGCAGGAAGAGCTTCTGTATGATTAAGAATGGGGATTGGGGATTGCTGTAGGCCAAACGGTCGGTCGTGACAAGCAGAAAGACCTTCATGCACGGCGTTTTGGCTGATTGGGAGCGCTCATGATTTGTCGATTATATCGTCTCCCGTGGGTATTGTATTGTACTGTAGGAGAGTAATGAAAAAGTAACCCTTCCACTCGAAGATTAGACCAACCCTGAGCCTACTGACTTGCTTGCTACGAAAACTTGCATTGCGATATGTGCTTCAGCCTGATGCTAACTTTTGATTTCAATTCCGACCATTATTCGCTATACGCCATCATGCACCCTTGCATTCTATCCTCCACTCAACACGTCTCAAGCTCCTCACCCCCTGAATTCCCGGAGCTCCGCAGACGGAAACCTCGTCCGGCTTCAAAGATACTAGTTGGTCCCCGAGCCGGCCTCCTGCCGAGCTCTTAGAGCTTGCTTTTGCTTCTGCTTCTTCATCTGCTTCGGGTTGTCGTTACTGTTACGTCCCTGCTTACCCTTACCCTTTCCCTTCCCTTTGCCTCTTTTCTTGATCTCTTCTTTCTTGGCCACCTTCTTGGCCGCGCGGATTTCGGCCTTTTCGTCGAATTTAGCGGTCCAGACAGCCAGAAGGCTGTCCACCTCGTCTTGCCGCTCGTCCGACTCAGCCGGGATGCCGAGATCTTTCTTGATCATGCCGCGGTGTTTCTCGATCTGCATCAGCCGCCTTCTTGCCGCGCGATTAAGGCCATCGCCGCCGTTGGCGGTGCTCGGTGCGACCGACCCACCCCTCTCAGAGTTTGAGTGGCTGTCACTGTCGGTGTCGGCGACGGCGGGCTTGGAGGGCTTGACGTCGATAACGAAGGGGAGAGACTCGGCGACGGGGGCAGCTGACTCTGACGTAGCTGCGGGAGCGTCGGTCTCAACGTCGGCGGTTTCGGACTTCTTGGGGGTGCTCTTCTTATCCGACTTCTTCTTTGACTTCTTCTCGCTCTTGGCGGCGGCAGGTTCGGTTTCTGGGTTCGGGGTGCTGGCCAAAGATGATGTCGCTGAGTGTCCTTGTGAAGCCAGCTCTTCGCGTCTTTGCTTCCTCCTCGCTGCGCGTACGGCACGGGCATCGGTGGGCGCTGGGCCGCTGTCGATATCCATGGCATCGCCCTACTCAAACGACGTTAGAATCGCGAACGTTGAGAAATCCGGCGGTCGCGCGTACCACAGGTGCATCAATCTTGGCGCCGCCTTCCTCCTTGTCCGTGAAGGACTCCTTTCTTTCGGATTTCTTGCCCATTGCGCCAGTGAATTGAGTTATGTGACAGAATGATTGTTGCTGGCAAAATGGCCGGGCTCAAATTACGGGCTCGAGCTCCGAAGAGAAAAAAAAGTTCAGAAAAAAAAAAGTTTTATCTAATCTAATCTTATCAAGAACATACCGCGTTTTGAATTTACACGGTATACGATTCTAATCGGTATAGTACGTATTAAGGTAGGTAGTAGCTGGTTCTCCAACGGCTTCTCCAACGCACGGACGGACGACTCCAGCAAACCCTCAGCTCTTCGATTTTGATAAGGTAGGGCTGGCTTTCACTTCCAGTTGGTCCAGGGTCTCTGAAATGGGAGCTTGAGAGGCCACTCCAAGACAGGGCTGATCGCCGAGACTTTCATCTTCCACCTAGAGTGTGATTATTCTCCATCCAGCGAAAATTAGCCTTGAAGAGAAGAGAAAGGACTCGAAGTGCAAGGTAGCTGAGTGCGTCATCTCACGGGCTTGAATGCTTTTTTGGTGTTTTCCTCGTATAGTGGAGGTGGCTTGCTTCAATAACCACGAGCTATGAGTGGCTGAGAGCTGAGCCACCAGCTGTCGTAAGTGCTCGAGACTGGACCCTGCACGCGTCGGTGGGCTGACGCCTGACGCCTTAGGGTGGTCTCAGTCTGCAGTGCGACGATTGCACAGAAGTCGAGGAACCAGTCGTTGGCAGCATGGCTGACGGTTGATGGGCGGGTGACAAATGCGAGCGAATTCAGTTGGTCACTAACTAAGGTACCTACCATATCTTGTGTTGTCAATCCTGTATTAACAGCAGGTTCAGTCGATAATCACCGCGTGTCTCGCGCTCCAAGAGCTTCTCGTGCCTGTAAAGAAATGAACAGACTCGGCGGGCTGCAGGCTCAACGAAAGGGAGGCTGAGATGCAATAGGTCCACCATTGGCGGGCAGATTCTTCAGAAAGAACGCAATACAGCGGATGCCGCGAATTCCACATTCCGGTCGGTCATGTCCTTGAGTCTAGGTAGTGGGCATACCCATTGCGAGACCCCTCATGCTCTGTTGGGGTCCCCGGATATCCGGAAAGGCCTTGGTAAAAAAAAAAATATACTCCAGGAGAGGCCGATCGAAGGTAGAGTACGGCGTCAGGCCGGTCCTTGTCAGCGGGCTGCTGATGGGATGGAAATGGAATGAACACCTTATGCTGGCGTTGCTCCCTCAACGTTGTGGAATCGCCGTGGTTTTCAAGGGTCATGACTCCGGCACACTGGCTATGTGCTGCTCTGCAAGACGAGTTGTCGGAGCCGGGGTGGTGCCCGCAGGCTGCATGCATGGGTCGGCAGTCGAAGGCTCCGGAGGGTATTTCATCATCAGCGCGTGGTGTAGTTGACTTATGACGGATGTTTGGCGGTGCTGACGGTCGAGAATCCTGCCATAAGCCGTGGTGAATGGTGATCGACTGCCGTAGATGAGGAAGCCGGCACGGCACAGTCTCCTGTCTGGAGTTGATGGGAGGGAACTAATCCATCTGGAAAGCAGGCTGGAGAGGTCCGCAAAAACGTATCAACCAGCAAGCGATGAGGCCGTAAGACTGCCAACTAAGGTATTCGCCTGCTATTAGAGGCTGAGAGAGAGGCAAAGCGACGACGATTAACATCAACCTCAGGCTGAGATGGGTCCAATCCGAAGTGGATCATTTCTCTCTCGCTGTCCTTGGAAAGATACAATCATGATGAGGTAGAAATGGTGATGTTGTAAGTACCTACCTGAGGTAGCGGGTGAGGTGGTTACGCAACTATCTGAAACTTGTGGACCCCCTGTTCCAAACTTAGCACAATTGATGTCTGCAGGTGCCAGCGGCCCAGCGCAAAAGATGCTCTGCCAACTGAAGACGGGTGTGACTGAAGAAGTCACTATTAAGCGGGCCTAGCGAGGGAAAACAGACCGATCAGAGAGGCTGGCGATGCTGACACAGCCTCAAAGCCGGGACTACTGCACGCCTTGCTGCACCCTCTACAGTCTACACACACACTGCGGCACCCTGTTCTGACTCCCGTCCCGTTTGGTGATTCTCAGGAGTCTCCTGCTAGAGTCTACGAGCTGGCGTCTCACTGGACCACTTCTCACTCCCACTCCCACTCCCACTCCTTCCCGTCACTGCCCTCCACAGCCAACCACCATCTCACCTAGACTCCCACTTGGCGGCCTGGGCAAACCAGAAACAAGACTGGGAAGGCATGCGTTTTAGATGCTGGCCTGTTTAAAAGAAATAACCTCCTCGTCCTCTCTTCTGCCCCTTCTCGCCCTTTGGAACGTCCTCCTGCTTCCTACCAGATCCATCCCTTGACCGGAAATACTCACCTGGAACCTCCCTCCACTCGTTTTGGCTTTGGTTCTCGTTATAATTCCCGATCCCTTCGTGTCACCCAAAAGCTTTCGCGCTCCGACACTCGCAACCACCGTCTCTTACTGGCCCAATCATCCGAAGCGGTGCACCCTTCTTCACTGCCTGGTACCTAGCACGGGTTGTGCACAGGCATCCTAGCCCGCTAATTCATAATTCACCCTCACTTGGGTTGAACCTGCAATTACATCTCTGGCGCCTTCAGCCTACAGTCTACTCCCACTTCAACACCACTAGCCAGGGTCAATTTGCCTGCTACGAACGCGGGCCAAGGAAAACCTCGCTCATCTCATCGACCGACAAAAAGCCTCTTCTCTCCCCCGAAAAGAATCCACAAAGCCTGCGGCTAGCTCCATCAGCTTCCAGCAAACTTCCCGAACAAATACCCACGTCCCCCCCAAATTGCGACCAAGACGACCACACACACCTCTTCTCAACATCCCGCTGTCACATTTCTCCGCGTTTGGTCCATTTCCCGTACCTGAGCGATTCTCCATCTGGATCATCTCGCTAGGCCCGATTTGATCCATCAGCAGCAGCACAGCCAAGTTCCAGCTCGGCCCTCCAAGCGAGATTCCTCGCAGAAAGACAAACTCGCCCGGATTCCCATTCCTCGGCCGCATCTAATCCCTTCCCAATCCGCCGCGACTTCTTCGTCCCATCATGGCATCCAACGACTACTATCACGGCAACAAACCGCCCTCGGCGTCACCGCCTCCTGCAGCATACTACGCCGGCAGCGCCTACAACAACATCCCTTCCACCAGTTCTACGCCCGCGCCTCCCTACAGTCAAATATCACAGACCCCCGGCGCTTCCCACCCGCCACCGCGCGCAAACACCGTCTCGCCCTTCGAATCTGTATTTGACGATCATGTCTACCCAGTAGATTCCACTCAGGACGGATTCCGCCACAACGCCAACCATACTCCCCAGTCCGCGAACAACCCGAACGTTCAGCGCATGAACACCGTACACACCATGAAGACCGTCAGTTCCGTCTACAGCAGCGACAACCCGAACGACCCGAGAAATATGCAGCCCCTGCCTCCTCTGCCTCCCCTGCCGTCGCAGCCCACCGGCTACCAGCAACAGCAGAACCCATACCAGCAGCAACACAACCCGTACGAACAGCCCAGCCCTTACAGCCAGGACACTGCGTACTACGGCAATCAGGCGGTCTCGCCGGATTCGAGTCGACCTCATGTGGCGGACGATATTCCATTGCAAAGCCGGCAGGAAACCCAGCCCAAGGATGTTGAAATGAACGAGAACGACCATGTATACGACGCGCCTCAAGGAAGCCGCCGCTCAAAAAGTCGTCGTGACAAGAGCAAGGTCGGTTTTGGCCAGCTAGGCATGTTTGGCGCAGACAGAAAAGGTATTCCTTGGGTGGTGTACACCTTCACCCTCGTCCAGGTTGCTGTCTTCATCGCCGAGATCGTCAAAAATGGTGAGTCGACATCTCCTGTTTCGCGGTGGTGGAAGACGAATCTTGACTAACCCACGTCTAGCCCAATTGACTGGCTCACCCATCATGACCAAGCCCAGCTTCAACCCGATGATTGGACCTTCGACCTATGTCATGATCAACATGGGTGCTCGTTATGTCGCATGCATGCACAATGTCAAGGGCATTCAAGACTCCAACACGTCCTTCACCTGGCCCTGCCCGAATTCGACCTCATCCGACGCCAACAACCCATCGAACCAGTGCGGTCTTGGCGATCTCTGTGGCTTTGGGGGAGTTCCCGAGCCCTTATTCCAGGGCCTCAGCCAGAAGCCGGAGCCCGATCAATGGTTCCGTTTCATTACGCCCATCTTCCTGCACGCCGGTCTGATCCACATCGGGTTCAATCTTCTTCTGCAGATGACGATTGGCAAAGAAATGGAAATCGCCATAGGCTCGATCCGCTTTTTCCTGGTCTATGTGAGCGCTGGAATATTTGGCAACGTTATGGGAGCAAACTACGCGGGTGTCATGACGGCTTCGACTGGTGCTTCCGGTGCGCTCTTCGGCGTCATCGCTCTTACTCTGCTGGATCTTCTTTACTCTTGGAAAGACCGACGCAGCCCCGTAAAGGACCTCATGTTCATCATGTTGGACATCGTCATCTCCTTCGTTCTCGGTCTCTTACCGGGCCTCGACAACTTTGCTCATATCGGTGGTTTCCTCATGGGTTTGGCACTCGGCATCTGCGTCTTGCATTCTCCCAACTCTTTGAGACGTAGACTGGGAACCGACCCCTCTTACGCGTCTATGCAACTCAACCCTCCCAATCAAGGGGCGGGACCGTCATTCCTGAAGAACCCGGTCGGATTCTTCAAGGGTAGGAAGCCGCTTTGGTGGGCGTGGTGGCTCGTCAGAGCAGGCTTTCTGCTGACAGTCATCATTGTGTTCATTGTCCTCCTGAACAACTTTTACGTCTACCACAACACTTGCAGCTGGTGCAAGTACCTCAGTTGTATAGTAAGTTCGCTGCCGCTGCAATTCCCAGAACATGTGCTAACAAACGAACTAGCCTGTCAACAACTGGTGCGAGCTTGATGATTTCAAGCTCACTAAGACCTCGTAATCTCATGACGTCAAATAGCCGACTTGGCTACGGAACACAACAAACAAACACTCATGGCTTGCATTGGGATACACGTCTTGGCCAGGGGGGTTCCGGGGTTTGCATTGCTCAGCGACGGCGTCCGGTTCGGGTTGGTTATCTAATGAAGGAGGAATGGCTTCTTATCCTTGTTATTCCCCAAAATCGCATTCAAACGGCCATTTGGGTCGCGGGTGCGGACAGGGCTCTCTACGTGTTCTTGCCGAGCCGAGAAACGGCTATAGCACCAACCGTTGCAACGTCCTCGGACGTGTTGATGCAGCGCTGCCTTGGCTACCCCGCAGATCAGTCGATGGGTTGGACGCCGTTACGTACTCGGAATCCAGCCTGTCCTAATGATTAGCATTTAAATAAACAATGATCATCCCCTGAGTATGAACAGTTGCTGTTTCTTGTCATTCGTGTGCTGCACTGCGTTCGGACCTCACAGACGCGTCCATGATCCTTAGTGCCGTCATTGCCCAACCACACGACATTGAATGTGTCGAGGTAAGCCGACTTCTTACAGACAAGCTCCCCGCCCCGACCTTATGATGATCTCTATTTGCATGGCTTAGCTGAGCGACCGTGACAAGTCGCAATTGATGCCTCGAAGAATGGATATCTGAAGAAGAGCACATCCGCATCCTCGATGATACCAACTGTCGTTGGGAGTCAGCGCTAACCACCGACCTTCCTAGTTGCAACCCAGGCGAATCTTTTTCTCTCCACGTGGTTTTGGGCTGAGCGTTGGTGCTCAGATCACGCTGTTAGGATGTTCTGCTTGCTGTAACTGACTTCGATCGTCTCCATCACCGCCCAAGCGCTGTCATTTGATTTTCAAGTTATCATTATATAGAGAGCAACTACTTTTATTTTATTGCAGTGTTTCGATACAAGCCTGTGCAGATGTTTACTTCTTATTATTGAACATATATTCTCAGAAAGTCAGCATAAACAGACCAGCAGATACGTCGCAATAAGTTTCCATGCCTATAAGCCACTTTAACATGAATTCCGTGTTGCGTTGAAGTGCGTTACACGCTGGCTATTCGCTGTCAATATCTTCTCAATAGCCCGAAAATTTGGCCATTAAAGTTTTCTTTACAAGTCAAGACGAAGCGAAGGCAGCAGGCACTTCGTTTGATAATCAGGCAGACGTTCTTTTCTTTGTTTGGTGAGAATAAAGTACCTAGGTAGGCAGAGGTCGCAATACTTCGGCAGGAGCCCATTTGGCGTTCGCGTCAGAAACGACTGCTTAGTCAGCAAGGCGCGACCCCCTGCTTCAATTAAGCTGTGGGTCCGTCACGCTTCACGTCTTCACGTCAGAGGCGCGTCTTCCACCACCCGTGTCTAATGGAATTCCGTCTCCTCCAAAACTTATAGCAACGACCGCACAACAACAAACACCCTTCCCGACTTCTTGTGATATGAGCTTTGGCTGAACCACCTTCGCTCACACATCCATCATCGCCATACTCGCATTATGGCTACCAAGGTTCTTCCCCAGAAGCGGGTGCTCGGGGAGACACCCAGCACTCGTCGCAATATCCCATCGTCCCTGAAGAAGCGCAAGGTCGAAGGCTTTTCATCATCCCCAGCCCACCGCATTGGCTCCCAGAAGAACGCGAAGAACCTCCCGGGCTCTAGTCAACCCAAGAGCGCATTCGAATCCGAAGTCCTCGAGAAACTCAGCCAGGACATTTCCGATGCGAAGCAGAACAATACAGAGAGAGATCAGGCTTGGGACCGGCCAGCTCTCGTCGACTTCAACCCCGAGAGGGACAACCTCGTCTTTCAGCAAATCGAGGCCGAGGAAGGCAGCTTGCACGGCGGTCGGGCGACAGTGAAGCTTTTTGGCGTCACGGAGCAGGGACATTCGGTTATGCTCCATGTCACAGACTTCAAGCACTACCTCTACGTTGCCGCGCCGGTTGCGTTCCGACCTGAAGACTGCAATGCCTTCAAGGCATATCTCGAATCGCAGGTTGCCCAACATCAACCGTGCATTCACTCCATCTCTTTCGTCATGAGGGAGAACATTTACGGCTTCCAGGGAAACGTCCAGAGCCCCTACCTCAAGATCACGGTCATGGACCCCAAGTTCATTAGCAGAGTACGAACAACAATCGAGACGGGCAGCGCCAATTGGAAAGGCCTTTGGAAGGGCATGGAGGGTGGCGTCATGACGTTCGACAACATCCAATATGTTTTGCGCTTCATGGTGGATTGCAAGGTAAGCGTCAATGCTTGGCTTCTGTCTGGACGAGACTAACAAACCCCAGATCCACGGAATGTCCTGGGTTGAAGCACCCGCTAAGTCATACCAACTCCTCAATCAGTCACAACGGCAATCCAACTGCCAAATTGAAGCCGAAATCAGCCACCTCGACCTCATTGCCCACAAGCCTGAAGGAGAATGGTCCAAGATGGCACCCCTGAGAATCTTGTCGTTCGATATCGAGTGCGCTGGACGCAAAGGCATCTTCCCCGAGGCAACACACGACCCTGTCATTCAAATCGCCAACGTCGTCACGCGATACGGAGAGAAGAAGCCCTTCGTGCGGAACGTGTTTTGTTTAGACACAACAAGCCCCATCGTCGCCACACAGATTCTTGAGTTCCAGAAGGAGGAGAAGATGCTGAGCGAGTGGCAAAAGTTTCTCGTCAAGGTTGATCCCGACATCATCATCGGATACAATATTGCCAACTTCGATTTTCCCTATCTGCTTGACAGAGCAAGACATCTGAAGGTTGCTGGATTTGAGTACTGGTCTCGCATCCCAAGCATAGCCTCAAAGGCCAAGGAGACAAACTTCTCCAGCAAGCAGATGGGTAACCGCGACACCAAGGCTACCAACACCAACGGACGGTTGCAACTTGACTTGCTACAGCTGGTTCAGCGTGACCATCATCTGCGCAGTTACACGCTCAACTCTGTGTGCTCCAACTTCTTAGGAGAGCAGAAGGAAGATGTCCACCACACCATGATTACAGAGTTGTTCAACGGAACCCCTGAGTCACGTCGTCGTCTGGCCCTGTACTGCCTGAAGGACGCGTACCTTCCGCAACGATTGATGGACAAGCTATCTTGTCTTGAGAATTACACGGAAATGGCAAGAGTCACGGGAATTCCATTCAACTTTCTGCTTTCCAGAGGTCAGCAAGTCAAGTTCATCAGTCAGCTTTTCCGTAAAGCACTGGAGCAGAAGCTTGTCATTCCAAACCTGAGGTCGGAGAGCAGCGACGAGCAGTACGAGGGTGCAACCGTTATCGAGCCGACAAGAGGCTACTACGATGTGCCCATCGCCACGCTCGATTTCGCTTCCCTGTACCCCAGTATCATGCAAGCTCACAATCTGTGCTACACGACTCTGGTCAACAAGAAGGCCATCGAGAAGTTTGACTTGAAGAAAGACGAAGATTACATCGTCACGCCCAACGGCGATACCTTTGTTACAGTCAGCAAACGCAAGGGTCTCCTCGCCCAGATTCTCGAGGAACTTCTGGCCGCCAGAAAACAGGCGAAACGCGAGCTCGCCGTGGAGACGGATCCTTTCAAGAAAGCTGTGCTCAACGGTCGGCAGTTGGCCTTGAAGATCAGTGCGAATTCCGTCTACGGTCTAACGGGAGCAACCACTGGTAAACTGCCCTGCCTTGAAATCGCCAGTAGCACAACAAGTTTTGGTCGTCAGATGATTATGAAGACCAAGGAAGAGGTGGAGTCGAAATACTGCATAGCCAACGGTTACTCTCATGATGCTCAGGTCATCTACGGTGACACTGATTCCGTCATGGTCAAGTTTGGCACCAAGGACCTTCCCGAAGCGATGAAGCTCGGCGAGGAAGCCGCTGGTTTTGTGTCTTCGAAATTCGTCAAGCCCATCAAGTTGGAGTTTGAGAAGGTGTACTTTCCGTACCTTCTCATCAACAAGAAGAGATATGCTGGCCTGTACTGGACGAAGCCAGAGAAGTACGACAAGATGGATACGAAGGGTATCGAGACGGTGCGACGAGACAACTGTCTTCTCGTGCAAACCGTCATTGAGAAGGTGCTTCGCATGATTCTGATCGATCAAGATGTTCAGGGTGCTCAAGAGTAAGTCCGTTTCCTGGAATTTGGACGCCCCGACTAACAAGTGTCAGCTACGTCAAGGACACCATCGCGGACTTGTTGCAGAACAAGGTGGACATGTCGAAGCTTGTGATAACGAAGGCTCTTACGAAAGATGATTACGCCGCAAAACAAGCCCATGTCGAGCTTGCGCACAGGATGAAGAAGCGTGACGCTGGCTCGGCGCCAGGTCTCGGTGACCGAGTCGCATACGTGATGGTCAAGGGCGCGGCCGGGTCCAAGAACTACGAAAACTCCGAGGATCCCATTTACGTCCTCGAGAACAACGTGCCGATTGACACCAAGTACTACCTTGATAACCAGCTTGCGAAGCCTCTTGGCAGAATCTTCGAGCCCATTCTGGGTGAGACGAAGGCCAACTCGCTTCTCGCCGGAGCGCACACGAGAACAATTGCAGTATCGGCGCCGACCGTCGGAGGATTGATGAAGTTTGCGAAGAAGACGCAGACGTGCATGGGTTGCAAGAGGCCGCTCAAGGGCAAGGAGGAGAGCGCGGGGGCTGTGTGCTCGGATTGCGCGCCTCGGGTCGGCGAACTCTACAAGAAGACTCTCGACAAGGTGTCAGATCTCGAGGTACGGTTCGGACGGCTCTGGACGCAGTGCCAGCGGTGCCAGGGCAGCATGCACTGCGAAGTGATTTGCAGCAGCAAGGACTGTCCCATTTTTTACATGCGTATGAAGGCGAAGAAGGACCTTGAGGACGCGGGCAAGGACCTGAAGCGCTTCGATTTCGACCCGGCGGCGATCTGGTAGAATCGTGCGTGGACGAGCAGCGGGGCGACGAGGGGGGGTCATGGATGATGATGATGAAGACGGAAGGGCATTTCACGACGCTAAGCTTTTTCTTCCATGGGCCGGCACAGGAGATTCTGCAGATGCAGGGCCAAGTAAGATGCGGTGGGCTCGGTCCCACGATGAGATTTTGTTTCGGAAAAGGCGTTGACGGAGTTTCAACGGAGGCAACGACACCCAGTGGGGGGGCGGTCCAGAACTATTGGGAGGAGAAACATGTAACATTCACACAAAGAATCATCACCAGTGTCGGAAAGAATCGGAAGGAAATCTGGGTGGGACGGGGGTGTTTGCGTTTCCATTGTATGATATTTTCCCATAATACGAGACAGCAGAGGGGGGAAGAAAGAAAATCGGAGAGAGAGATGAGTTGCGGCAATTATTTCCACAGAACCCCGTTTCCCAAGGCTCGTCCAGGACAAGTTCCGTGGTGGGCATTTCTGTATGGACGGATAGGACTCAAGAAAGTGAAATTGAGTAAAGGCTTCAGCTAACACCGAGGCGAAAGCGGCGCTGTGGTTCGTCGGTTGGACGGCGACCGGGGGCGGAGGCCGACGGTCCATCTGCCAGCGAGCGGAAGGGCGGACATGACAGGACAGAGCGAGAAGACAGGCAATCTAAGCATTCACCCAGCCGATGCGCGCAGGCGCAGGGCAAGCCGCCGGCCGCTCTACTGGATCGGCATTGGTGGCGGGCTCCTGGCGGCGGCGGCGGCGGATGGACGACGGCGCAAGGCACAAGGAGACCAGGACAGCTGTCGGCTCGTAGACTCTGGAGGGAGGGGTTTCCCCACGTACGCGGATTTTTAGGTTATCAATCTCACCCAGTGTACTGTGTTACGCCGAGGTGGTCTCGACTGTGATCTATCTCGAGCCTCTCTTCTGTCTACCGAGTTTTGGTTCCTACAACAAAACAAATTGAAGCGAATCAAGTCAACCGCAATTACTCTTGTCAACACAATCGGGTTACATGAGACTTTTAAGCATAAATTCCATGGCATTCACGACCAGCAATTCGCGAATAGGAAGCTGGTTAAAAACGTAACGGAATGTAGAGAAGAAGCAGGGAAACGTAATGAGAACTGCGTTTGTGGAGGACTAGAGGTGGTGGAAGAACGAGGCCAAGACTCTAGTTGAGGCTATCAAGCCAATGACTGGACTCGCATATCTGGCATTCTTCAGCAACAACGGTCTCTGAGGGTGATGGTTTGAAGAAAGTGTCTGTCTCATGGATTCCGCTGTCGCGTGTTTAGTCGGCACAGTCTAAGCGATCTAACACACGGTCAACAAGAAGAATAGTCAATAGCCACCATCTCAATTCCGAGATTGAAGGCCCCTCCCGTCGTCCACTGAAACGCTGTAAGCCGAGATGCATGGCCCCGGAGAACCGCCGGAGGAGAGAGAGCCCCTCCTTCTGTGAGTGCGCGAAGGCGGGATGTCCGACTTCACACACAGACAATATCCAGCTCGGGTGTCGGGATTTCAGAGAGGCGAAAAAAAAAAAGAGAGGTGAGGGAGGCGAGCTTCCATTGAACGGCCCCCGGCCCCGGGCCCTTGGCTGCCGTGCTCGCATTCTATCGGGTTGCGTCGCAGTTTTTGTTCAGCCCAGCCCAGCAGAGCAGAGCCCGGTGCCGTTGCGATGAGCTTAGAGCCCAACCTGCCTACCTACCAACCTAACGAAACTCTCCGCCTCCATCCTTCCTTCACTTCCGATTGCGGAACCGCGACTCGAACCGCCGAAAAACGGCCCTGGCCGTGTCTTGTTCCAATCCGCCCAGTCGCGTCGCGAGTTACGAGTTGCCATGATCAATTCGCATTTGTCCAGCCTGTCGCGAACTCGCTTTCCCTCCCAGTTTTCTTTCCCTCCTTCTCTTATCAGTGATGGAGAAGAGGAGGGGGATATGCAAGACAATGACGCCGCATCAGCCGTCGAGGAAATTTGATTTTCATGATTTTCAATGTCGGAGAGCCGTTGTCGCATCGGCCGATCGAAGCGGCATTTGTTGATGCCGGCACATATGCTTCGAAGACGAACAGACAGATGCCTTGGAGGATCTTGACGCCATCACACACGAACACATACTGCTTTCCAGGGGCCTCAGATGGCGGCGACCAATAACAGGCCGCTGATAAAAGACTGAGATATCGATTGACCTCGGAGAACGCCACGGCATGCAGGGAGATTTCGATTTCCAATGACATTTGGAGATGTGACGGGGTCCCTGACGCTTCACGCCCCTCGAGTGACAGGCCGCGAAGGGCAAAAGACAAATCCGAACGTGCGGAAAGACATGTGCCAGCGGGGTCCCATCGACCCCTCGAAGGGGCAGCAGAGCATGCGATTGTTGGATGACGTCCCCCCAGGTTCTGGCCTGTTTGGGACACGCGCGCGCCCAGCCTGCGACGATGGGGCATCTCGGAACGGAGGCATTTCAGGCATGAGGGAAGTCCTTCTCCCGAATATGGAGACCCTTGGGAGAGGGGGACCCTTGTCGTCCCTGGAACCCCTGCTCCTGGTTTCCGCCCCAGCATGCATGGGACGAGAGATGGGACAACGGGGCAGCAGCGTTCGGGTCGGTCGCCGCCTCCGGAATCGCACCGCTGGCGCTGGCGCGGCTGGGCGACCACCTCTTGTCTCTTTGTGATGGTGGTGAATAATTCACATTCGCCGAGCAAATCAGAGTGCCGCACCGAGGCCAGCATGTGTTATGGGAACCCGGGCCCGGTCCCGGCACTCTGTCCAGGCTAGAGGTCCCCAGTCTCGGCTGAGTCTTTTTTACGTCAACCGCGTGGGTTTCGTCCTGAGCAGTTTTCGTTATGGATAGGACTAATTGGAAACTCGTTCGTCTGCCACCACCGAATGAAGGCCGCATGAAGAAGAGATTGTGCGAGGCAGACGTTTCTTCCCGTAGCGCCCCCCACGGCCGACCCGGACATGTCTTGCTCTCGCGCTAACGAGTCCCCTGGTGTGGACTGTGGACTGTGGACTTGCCATTCACCAAGGTTCAAGGGTTTCCCGAAGCTTGGAGGAGGAGGAGTAACTAGTAGGAGGAAGCGTAACGTCGACCAGGGCTGCCTCTTCGACAACGGTCAAGGGGGCAACAAGGCACCTCGCGGTTGGTGTATGTGTGAGCTGTTACTCGATTCGATTTGGCTTTCATATCTGATCGACAGATTCCCAGATGTGTATATAAGCTTGCGGGCGTTCCTCCCTACTCGGTCGATTAGTCTTGGAACCTCATCAGCTTCTCTCTCTTCAACCTCGAACTCGGACAAACCTCTCTCGGAAACGCCGAGCAAACCTCAAAAAACACACAACACATTTTCCCAAACACCGTCAACATGTCTAACCTTCCTTCCGAGCCCGAGTTCGAGCAGGCCTACAACGGTACGTCATCGTCACATCGACGCTCGACGTCCACGAGACTAACATGAACATCAGAGCTGGTCAGCACCCTCGAGAACAGCTCCCTGTTCCAGCAGTACCCCGAGTACAAGACCGCCCTCGATGTCGTCTCCATCCCCGAGCGCGTCATCCAGTTCCGCGTCGTCTGGGAGGATGACAAGGGCAAGCTCCAGGTCAACCGCGGCTACCGCGTCCAGTTCAACTCCGCCCTTGGCCCTTACAAGGGTGGCCTGAGATTCCACCCTACCGTCAACCTGTCCGTCCTCAAGTTCCTCGGTTTCGAGCAGATCTTCAAGAACGCCCTGACCGGCCGTAAGTGACCCCCCTGGCATCCCAGAATCCGGGGTAATCAGGACGCCTAACTAACACGGGATGCAGTCAACATGGGTGGTGGCAAGGGTGGCTCTGACTTCAACCCCAAGGGCAAGAGCGACGCCGAGATCCGCCGCTTCTGCGTTTCCTTCATGCGCCAGCTGTCCAAGCACATCGGCGCCGACACCGACGTCCCCGCCGGTGACATCGGTGTCTCCGGCCGCGAGATCGGCTGGCTCTTCGGCACCTACCGCCAGGAGCGCAACAAGTTCGAGGGTGTCCTCACCGGTAAGGGCCTGACCTGGGGTGGTTCCCTGATCCGCCCCGAGGCCACCGGCTACGGTGTCGTCTACTACGTTGAGCAGATGCTCAAGTACGCCGGCAAGGGCACCTTCGCCGGCAAGCGCGTCGCCATCTCCGGATCCGGCAACGTTGCCCAGTACGCGGCTCTCAAGTGCATCGAGCTCGGCGCCACCGTCGTCTCTCTGTCCGACTCCCAGGGCTGCTTGGTCGCCGAGGGCGACGCCGCCTTCACCCCCGAGCAGATTGATGCCATCGCCGCCCTCAAGGTCGACCGCAAGTCCCTGACCGACTTCGACCACAAGGGCTCCTTCATGTACATCAAGGGTGCTCGCCCCTGGACCCACGTCGGCAAGGTCGACATTGCCCTCCCCTCTGCCACCCAGAACGAGGTCTCCAAGGAGGAGGCCGAGGCCCTCATCGCCGCTGGCTGCATCGCCATCGCCGAGGGTTCCAACATGGGCTGCACCCAGGAGGCCATCGACGTCTTCGAGGCCCAGCGCAAGGAGAAGGGCGCCGAGGCCATCTGGTACGCCCCCGGCAAGGCCGCCAACTGCGGTGGTGTCGCCGTCTCCGGTCTCGAGATGGCCCAGAACAGCCAGCGCCTGTCCTGGACCCGCGAGGAGGTCGACCAGAAGCTCAAGGACATCATGACCGACGCCTTCTTCAACGGCCTCAACACCGCCAAGGAGTACGTCAAGGGCGGCGAGAGCGAGCTTCCCAGCTTGGTCGCCGGCAGCAACATTGCCGGCTTCGTCAAGGTCGCCCGTGCCATGCACGACCAGGGCGACTGGTGGAACTAAGCGATTTGATGATGAAAAACGGGAGCACGAAGCAGCCACGCATCAAAAGACGATGGCGCAGATGATGACTTGATTCCAATTGTGTATTTCGGAGCTGGCGTTGGTGGCAGGGATACCTGAGATAGTTCTATACCAAACAACTTTTTTTTTGATTCCAGACTGTACTCCCGATGTTGAAATGATGATGCGTGACCGTTGGATGCTTAAGTTAGCAACGTCTCCCCGCCCCCAACTTGAGAAATGCCGAGGGAGAGGTATAAGCCGAATCCTTCAGGAACGCCACGCTCGTGGAAGAGGCAGCGGGGGCGGTAGGGTGGGAATACGGTGCTGACGAGAGATGATGATGCCGAGCCGTGCTATCCGCGTCGGGTCTCATCGACCGCAGGTGAAGGATCAGAGTCTCTGTTGTTTGTTACCGGGCTATGCCAGTATAAGTCGAGCTGTTTGTACGGAAGCGTTCTCTTTATTCAATGACTGTCGCTGGCATGGTGCAAGACGTGGGCTGATGAGACTGGATCAGCGAGTTGACGGTAATATTCGCTGTTTTCCTACGAGACGAAACAGGAGGAAACAGCACAGCTTCTCAGTGCTTGTCTGCCTGTTTGTTCTAGTCTGTTTGTTCTCGTGTTAAATTGCGTTCCTGTCGTTCCGGAGATATTCTGCAGTCGACCTTTTCCTGGTATCCAGCTTGAGCGGACTGGACTTTGTATTAGTCAATGCATAAGGACAGGCTATGTATGTATGCTATCACTCCTAAGCGCGTGCGAAGCAGAGTGACGTCGGGTCCTTGCGATTCGTGCGATGTTTCCAGCTGTACAAGCGGCTATCCGGAATGACCGTGGCAGTGCAGCGAATCAGAAGCACACTTCAAGCTGACAGACACTCATTGATCGTGATTCGACTCTGAGACGGCCATGGCGGGTGGCAGTGACAAGAGGGATGGTTGCGCTGCATGCGTCGACCAAGCTGATTCTGGCCAGACGAGCCTCTATATCTGGCAGAAATTATCGTGATGTTCCCATGTGCTGCCCGGTTTAGCATTGCGTAACGGCCCCAAAAGGAAAAATCCGGGGATTTTGCACGTTTGTGGAACAGCCTGACGATAACGCCGTCTCGTCTTGACGGCTACCCACATCGACACAGCATGTCGGGTATGTTTTATTTAACGTCATGTTATAATTAACAGGCGTTGGAGTGGTGGGATCTGAATCGTGGCGTTTCCAACGGACGTAACGGGTGTCTTCGGTAGCGAAAGCGCATCGTATGCTAGAGTTCTCGATTTTCCGTGGACGTTGTGATCTGAACAAGTGTGGGCGTACTCGAGTCCATGTGGAATCAAGTCGAGACGGATGTTCTCTCTCGGTCCTTTTCGAGGTGGAAAGCTGCTAGGAGATCAACCGGCGATCGCCCTCTGAGGATCGAGAAGTAGATGACTTCCGGTGCCTGTTCTCCTGTACCGCATGAGACCACCGATATGATGGCAAGCGCAGAAACAAAAGACCCCAAAAGACCCCAAATCAACTTTCGTCGAAAGCCACAGGACTGACAGCCATCCGAAGTCCAGTTTCAGCCCCCAAGTCTCCCGGTCCGTCGTAATGCCTGCATAACATGGGCCAGATGCTCGTGGTTGACCCCTGCAAAAGGCTCATGCGAACTAGCCTATCCGAACATTTCCCAGCACTATGTAGGCATTTTCAGCCCTACCTAGGGAGATTGCAGAATTGACTCGTGGGAATGATGAATTGGTAAAGGACATTGGACGACCTCGGTGGAGGCCTGTCTTGGATGCGGTGTTTGTCGGACGATTGCTGACGGCTGGATAAGGGGCATCTGAATTGTGTGCCAATGACGGAGATGAACTGGGAGTGATGAGCATAGGCTGAAGTTGATCGCTGCGAAACGAATGATGCCACAGCACCAAAGACCCCACGGCTTTGCAGGTACGATGTGAGGCACAGCTCAGCCGTACCTTAGACGGTTGCCTTGCGCCGGAGGTTTGACTTGGCGCGATGACGGGCGGCTCGGAAGTGTCTTTCAGTTGTGAAAAAAGATAATGTACCTTCCTCCTTTCACACTTGACGGGATATCAGGGAGGTAAGGTACCTTACGGTAGCGAAAGGCGCAGTTCCTTCCCTGCATCCACAGTCCGGACGGCCGACCGGCGGGATTGATGCCCCACTACGGGTCCTTGCCGCGTGCGGTGCACCGTGCACCAGCTTACCTTTTACCTGCGCTTACGGATACCGAGTCGTCGAAACAATCCAATTCAAAGTCGAGGACTGTCAGACGGCTGATTCTTTTTCTTTCGAAGGATTGTGGGGACTCGGACTTTGATATGTCGTTCTTGTTCTCACTGTGTCGTCCTCTAGAAGCCAACACCCACACACCACACCAGAAACAGCCGACCAACAGCAACCCCACCCAACCCAACGTCAACTGCATCCATCCATCATCATATCTGGACATGGAACTGGTCATCCGGACTGCACTGCAACGCAGTGTCTATTCACATGCGATTGACGCACCTCATGTATCTATGTCTTGACGATGATATTCTGATGACAGCAGCGGCAGATCAGGCAGAACCAACCATCCTTGGTCGTTTGTGGGCCAATAGACACCATTTTGGCCATCATGGGAAAAAGCGCAGCTCTCTGCGCCTCCTCATTGGCTACCTTACGCCAGCGCGTCTACTTTCTTAAGAGGTCTTTCTCAATTCAAAAGTCACCCAAAGCAGAGGCCGAAACAAATCATTCTGACTTGTGCCGAGGCTTTATATCCCAAGAGGAAGTTCATCCGAGACTCGGTTCATGCGGATGCATTCCATGAGGCTCGCAGCTCCGGCTCAAGTATAGCAAAATGCGAGGCTTGGACGTCTTACCGCAGCTATCCACTCACCGAGGCTCTGGAACTGGTCTGGGCAAGTTCACCAGCTCTGTCTCAGTCGCCATGTGGACCTGGCGTGGGAGGCGTCAGGGCTACCCTCGTCGTAGTAATCAACTCATCGAAACCAAGGGACAGAAAACGGCTGCGGATATCTCGCCTCCAGCCTTCTACCGCATTTACGGTGTCGATATTGGCTGCCTTGAGTATCGTACCAGGATATTGGAAAGCGAGGTGAACCATCTTACCCGAACCGTTGATGAACCATCGTCAAGGGTCAAGGGCAAGGGCAAGGAGGGCAAGGATGCTCCAGGCAGTCACTCTCAGCCCGATCCACACGCGCGGTCTCCCTTGCGAAGTTGAGCGATTGGCAATTGCGCACAGCGACCGCTGCGCAGCGCAGGGCAGTCAATTGCACTAGAACCAACATGGGGTTATCAAAACGAGCAACCCGTCCGCTGGGAGTGGAGATGGGAACTGCGACTGTAACCATTCCATTGGAGAGAGGCTGGCTGGCATCCATCAGAGGGAAACCCCGAACGGGATTCGACTGACGTAACATCATTGGCCCGTTTCCGCGCAGGCAGAAATATTTCTTTTCTGACCGGGACCTTAAGTCGCTGTCAGCGACGGGATCAGCGTAGCGACCCTACCTTTCTCTTCTCCACCTCTGCTCTTGCAGAACACAGCAACCTAACCCTCAGCTCTCAAGCCCACCCACTCGTCCAAGTGGTATCATGACCATTCATTGGGCCAAAAGAAGGCACTTGTGGTTCTTTTCTAATCATGACCGACATGTTTGGGCCAATAGACGCTGCCTTTTGCAGTAGCTCCTGTGCACTAACACCGGGACAGCTACCAAGAATGCGAATTCATGTCCGTTGGCATCTTTCCTGCGCAGCGGTAGACGTACGGATACGCCACGAACACACACGAGACATACGGCACGATTTGCGCTGTCATTATTTTCGGCAATCCCTTCCTCCTACGCATCTGCACCTCTGCCCCAACCCTGCCACCACTCACTCATACCTCGGCAGAAACGGCGCTGAACCCTCAGAGTCTCACTCTCACTCCATCTCGAACCACACTTCCCAGCCCCAGACCTTCAGCCCGGTGCCAATGCCCATGCCAACGCCCATGAGATCCCCCTGGCCTGGTCTCCGTCACCAGCTCCGGTCAGCCTCATCAGGGCAAGCCTGCTCAATTGACAAGACTCAATCTTGACCCAAAGTACCATTACTGTACCTACTGAGATGGGGTCCCGTGGGCTTGAGACATGGAGAAACGGTCAGCTCGCCGCCATCATCACAATTGGCCTCATGTTATCCGCCTTGGATTCGGTGGGATGACTTGACTCTAGGCCCGTTGCTCTGCGACGAGACTCGGATTGTCCCTCACAGCACATTGTGTTGCTTCTTCGCCTCCATCTCGCATCGCATATGCGCACTCGACTTGCAGATGGCGTACCCGACGCCGTCCCTAACCAAACTGTCCACCTCGTAGTCTGGCGTACAGCAGTGCGGATACCGTACGAACCCATGTTAGTTTACGGCAAGGATCCTCCCAGTACCCCTGTCACCCAAGCTGTCGTTCTGCGGTGGGCTGTCTATATCTCATCTGCTAGTGTGGGATTCTTGCTAGGAATAGTTCGCGCTACACACCTCTGTCTAGCTCGGCATCGATCCCCGTCGACATTCTTACATCTCTTCCCGGGAGTCCGTTCCTGTTCCCTCGTCCTCGTTCCTGGCCTCACCATCCGCATCCGTACCTCATATACTTGAGCGTCCGGTTGCCTTATCTTAATCTGCTATATAGACTCTTGTGTATCCTTCGAGAATCCTTCCTCTCTCAAGGAAAACTTCATCACTCCAGTTTCGTCTTACGACTACAACATTATCTTTCGTCACCTCAGACAGGTCAGAGCAACCGTCTTTGTACGATATTCGGAAACTCCCCAGTCTTCCACATCCTATCCTATTCAACACTGCGCGGCTGCTACTAGCTCACTCTGAGCCCCTCACCGATGGCTCCAATGGCTACGAATGACAGCGCCGTCAACGGCGTAGACTCCAGGCCGAGCAACATCAACGTTGCTAAAGCCAACGGATATCACACGGGCGGTGTTAATGGGTCATCGTCCAGGCTCAACAGTTTCTCACCTGCTTCAGGGTCACGACCATCATCCTCATCCGCTCGCTCATACAGAGAGGACCCCCCAAACAACGGCATTAGATATAGCAAGTCTCACCGCATTCCCACCTTTGGCATTCATGAGGACGACAATGCCCCTAGGTCACGGGGCTACGCCAACATTCGCACATATAACGATGAAGCCCGCAGGCAATATCCACGGATATCAAAACCCGTGGAACTCATGCGCAACAGCTACGATTGCGTCGTCATCGGTTCAGGTTACGGCGGCGCGGTGGCAGCTTCACGCATAGCACGGACAAAAGATGCCAACGGCAAACGCCAGTCTGTCTGTGTACTTGAACGTGGCCAGGAGAAGTGGCCTGGCGAATACCCCAGTGGTGTTCTCGATGCCTTCGATCAAGTCCATGTTTCTGGCGAATTTGCTCCTGGTTGGCTTCCTAGCACTACTATTGAAAGGGGTGACCCGACTGGCATGTACCACTTGATATTTGGAAAGGGCTTGAACGCAATTGTCGGCAATGGTACGTACATGTATGCTTCATATCTCCTCCGGATGCTAACCTGCCATGTAGGCCTCGGCGGAACCAGCTTAATGAACGCCAATGTCTTCCTCGAAGCAGACAAAGGTACTCTGTCTATGCCTATCTGGCCCAAGGCAATCAGGGAAAACCCCGGTTGTCTGGATAAATGTGAGAGCACAGTCTTTTTCTTATGACAACTAGTCTTTTAACTGCTTGAGTCGGTACTAATTCAAGGTTTCTCAAGATTATCAAATGGCTCGGGACGTTCTTGAGCCGACCGAGTACCCAGACGACTGGCCAGAGCTTCCCAAGGTCAATGTCCTGAAGAAGCAAGCCGCCGCGTTGGGTCTTTCGAGCAAGTTCAGAATGGTGCCTCAAACAACTAGATTCAGGAATGGCCCCAACAGCACCGGCGTGGAGATGTGTCCGTCGGCCCTGACCGGCCAAGACTGTACTGGTGTCAACGACGGCTCCAAAACCACCACTCTCGTGACCTACCTTGCAGACGCTTGGAATTGGGGTGCTGAGATGTTCTGTGAATGCGAAGTTCGATACATCAAGAAGGCTGATGAGAGTATGGGAGGAGGTTATCTCATATTCTTTGCTTGGCACGGTCGCAATAGAGGCCACTTCAGGGCGAACCTCCACGGGGACTTGATGTGGGTTCACGCCAAAGAGTGCGTGTTCCTCGGCGCTGGCTCTATTGGCACCACCGAAATCCTTCTGAGGAGTAAGGAGATGGGTTTGTCGATGAGTCCCCGCATCGGCGAAAACATGAGCGGCAACGGCGACATGCTCGGCTTTGGGTAAGAACACTCTCTCCTGCCTAGTGGATAGGTGAAAACTAACATGGTTATAAGCTATAACATGGATGAAGAGGTAAATTCAATTGGAAAACCCTTTCCAAGCCCGTACAACCCAATCGGCCCTACAATCAACTCTGTTATCGACGACCGCGAGGGACACGAAAACCCCCTTGACGGATATGTCATCCAAGAGGGCGCTATCCCTCGTTCTCTGACCCCATTTCTCCAGACACTACTGGAGATGATGCCTGGTAGCGTCGAGTGCACTGGTGAGTCTTTTACTGAAAGGGTGCGCTCCAACTTTGCCAGGTATCGGAGTCACATTTTCGGTGCGTATCGTCAAGGAGGTTCAATGGACAACACGCAGGTCTATCTAGTCATGTCTCATGACAGCAGTCAAGCAATGCTCACGCTCAAGGACGACAAGCCAGTCCTTGAGTTCCTCGGCGTCGGGCGCAGTGATCACGTCCGCAAGCTCAATGACTTGCTGGCTAAGGCCACCCAGGCCATGGGCGGCACATTTGTGAACAACCCTTTCCACGCCTTGATGGGAGGTCAGCAGGTCACTGTTCACCCCATTGGGTACGTTAACCTGTCCACGCTTTTGAAACATCTCTAACAACTTGTAGTGGAGCGTGTATGGCTCGCGATGACACTGGAGCCACTGGCGTTACCAACAACGTCGGCGAGGTGTTCACCGGAGATGAGGAGGACACCCATCCCGGCCTGATTGTGACAGACGCCGCCGTCATTCCCGGCGCCATTGGCGTCAACCCTTTTGCCACCATCACAGCCCTCGCTGAACGTGCTGTCGATGCGTATATTCACAGGGAAAATCTCATGATCCACCCAAACAAAAACGGCATTCTGGATCTCTTTGGCGAACCAAAACACGCGCCCAAGGAGGAGCGTGACACGGAAGAACTCAAGAATGAGTCCGAAAAGATTCACCAAGCTAAATCCCTCATCCATCATGCCAACAGGGCGAAGGCGGGCGGCTTCGGTTTTACAGAAGTCATGTCTGGATTCGTCCACCGTGACGACGGATTAGTCACCGACAAGCGAGCCACCTACGAACTGGCTTACCGGACGGCAAAGAGCCTTTGCGAGAGTGCTAGGTTTTTCCTGAGTGTCCAGGCTTTCAACACCAAGTCCATGATCAAGGAGCCCGATCACTCAGCCATGCTTACGGGCACGTTCGTATGCCCTTCCATCCGCGGATCTCCCTTTATGGTCCAGCGGGGTGATTTCAACCTCTTCATTCTCGATCAGAAGGCACCGGGAACCCGCAACATGACTTACGACTTTGACCTGCGCGGTGTCAATGGAGAGAAGTACCATTTCCATGGATACAAGGTCGTTGACTCTTCGGTGGCCCTGGCCCCCTTCCAGTTCTGGAGGGCTACCAGCACACTCTACGTCACCATCTCCAAGTCGGATCCGGTTTTGGAGGCCGTCGATGACTGTGATGAACCATGGCGTCTTGGGAAGGTCATTGCCAAGGGCATCATGCACATCCAGCCCGCCGACTTCGTCTCTCAGCTCATGACCATGACTCCCACCGGCAGCAGTCTTGTCAAAAAAGTCTATAGTGCGGCAAGCTTCCTCACATACTTCACTCGCAGGTCTCTATCTCTCTTCCTGGCGCCCTTCACTCCTCTGCAGTATCCTAGCGTTAACTACAACGGCTACGTCAACGATACCCCTCCAACGGCTTCGTTCGTCATTGTTGCCAGAGACGGCGTCAAGACACGCATGCACATGTGGGAGCCGACCAACCCCAACATCGAGACCAAGAACCTCTTCTTGATCCCAGGTGCGGCTGTTGACCACCAGATTTACGCTCTTCCGACCATCAAGTACAACGCAGTCAACTACTTTACCCGCGCCGGCTACCGCGTTTTCATCAGCGTTCACCGTATCGGCCAGCTGATGGTCGCCCAGAACAACTGGACAACATACGATGCCCGGCTGGACCTTCAAGCATGCATCGAGCATATCCGCGAGAACTACTCCGAGGACAACTCCAGAGACAACAAGATCTACGCCATCGCGCACTGCATGGGCAGTGTCGCCTTCTCCTGCGGCCTCCTCGACGGCACCATCCCGGGAAACTGGATCCAAGGCATCACCTGCAGCCAGGTCTTCATGAACCCCATCTGGAGCACCCTCAACATGGCCAAGGTCATGGCTGGCCCGATTCCACTCGACAAGATGTACAAGATGATTCTCGGAAACTGGTTCTCCTGCAGCACCGCAAAGGACGACAGCATCCTTCAGCGTGCCCTCAACGAGGTCCTCCGCCTCTACCCGGAGGAGCGCAAGGAGATCTGCAACAACGCCTCCTGCCACCGCTGCACCCTCGTCTTCGGCCGCTGCTGGAACCACGCAAACCTCAACGAGGCCACGCACCGGCAGATCGACCGCTTCTTCGGCGGCGTCAACATGACGCAGCTGCAGCTCCTCATGAGGCAGGGCTTCGAGGGCCATGTCATGACCAACGGGCCTCTCTTCCAGCCCCTCACGACGCCGCAGAACATCCGCAGGCTGAGGGGCATCCCGATTATGCTCTTCGTCGGCCGGGACAATGCGGTGCTGACGCCGGAGGCGACGGAGAGAACGTACGAGATCCTCTGCGACACGTTCGGTTCTCGCGGCGGAGAGCGCGACGGGGGCGTCTCGGGCGGTCTTCAGTACCGTCGCAGAGTCGTACCCGGTTACGGGCATCTGGACTGTTGGATGGGCCGCAACGCGTGGAAGGATGTGTATCCCTTCGTCCGCGAGGAGGTGGACCGCGTGGTGCGCGGGGAGGATTACCAGTTCCTGGACCCCGATGACAAGTTCTCCAGGATGGTGGACAGCGGCGAGTTGCTTTACTAGATTTTGACAGCATACATTGGGCGTTGCATCTTTTTTCCTCTCTTTTTGTTCCTGGTGGTTTTCTTGTTTGGGGACTCAGGATAGACGTGGGAGCAATAGACTGATAGATACCCTTCGTTAAGCGTTTTGAGCTATAACATGATTAACTTGGCGGTCAAATACGTGCAGCTAGAATTACAACCGACTTGGACGGGGCGCTTAGAGAACATGGCCATCTCGAATTATGTTGAGTCCATCCTGCTGTGAGCTGTAAACCTTCTTGCCACCATATGTCTTCTCAGCCTTGGTTCGTTTCATTACGCTTCCAAGCTGGCAGAAAACTATCCGGGTAGGTCAAACTCACATGAGATCTGAAATCCATCGGCAAGGTGGAAAAGAACATGTCTCCTCAACATCAACTTAATATATGTGAATCAAGTGGCAGTGACATCGATCAACTTCAAATGGCACGTGTCCGGCCATTGAATTGTTCGTACATTATGACTCTGACCGGCATGATGTTCACGACGGAGTTCGCATTAAGTAAAAACGAAACAAGGGCCTCGGCGGGTGACGGACGGCGGCGGACCCCACCAGACCGAAGGCGGGGGGCACTTGAGTTCGTCAAAGGGAAACCGAAGCCGACAAGACAAGGATTCGTGCCATCGGAGGCCCCAGAAAAAGTCATGGAAAACGACGGGGAGGTCGGGATGGACCGTGGCCTGGTGGTGGAGAATCCGCAGTCAGAGCGGCACGGCCACCCCCAGATTTTCCCTCTTCCGTCTGGGGATACGGATACAGCCAGCTTTCTCCTCATTGACTGTTGAGGGAGGGGCAAGAGGGGGAATGGGGTTTGTTGGTTGCCCTGAGGCTCAAGAGAAATGCTTTGCATATTCAACATTCTGCGGCTTCGAGGCCCTCTGCTGGTTACTGGTTACGGGCCCAGCCACACCCATGCATCGAGTTATCGCCTTCGTGTATGCATGCACATTTTCCGTCGAGCGGCAGTCAAGCGTCTCTTACTTATCTCTGACTCCCAGAATATCAGCAAGTGAGCATCCATCGCTTCGGGCACAGGGATATCTAGTTCGGGGCTGGAGACTTTGAGAGCGGTCGGTCGTCTCTATCAGCAACACGGCCGTGCGTGGGAATGTCTGACAGATAAGACATGTTGTCTCTGCAGTTATCTGCGGGAGCCACTAGGAATAAGCAAAGAAACGAGTCCCTTGATTGCCTCCCACATTCTGAATTCCAAAAGTGGCCGCCGCCCCCAAAAACCCTTCTTTCCGTATGAGCATTTGTTTGGTTTTGATGATGGTAAGTAAACGAAGCGAGGCGCAGCAGAAAAAGCGCCCAGTCAACGCCCCCGTGGAGTGGTGGCGAGAGGGCTGCAGAGAGGAGACGTCAGACATTGAAATGTCCCGAGGTTCTGGGGAGACAATTTCATCGTGATTTTCCCGAATTCCATCGAGAGAACATCGATGCTGCCAGCTTGTTTGCTCGGCTAGCGGATGGTAAAAGAAATAGAACCAACCAATCTCCCTTGGATGAAGAGTTTTCCTATGACTTGGGCCGAGATAATAGTTCATAGTTGGTCTCCCTACATGGCTGTTGACTAACTACCTAAGTAAATGGCCTCGCGCGGGCGGCCCGTGGTCTGGAGGCCCAGCTCGGACACCCGGAGCACGCAAACGGTCTCAACAACCAACCTACCTAGGTGCCTACCACCCTAGTTTCTCAGCACACCACCAACCAATGCCCTCCTCTTCTCCCACCACACATCCTTCCTGCGCCCGAGCGGAGAGCACCATCTAGGCGAGCTGGACGAATGAGGAAGAGGGGAAACGGAGGGATTCGGGGTGATCGGACGGGGAACCTAGAAAAAAAGATGGACGGTTAGAATGCCGGCGTGGCGTGTAAGTGCAGGTGGTGTGCCAATGTGCCTGGCCGGCTGCTCTGGCATTGCCATACGCAGCAATATACATACAACGCCGCACCCGATCAGAGTTCAATTGCACACACGCCCGCATTTATCTCGCCATTCACTTTCTTGTTGTTGGTGTGGTCCGGTTTTTATTTATTTATTTGTTTGATCTCTGGGGCTGTCCCGGCAAGGTCTGTACGTTTCAAGCAGTTGCGAAGCCGATTGGACTGACACAAGGGAGGAACGCAAAGGTTCCATTATCCCTCTCGTACCTGTGTCGTTTAAGAGACATTCCAGAGGTGGACGTCCATATCTCACATCTACACGCACAACACACACACACACACATCCATACATCCACACATACTGCTTATCCCCAGGGACGACTGAGGACAAGATACCGGAGCTTGCCCGCGGTCCCTTCACTCTGGAAAACCACTTCTTCTCGACCCTCTTTCATAACACACACTTCTCCAGTTACCATGTTTGAGGCAGGAGCAAGGTGACCATTTCTCTGCATCCTGTCACGAAAGAAGCGGCCCGTCCCTCGTTTGGAGCAGCCCACACCTCGGAAGTAACCACGCTCATCTTAATCTCACCACGATGGCAACGACAACAGTCCTCAGCTTGTCGACGCTACCGAGCCGGGTAGCCTACAGCCCACTCGTCCCGTCACCGCTGAACCCGGATGTTGACTTGGTCGTACCGCCACGGCACCACAAGTTGCGGGAGAAGAGGCGGCAGCAGAGCCGAGGGGACGTCAGCCCGACGCAGAGACTTCTCCGTCACAAAGCCGCTATGGCGTGGAAGTCGGAAGCTCTGACGCGAGAGAGCCGCATCTACACCCGAGAAGAAATCCTCAGCATCATTGCCGACTGCGACAGCCAGGATGCTGCGGCGAGGACACCCATTATCATGCCCGACCTGCCAGAGAAGAGGAAGAAGCAGCAGCAGCCCCAAGTACACATCCGGGCTGCGCACTGGAAGGAGATGGACGGAGAGGAGGATGACTTCTTCTGCGAGCTGGACGACTTGCTCGATACGGACACATCAGACGAAACCCCACGGCAATGGCCCACGCTCGTTCCTAAACTCCGCAGCCCCTTCTCAAAAGACACGGCCAGACGGGTCGCCCTAGCAATTGGGCTGATGTGCATTTGCGGGTGCTTGCCGGTGCTTCGAGCACATGGCTTCCACATATACCAGGCGTCGGAAGCGCCGTAGACGCTGCGGATCCCACCACATACCGGGGCAGTCGTGCCAAACCATCAACATCATTAATCCGAGGGAAGAAAAAAAAAAGCCGCCATGGCAGCGACTCAAGTATGAGAGGAGTCTATCCGAACCTTGATTTTATAACGCCACACCATTCTTGCTCATGTATCATGTCGGGAAATGCTCGCGTCTAAAGAGCACATATTACACACGGTCGAGACGGTTTTCGATAGCCTCGCCAAAGCTACCTTTTCTCGTCTTCGCCCGAACTGGCGGGCTTTTCTTTGTCTTTCGGAGCATCGGCGTCGGAATTCTTTGCGGCCTCCTCCTGTTTGACCTTCTTGGCGTGATCGACCTGCCATATGGCTCTCTCGATTTCAACACCCAGTTCGGGCAGCTCGAGCGCTTTGGCTATCCGCTGTCCGTTTGCCTGCGAAAGCAGAATTTCTTCCTCGGACTCCGCTTCCGACTTGCCCTTCAGGGGATCAGCTTCACCCAAAGCTGGCCTCGACGGTGTCGGGGACATGTTGTCGGGAATCAGCGGGCGGTAGATGTCGTTCAACAGCTTCGAAGGATTCAGGGCCAGGAGTTTGTGATCCAGGAGGAACCGAAGATGCTTGCCGCCCTCGAGAGCGCGCCAATGGGACCAGGCACGGTAGACTAGGTAAAAGAAGGGCAGATTAGGGATCCTAGTATATTGTAATGTCAGCGAAGTTCATCGTGCAACGAGGCTTGGCGTTTTGTCTTACACCGGTACCAGGGCAAACGGTGCCGAGATGGGCATGCCGATCAGGCACCAGATAAGCTTCTTCTTGTGCAAGGCGTCTCGTTCTGTTGCCAGGGTCCTCACGACCTGTTCGGCCTTGGTCGTGGGGATAATCGTGTCAGGGTACACCAGTTCAATCTTTTCCTTCCCTTTCAACTCGTCGTCTTTGCGGCGTGCAGAGATAGGCGGGACAGACTTCAGACCCCATTCCTCGTAGGGGATCCTTCTGAGGGCATAGTTGCCGTAGTTGACAACCTTCTTTTGCCAACCGCTTTCCTTTGCCTCCCAGCTGGCCCAAAGCTTCGACGCTCTCTTGCCAACCTTATCTGCTAAGCCTTGCTTATTCGTAGTCGCGATATTGAGGCGCTGGGAATAGAGCAGAGTGCGGCTCGTGGTGATGGGGAGGAGGTAGAGGCGCATTGTGGATGCCGAGGCTCGGGGGCGGGGTCAGGGGAGATGATGGAAGAAGCACGGTTGTCGTCGTCGTCGTCTTCTTCGTCGTGACTCGTCGTAACTCGTCGTCGTCGTCCGAAATTATGCGACCGGCAACCGGCGGGGGTTGCGACGGAGGGGTAAGGAGAGGAAACGAGGGGCGCTCGGCACGGTCTAGCAGGAACGGGTGCTCGTAGGAATCATGACGGGATTTTTAACAGAAGTTGGAATCGAGGGGCAAACGTCGCAAAGTCGCGATCCGGGCGGCCTCTTCGGGGAGAGGTCCTTGTTCGTGAGAGGAGGCAATTTTGACGCGGTTCGTGGAGACCGAGTTTTGAGTGGCACTTCAGTACCTTAAGGCGGGAAGCTCAGCTTTTGGAGCCCTGTCCCTGTCGAGCATCTTAGCTTTTGGGTCAAGCTTCCTGGGTGAGCGTGGGCCAGCGAGTGACGCACATGGGCGTCATAGGTCGCTCCCGCGATTTAAGTGGTGCGCTGAAGCCTCGATCCAGTGTTAGGGCGGTACTCGAGGGGTGATCCGGGAGCGTCGAGAGTGGTTGCATTTAAGCCGAATTAGGGCCCCTAGTCAAGCATCGTGACAAGGGGTGAAGGGCCTTGAGAAGTTGAGGCGCGCCGTCAAGGTCCACTTGAATGCGAAGGAGCGCTAGGTTGCCGTGTGCCCCTCTATCTACCGCGAAGTTTTTTTCGTCAGTGCCAGATCGCGCAGCGCAAAATTGGGATTCGAAACCCGCTAAAAAATAAGACAGCAAACTCACTGCGGATTGAGGTGGTATCCGCAGCTGAAAAAGAAGAACCTGTGATAAATGTCCGCGGATAGGTAAGGTGACGGATGAAGTACGTACCTCGATTGAACCAGGGGCCCGCAGGTTGCCCCAGTGCTCCAGGCACGCTCCATTGGTTCTTATCAATCTCACTTTCGCTTGCTTCCTTATGTTGTTGATGTGCCTTTCTGCTTCTGCTTTCCCAGTGACTGTTTCTTACCTGCATACCTTAGGTAGGTAGGTTTCCCGGCTTGCTGGAAACGCCCGGGTTTTCTAGGAAACCATCACATCCGGGTGTCGTGTGGTCTGTTCTCCGGGCCAGCCTCCAGCCTCCAGCCTCCAATCTCCAACCTCCAGCCTAAGCCCTCGCAGTAGCAGGCCTCATTAATCAAAAAAAGCCCACGCCAAGACAAGAAGACCCAACCAAGGCAGCTGGCTAGCAGCACTAGCCCGTCATTCCCACGAGACACAGCCGCTGCCGCCGTTGAGTCGGTCGTCCACCTGTACCCAACGGTTGCTGTATGCTGTCTGCTGTCTGCTGTCTGCTGCCGCCGTCACGCGCTCCTTTGCCATACTTTACTTTACCTTACCAGACCTTGCTTTTCCTACCTACCTTACCATTCCTTTCCTTGCCTGCTTCCTTTTACCTAGGGGCCCTTTCTACAAGTAATCTCGTTCGGGGTTTTGTTTTTTTCTCCCTCTCGTTGTCGCCCTTACTTGTGCCTGTCGCTGTCGCCAAACTTCCCTTTCCCACTCCATCCGCGAACTGTCCCCGTTCGTGATACACGGCCTAATATCGACACTGTCCACCTTTGCCGCTTCGACCGGAGGGCGGAGCCCATATAATATGAGAGCCCTCCGCCGCGCGATTGAGAAAGCGTTGAACCCCCGGCGCTCTCAGTCCCCGTCCAAATCGTCATAGCCGCCCCTCCGACTCCCGCCTCTGTCGCGGCCGCCACCGCGACCGCGATGAGCACAGCCAGTCACCCGCCCGGCAGTTCTGGCTCGCCCGATTTCCGAGCCTCAGTTGGTACCAGTAGTACTGCAATCGACACGGGTGCTCCGCGATTTAGGGCACCACGGTCGCTCCCTCGTAAGAATCCCAAGTCCCCCTCCCTCCACCACACCCTCGCTGACGTGCTCTCCCTTTGCAGCGTGGATAGATTCCTATGAGACACGATACGGACAGGCCACAGAAGACCAGCTCCGATTACTATCCCCTCCCGCCCGCGCTGTCCCGCCACAGCATAATCATGCGCCCGCCGAACCCAACCGCCGAGTATCCCGAGACGGCTATGTCGACCTAGCCGGCGATCCAATCCTCGAGAATGCACGCCCGCGCCCGAAGATAAAGCTCACAGATGTCTTCAGAGGCAAGGGAGCGCAGCACGGAAGGAAGTGGGATCACCTACGGACCGCAGACCCTGTAATTGTCTCGGCGCATCGACCGGCGACCCAAGGACCTCCGGCAGCATGGAGAGACTTCCTCCAATCGTCGACTTACGGACACATGGATGGCGAAGAATCAGAGGTCGTAGATGTGGCGGTGCTGGATAAGTTGCAGCCCGATTTCAACAAGCGATACGACGAAAACGCACATCGAGACATTGAGAGTAAGACCTCGAAGCGGAAACAGTCAAAAACCCTCTGGAAAAGAATATGGTCACTTGTTCTCCGACATTACCTTATTCCTTTCATCTTTCGACTCACGGTCATGGTCACGTCCATCATCGCCTTGGCTATCGCAGCTCGTATCTATGAGGTTGAGAATGCGAAAAGCGGCTCCAGTCCTGAGCGCGCCCAAAGCATCGTGGCCATCGCTGTCGATACCGTCGCCTTGCCATACATAGGCTATATGCTCTGGGACGAGTACACAGGCAAGCCTTTGGGTCTCCGACCGGCTGTCCAGAAGATCTCTCTGATACTGTTGGACCTCTTCTTCATTATATTCAAATCAGCCAGCACATCCTTGGCATTCGAGTCACTTGTCTTCCATAACGTGGACGCAGGCCCAGCTAGGCATCTTTCCAAGGCACTGGCGTCCTTCATGTTGGTTGGATTGCTAGCATGGACCATGAACTTCGTGGTCAATATTTTCCGTTTAGTACAACGACTCGGGGGAGGCGAGGATGAAAGCTCTCACGATCATATGTAGGTTGGGGTGCGGCTCTGGCTCTTTAGGTATACCCGGTGTATTAAAAGCATGTACTATAGCTGGAGCGTGGATTGTCCATCATGGTTCTTCTTTGTTAATGACTATTATCACTTCTAGTTATGCCCTGGGCCTTTAGCTGGTATACGTTTCAAGATATGCTAACACAATGCCTGATGCGCTCTTGCAGGAGTAAGATAGGTTGGTGTGTGAGATGCAGCGGCCCTTTTTTCTTTGATCAGAATCGCCTCCATGTTAGGTATGCTAGCTTTGTCAACTTCACTTCACCAAAACAGTTGGTTCCACTGGGTCTGGTGAAGGCGGCATTGACCCGCGCTATCCAACGACAAGGGAAGTGTTGCAAGGGCATGCATGGGTGTATCTTTTCAACTTCAGACGGACGAGAGCATGAGGTTTGTGCAACAGTAAGCAGCATTGTTGATGTGTGTATGTAACTTGATTCAATTGGGTGTTTTTAGACAAAGACGTTGACCGACCAAAAAGAACGTATATACAGGACCATACAAGGACCATACGGATATGCCTACCTTTTTGGGCTCGATATCTATGGGCTCATTGCCGCCTGAATTCGGGGATATTAAGAGTTGTATTTGAAAAAAAGAAGAATCCCAGAACATGCAAAATAAGGCTGATCTGTCTACGGTTGATGGCTCTTCCCCTGGCACCCTTGATATCCCCGAAGCAATTAAGCACACGGCACCAGCGAACACGCCTTGCCTTTCCCAGATCATCCGTAGAGGCCATCAAGCGGTGTTTCGCGGCAGAATATGACGCTAAACTAAATCGGGGATATGTCCCACTTATTTCCGGCCGCCGGTGCCAGGCCCCCGACGGTCCATGGTTCCAGGGCATCCACCAGGTGCACCGCATAGGTAGGTAGGTACCTTAGGTAAGGTACTTTAGGTAGGTAGGTAGGTAGGTCTGGAGTCAAGTGGGCGTAGGCGTCAGTGGCCTAGGTTCTTCACCACCAGCCAGCCGCCGCAAGTACCGTGGCTCCCAAAGCAGCCTTTCCAACCACTGACTGACTCCGGCTGCCTGTCTCTGCCTGTTTGCCTGCCTGGTCACTCGCGCCTCGATCAAGGTATTCTGGCCTACCAAGGCTACAAATTCCTCTCTTACCTTTTCGCTTCCACGGATTACTTCAGAATATCTTCATCTCCTGCCCGCTCTGACTCAGACGAAGAGGCGGCGCCTTCCTTCTTTGCACGCCGACCTCTACCCATTTCCGTAAGGCAACTTCTCCTCTACACCAGTCAGTCCCTCAACTCGCCCCTGCTTTCAGACGCCGATTCGAAAATCACCGACGCCTGTGCCGCAACCGCAAACACACCTTGCTCCCTTCACCTTTATCTTGATCACCGCGACGTAGTACCTCGACATCCTGTCGACAACGGCTGCGTCGGAGCAAATACATCCAGACTGTCACTGAACCTTGGTCAAAGTCCATTACATTACTTACCGTCGTCTGTCAGCCAGCACCCCGCTCTCCACGCGAACCGTCCGACAACATCTTATCCCCCGCCATCGACGGCCAGACGGCCTCGCCACTTTCCCGGTACACGATCACGACCCGATTCGAGACACACTCGGATGATGACAGCAGAGAAGATGGCGCCCGCACTCCAGATGCCTCCGGTCCCTAACCGGGAAGACATCGGAGCCACGTGAGTCGACTTCTGCAGCCTTGCGACTGCCTCGCCGTCGGTCGACACCCCGCGCTGACTGTTTGCAGATGGAAGTACCTTGAGGCCGGCATTCAGCGCATCATGCTAGATCTTGAGCGTGGTATCGACATGCAAATCGTGAGTCTCCGTGCCATCCCGCGCTTCTGCGCTTCGTATGCCGTTTGATGGAGTTTGCTGACCTGGCTTCGCTTCACAGTACATGGGAGTCTACACGTATGTTACAACGATCGAATGATGTCGACCGACTCTAACATTGCTCACAGTGCCGTCCACAACTTCTGCACCTCCCAAAAGGCGGTTGGATTAAGCGTGCCACAAGGTAGCATCGGATCAGGTAACCATAGGGGAGGTAAGTAGGGATAAAAAAAAATCGAGTTGACGATGGCGGCTCTGCTGACTGTTTCGAATAGCTCACCTGCTCGGAGAGGAGCTTTACAACAAGCTCATTGACTACCTCAAGTCACATCTTCAACTCCTCGTCACACAGTCCAAGACGCACACCGACGAAGCACTCCTGACGTTCTACATCAAAGAATGGAACCGATACACTGTCGCTGCCAAGTACATCCATCACCTTTTTCGGTACCTGAACCGACACTGGGTAAAGCGGGAGATGGACGAGGGCAAGAAGAACATTTACGATGTTTACACGCTCCACCTTGTCCAGTGGCGTAGAGTGCTGTTCGAGCCCGTTTCGAAGAAGGTCATGGAAGCTGTTCTGAAGCTCGTCGAGAAGCAGCGCAACGGCGAGACGATCGAGTATGGTCAGATCAAGCAGGTCGTTGATTCCTTTGTGTCTCTTGGCCTTGATGACTCCGATCCCACGAAGTCGACCCTGGACGTTTACAGATATCACTTCGAGCGCCCTTTCTTGGAGGCCACCAAGGAGTATTACCAAAACGAGTCGAAGCAGTTTGTGGCTGAGAACAGTGTTGTGGAGTACATGAAGAAGGCGGAGGCTCGCTTGGCTGAAGAGGAGGAGCGAGTCCGCATGTACCTGCACGCCGATATAATAACTCCCCTGCGGAAGACGTGCAATCAAGCGCTCATCGGCGACCACTCGCAGCTGCTCCGCGACGAGTTCCAAGTTCTCCTGGACAACGACAGAGAAGAAGACATGGCCAGGATGTACAAGCTCCTGTCCAGGATTCCCGAAGGCCTAGACCCTCTCCGCCAGAGGTTCGAGACTCACGTCCGCAAGGCTGGCTTGGGTGCCGTCGAAAAGGTGGCATCGGATGCCGAGAAGTTGGAGCCAAAGGTCTACGTTGACGCCTTGCTGGAAATTCATTCTCAGTACTCTGGGCTCGTGACTAGAGCGTTCGAGGGAGAGGCCGAGTTCACCCGATCGCTGGATAACGCCTGCCGCGAGTTCATCAACAGAAACGAGGTTTGCAAGTCAGGCTCGAACAAGTCGCCAGAGCTTCTGGCCAAATACACGGATGTCTTGCTCCGCAAGAGCAGCACTGGCATTGAGGAGGGCGAATTGGAGAACACGCTGACGCAGATCATGACCGTCTTCAAGTACATTGAGGACAAGGACGTCTTCCAGAAGTTTTACTCTCGCATGCTTGCTCGCCGGCTGGTCCACAGCAACTCTTCGTCAGACGACGCAGAGACCAGTATGATCAGCAAGCTCAAGGAAGCATGTGGTTTCGAGTACACGAATAAGCTGCAGAGGATGTTCCAGGACATGCAGACGTCGAAGGATCTTAACGTCAGTTTCAAGGAGCATGTGACTGGCCTTGGTGTCACCAAGAACGCCCTCGACTCTCAGTACTCCATTCTTGGTACTGGTTTCTGGCCCCTGACGGCACCAAACACCAGCTTCACCCCCCCTGCTGAAATTAATGAGGACTGCGAGCGCTTCTCCCGCTTTTACAAGAACAGACACGAGGGTCGCAAATTGACCTGGCTGTGGCAGCTTTGCAAGGGCGAGTTGAAGGCTGGTTACTGCAAGAACAGCAAGACGCCGTACACTTTCCAGGTGTCGGTCTACCAGATGGCGATTCTCCTCATGTTCAACGACAAGGATAAGCACACCTACGAAGACATTGCCGGTGTGACGTTGTTGAGCTCTGAGGTGCTGGACCAGGCTCTTGCCATTCTCCTCAAGGCCAAGGTGCTCATTGCTTCTCCCGAGGGCAAGCCCGAGGCCGGCAAGTCTTTCCGACTCAACTATGACTTCAAGAGCAAGAAGATCAGAGTCAACCTGAACCTTGGAGGAGCCAAGGAGGCGAAGCAAGAGGAAGTAGAGACCAACAAGACGATTGAGGAGGACCGAAAGCTTCTGCTTCAGGTATGTTTGGGTCATGAACTCTCCCAATTTTTGAACATGCGCTAACATGTCACACAGTCTGCCATCGTTCGTATCATGAAGGCGAGGAAGAAGATGAAGCACACGCAGCTTGTCAGTGAGACCATCAACCAGATTCGGTCGCGATTCGTGCCGAAGGTCTCGGATATCAAGAAGTGCATAGAGATTCTGCTCGACAAGGAGTACTTGGAACGGCTTGAGGATGACGAGCTTGGGTACTTGGCGTAATTGGGATCGGGATTTTCCTCTCGAGAAGAGGAAATACCCTCTTGCCTCTCTCGACTGTCAATGTATTACATCACCATCAAAACTGCATACACAACACCCCATCTTTGCCAGGCATTCAATTTGCGTTACAGGGACGCCCTTCGGGCGTGTGCGGGTTATTGAACAACAGTACGGAGGAATACTGATTATGGGGTTTCTTTCTTTGGGCTAAGGGCGGTTGGCAGGCGGGCAGGGATAGATAGCTGCATGCGGATTCCTCTTGTTGACTGTGCGATCATGTTCCCTGTGGTGATGATTATCGTGATCAATTCCGGTGCCGCAGTGACTAACGCAGCTGACAAAGATCCATCAGCGTTCACCTCTGTAATTCTCACACTGTGTCGAACACAGCTTCTTCGTGAAAATTCTGTCTTTGGATGCCTCGCTACGTAACAGTGTGCGACTAAAATGAAGCAATCACACGAATCGTACGCTTCTTATTTCTCTCAAAACTTGTTGGCTAGGTGACACGAGGCTTGTTATACAACCCTGATTCACCCCAAGAAGGGGGACTGCTTGCTTGCACGCAATAACTTCAAATATTTCCAAACTATTTAAGCCGTATGCCTTGTTTCTGGGATATTCTCACTCTTCCTAGTAGCGAGACTTCCTACATTACCAGGAAAACCAGTATTTGACTAATCAGATACCCCTAACTCCTCTATGCATGTGTAGATACTGACTAGTGGAATGCGTCAAACCTCCACTATTCAAACCGCCACAGGCAATTGCTCTTGAACAGCCTTCTTCACGCCGAACCTCTGGCCAAGGACAACCCAGGAAGAAGTGCAAATCAGCTTCCGGAATGCCCTAGGGCTCTTGCTCTCGTCGTCACTGAAGCCATCTTCCAGCCACTGCTTGACATTGTCCCACTCCAGGAAACCCAGATTCTCAATGTTCTCCTGAGTGAGCAGCTCCCGCATCATGTTGTGAATGGGACCTCCGCGCGGCCACTTGACCGGCGCAGAGTACGGATGCTTTCTCCTCTCGTAGAGCTCCTGTGTGATGAAGGGCTTGCCGGCCTCCTTGAGGATCCATTTCTCGCTCAACTTCTGACGCGCGGTGCCGAGATCCTTCCACCACAGGCTTGAACCGGTCCCGGTGGCGTTGTCCACGCCAGCCTGCGCCGAGGGCTCCTGATAGGCGACCTTGACGCTCGGGGGCAGTCCGTTCACGTATTCCACAAGATGGTGGTCGAGGAAAGGTGGGCGGGCCTCGATGCTATGTGCCATCTCGGTACGGTCCCCCAGACACGTCAGGATCATGTTGGCAAGGGGTCCCTTAGTGTACAGGTAGAGGCTAGTGTGCAGCGAGTGCCACTTCTGCGTCATCTTGGCGATGAGCTCGGGTGAGATTGTGGGTTGCTCGGCGGCGAGGAGCTTCTCGTAGCTCGCGCGAATCCAGGGCGCGAAAGCGTTCCATTCCGGCTCGAGGCGCATGCCTTTGTTAGGCATCGGCCCAGCGAGAGACTCGTCTTCGAACATGCCGATTCTCTTGAACATGTCCTTGAGGTCTTGGGACATTTGCATGAACATGGGTACACGGACGTCGTCTGTGAGGGGGGATTGGGGCCACGACTGGTCGGCCTCCATGAGGAACGCGGGCAACACAAAGGGATAACCCGCGAAGTGCTCATCGGCACCCTCGCCAGTGAGCACGACAGGAATGCCGTTCTCTCTGGGAAGTGTGGAGAGACAGAACTTCCCAACGCTGTTCAGGTCGAAGTTGTGGTGTTCAGTGTGGAAAACGGCGTCTGCGAAGTTTTTCGCCAACTCGGCCTCGTTCATGTCCTTTTTGAGGATTTGAACACCGAGCCAGTCTGCTGAGCGTTGAGCGATATCTGTTGCCAGTGTCAGCGTTCGTCTCAAGCAGTGGATGTTCTCCTCTTGGGTGGAAACTCACCCGACTCGTTGAAGCCAGATGTTTCTGGGAATTGGATCGTAAAGCAGGTAATGCGCTTCGTTGCGTCTTGGTTGCCCAGGCTCACGCCTTGGTCGCGAACCAATTTCGTCACAATACCTGCCACCACAGACGAGTCGATACCTTCAACCATGTTAGCTACTGAACAAGATCTGCAGTGATAGGTGAATGGTACCTCCAGACAGGTAAATTCCAACGGGCACGTCAGCACGGAGTCGGAGCTTGATCGCTTCCACCAAACGCTCCCTCACGCCCTCGATCATCTCGTCCAGTGTCCGTGTCTCTACTTGCTTCTAGTACGCTTCGTCAGAATTGAACGTTTGCCACGGAGAAACGCTACGGCGAATTGTCACTCACCTTATCCTTGTAATCCGGATCCCAGTATTGGTGGTATTCGATCTTCCCACCTTGGAGTTCCATCCAAGTGCCGGGCTCCAATTTCCAGACATCCTTGAACACGGTGTACCGGGTCTGCATCGAATCTCCGCTGATCAAGCCGTGAACATTCCACTCTGGCTCCCAGCCGAAGGCTTTGAATCCCTTCATCTCCGAAGTCAAGAGCATTCGCACACCATCGGCACCTTGGTCCTGGAAAGTGAAGAACATGGGCTTGATGCCGAAGCGGTCCCTCGCCGCTATGATCTTGTCTTGTTCCTCATCGTAGATGACGAAAGAAAACTCTCCGCGGAGGTGCTCGAAGAAGGCAGTGCCGTGAATCTTGTACAGAGCGACCAGGACTTCGCTATCGGAGTGACCCTTGAACTTGTAACCCAGCTTCTGGCATCTTTCTCTTATGGCATCGTGGTCGTAGATCTCTCCGTTCACGATAGCGTGGATCTTACCGTCATCGCTGTGGAGGGGCTGCACTCCGTCCGGAGAAAGATCGTTGATGGCCAGACGGCAGTGACCGAAAGCTACAATAACGGTCAGGGCCCGTAGCATTTCAGCCTATCCCGGTGTTCAAACGTACCGACAGACCCATCGTCGTTGATCCAGATTCCGGAGGCATCTGGGCCGCGATGAGCGATGGTCTTCAGACTTTCTTGCAACTGCTGGCGAAGAAGCCCATGCTTCTCCCCTACGTCGCCATTGGTGCCATGAGCTCCAATTTTCTCGTTTCCGTTGACCTTGATCTCGATATCAAGGCTGCTGTCGCTACCAATATTGCCGTTGTGTCCATTGGTCTTCTGGTGCCCGTCGACCCCGTTGGTTCCATTGGTATCGGCAGAGCCGCTCCGCTGAAGCTTTATGGCTGCTGAGATTCCGCACATCGTGTTGCCTAGTGAATGAAGTGCGATAAAACGATGAACTAAGAGGCGGCAGAAGCTCAGAAAGAGTAAAGGGCTCTGCTTTCACATACATTGACGCGCGTCCGAAGTATTTAAGATGATAAAATTGGCAGCCGAAGAAGAACTAACGGCTTAATCCAGCCCCTCGAGGCTCAACTGGGAATCTCGGCATCGTTGCCATGGTGGGCTTCCTAACTCTACAGACAAATGCGAGGAACAGACGAGGCCGGGCCGAAACATACAGGAAGGGGGTTGTTGGCACAGTGAGCACTCGACTGAGCCACTGTCAAGACTATTCTCGGAAACGATGAGATTCTAGGGATGAAGACAGTGAAGCTGACGGGATCTTTGAGCTGAGGAGCTGCACAACACGGACGTAGATGGTGCGGGGAGTTGACTACTCTGATTCCGAGGACAAGGGGCTTGGCCCGGTCGCAAGAGCATCAGAAGCAAACATGCGTTGGATGCAGGTTCGTTTCCGCGGGCTTGGGTTCAGGCTGCATAGTTGGACCACGTCACGTGGGCATCCTCTGTCTCGTCAGTCCGTCCGGAGAACGGCAGAAGGGTTGTGAATCACGGAAGGCCGACTTGGCAATTAGGTGTGTCGTGACGGCGTGACGATGGGGTTGAGCCCAGTGTTTGGCAAGTAGGCCGTGCGTGCAAGTTCGGCCAGCTAGCTGGTTTGACCTACCTAATGCTTGACAACCTGACCATACATCAAAGGTCCGGTGCTAGCTTGGCATAGTCGCGCTAACTGACGTGATGCTGAATGACTGCGGGATTTATCCGTAGGTGACCCGAAATGCTTAAGAACAGGCGTTGTTTCTGCGCGGCACGACCCGATGGTCCAAAGCTTTGGGTGTTGCGGTTGCGTCGATAATGTTGGAAGTGACGTCCAAGACCTGCCGCGTCAGGAGTTCCGGTCGTCCGACTACTTTGCCCCGGCCAACAACCCGATGCAAGTCTGCCTTGACCTCCGCTGTCAATTACCGTTACATCCACCGTTCAGATCGTCTGATGTGAAACAGGAAGTCCTTTGCATACATAACCATTAAACCGAGGAGGGACTATTGTTGCTGCCAGCTAAGTGCCTGGAGCATATTTTGCCTGGTAGCAAAGGCCAGACTTGAACTGCTCCTAGTGTCGAGAAGCTTGATCCCCGATGTTCTCGTATTCTTTCAGGTATTGGCCTTTGACTGACGTGTCACCTCAGAGATGATTTGGCAGCGAGCGTTTTGGACCAGCCTCAACAGATCGACGTCCTCGGAATCCAACTTGAAGTTTGCGGGATGATTTGATGCAGGCCAACAAGGCAGTAAGTTGGAATGGGTAGTTTTGGTATTTCGTGTGGGTTTGCTTCAGAATTCGGAGAGCAATAAGATTGGAAAACGATCCTACTGTGTTCCGAGGCTTGTCATGACCGCTGAAAGCTTCTGAATCCTTATTAGACGTGGTCTTACGGCAGAAATGTTAGGATGCTGATAGAAACACGTACCCTTGCGAGCTTATACGAGGTAAGTGACATTTGAACTTGGATCCTTCTTCAACAGCCGCATCGTACGTCCAACAACATGTGCCATGCACGCTGTGTTATCTCGTCACTCCCCTTCTCCTGCTCCCTTGCTGAAGGTATCTGCGGCAAAAGAACGACAGCCGATGGGTGTGGGTGGGCACCATTGAGACGAGTAGTTGATCTTGCAGGTCGATCTGTCGATAGATATGTGGATGATAAAGGAGCTTGAAAGATCATAGCTCCGTAACCTCGCCATCAGAACTTCTTGGGAAACGTTTGCCTTTGTACGTCAAAACAACTTGCGACTCGCCGTTTTTTCCATCGGTGTGGCGTAAGGTGACGTTCATGCCCCTCAAACCTTCCTCTTCTGCGCGCTGGTTCCAGAGAATCTGCCGAATGATTCCATCATTCGAGCAAGAGATGAAACCCATCGGCCATCGACTTCTGGTCATGCCCTCGCGTACCCCTTTGCTTGCTGTTTTTTCGCTGACCATGAATGCGACAACTCCTTCGCCGCGCCAACCAACAGGAGCCCCAACGAAGGAGCCTTCCAGCTCTCGGACAAGCGAAGGGTTGACTTTCTGAGCCCCTCCTTTGCACTGTAGAATGATCTTGAGTTTGTTCTTGGGCAGTTTCCAGGTACCAAGGATATCGATGCCGTAGTCTGAAATCCCGCCCACCCTCACGGCGTGTATACCGTACTGCGCCAGAGTTGATGTGACGATGTACTCGTAATGTGTGCCAACATAGACGGTGGACGAAGCGTCTAGCCCAGTTCTGTCGGCATACGCTAAAAATGATGCGAGATCGTGGTGTTTTGCTGTAGAGGGATCCGGGAATGACGAATCGTGTGTATCCTTTCTTAGTGATCGTGTCGGCGTCGATACAGGGCGAGCGTGGCGAGCAATCGGAGACAATAATCGAAGAAGCCGAGGCCGAGGCCGGACCTCTAGTAAAAAACCTCGTAGAGTATGCATTTACCAGATTCGAAGAAAGCTTAATTAAGTACAGAAAGCTGAATCTATCTTGCTGGACAAGTTCACAGACGGCCTAAAAAAAAAAAAAGTCGTGATTGACCTGAGATGAGCCGAAGTTAGTGACAGCAGGTACGTACCCAGAGTTGGAAAGCTCTGGCCAAGGCGCATCCCCGCGTACTGCGTACCGCTGCCAACCGCGATGCGATCCTCTGCGACTTCAAACAAAATCAGCAGTCGTCGCGACAACCATACAGCACCATGGGCGACAGACTCACCCAACTACAAGATGCTCTGGACCAGGTACAAGGGACATACTCATACTCTCCTTACACAGCAATTGCTGACACATGATTCAGCTCGCTCAGCAATTCGTCGCGAGCTTCCATTTCGTCCACCGACGTCACGACCTTGAGCTCCTTGGGCCCAATGACAAGATTCGCGATGTAAAGCAGGAGCCGGATCAAAAAGAGGGTATGTTTGTTCTAAAAGAACCCTCCCTATGACCCATAGTTGACCGAACGTGCGCAGTCGACCCTCTCCCCGCCGACGAATTCAGGGAAGGACTTGCCGAGCTGTCCCGCGACCTGATTATCAAAGAGCAGCAGATCGAGGTTCTCATCTCCAGTCTCCCCGGACTAGACAGTAGCGAAGCCGACCAGGAGCGATACATACAAGAGCTGGAGGATGAGCTCAAAGTCGCCGAGGCGCAACGTCAGGATGCGATCAAAGAGAAGGACCAAATTCTCGCCAAGCTTGACGAGGTCATCAGGAGCATTCGCAGGCCTTGAGTGTCGAATTGAGGGTCGACGGTCATAGAGAAGGGTGCAAGCCATGGAATTTTTTCAAGCGTTATGACGGTGCTTTCCGGCGTTGAGAGGCGGAATAAACTTGGGGTATATTGCAGATATCTATGAAATAAGACGATACCCAACTAAAACCAATACATGGTTTTCCTTTTCTAAATCTAGCCCGCTGCCCTTCACCTGTTACGTCTCTTTCGGTCCATACCCTTTGCTTGTCATTGCTTTCGTGCTCTTAGTAAGGCTGCCTCCGTGTTCCTTGATTTAAAGAACTGGGGAAAGGCGTCGCGCAGCTCTCTTAAATCCCTGATCTGGTGTTTGGATGCCTGCGTCCTTGGCACAGGGAGTCCCTCCTCTACCAGATGTGCCACGTTCCAGCCGTACTCTTGGGCCTTTTGGCAATTCAAGTATGAGTCGTCTGCAGTCATCTGTTATCTAGTGGTCCTCACATAGCGGGACGTAGCATGCGACGGCTTACCAACAAAATAGCAGTCCTCCATCCTTTCGACGCCTGCTTCCTTCATGGCCCTCAAGTACATCTCCTTCGCGGGCTTGCAAATCAGCGGTTGCTGGGAGTAGTCGCAGAACGTTAGACCGTCAAAGAGGTCGTCGATTCGCAGTAGCTTAACCACGCGCCTAGCGTGGTTGATGTAGGCATTGGTTAGAAGCCACATGGTGCACTTGCTCTTGTCGACGTCCTCAAGTAGTTCGCGCAGTTCAGGGTTGTACTTGAGGATGTCCTCGAGGGGCAAGGCATCGTCGACCTTGGAGTTGTACTCTAAGGGGTCGATTTGGTGGTGTCTAACCAGGCCTTCGATAGCGAGTCCGTAGTTTGTGTAGTACTCCTTGTGTAGCTTCACCGCATCTTCCCACGATAGGGAGAGGTGCTTGGCGAAATACTCGTCAATGAGCTGGGCCATGTGGTCCTGCACTCTCGAGCCTGACCGGGATCAGTTTGCTGGTAGACAGTCTCCTTGTGTGTCGAAACTTACTTCGGGGGTATAAACAGTTGTCGATATCGCTGCAATGCATTAGCTGATGTGAATAGTACATGATAATGCGTAGTGAGTTGACCTACAAGAAGAGGACCGGTTTGGGAGTTGTCACTCCGTTGAGTTGGGGCTTGGACTCCATGACTGAGCCGGAAGTGTGTATTTGTCGTGAAGTGTGTCGAATAACAGACCGAAGCAAAGGCGTGAGCTTGGGGGACTCAATCGGCCGCGTGGATATAAGTGGTCGTGTCGTATGTTGGCAATAAGACTTGAGAGGTCGAATTGGGGAAAGGAAGCTTCTGGATAGGCGTGGGAGTCTGGGTGGCATGAAGGAGGCGAAATGAGGCAGGTGGGAACAGAACGGCACTTTTAAGATCTCTCAACATGGGGGCTCCTCAATCACAATGTTTCGAATGGAACTTGAGAGTGTGTGAGGCTTTGCACGAGAGAGGAGTAGAGGTGTCTTGCTGTTGAGTCACGTCGGCGAGATGGCATGTATGATACGTTGCTTCTCTTGAGGTAATTAGAAGCAGTTTGCAGGGAGCTGCTCCCAGCGGGACGGGTGCAGCCCGCTAGGTAATAATCATTGCTTGGCCCGGGGGGAGGACGCGAGCTTGGGCTCCTTCGGTAGCCAGTCGCTTAAGTAAGCAACTGCGGATGACCCAAGTCATTCCTTTTTTTTCTTCTCCATTCCCGAACACCAGCTCATCATCGCACAAAACAAACACGCCTCCCTTTCTCTTCATTGTCTTAAGGTGCAGCAGAATTCTTTCCAGTCTTCTCACATTCTGTATCCCACGACTGAGCAGGATTCTACCATCTGGTGCCCCTGTTATCTAGTTTCCTTTCTTGTTTGGGGTTTTGTTTTTTTGCTTGATTGCTGATCTTTTGACCTTGTGCGCTGCGGAAAACTCCCAGCGCCCTTTGCTCTTCGCTATGGCTCAAGGCCAGCTTGCGACAGTGCCGCCGATGGCTTCGCATGCCTCATCTTTGGGCCTTTCAAATGATGAACTTCATCAGATACAGCAGTTCGAGAGGATTGTACAGTTTCGCAATGCCGTTCTCGCTGGCACCCACCCAAACATCAAGATTCCAGCGCATCTGGCGAAACAGACACCTACGTCTGCATTTTCGTCCTCATCCAATCCTTCTGCGCCCACAAAAGAACCGAGTGGAATCGCAGCTTTCCAGGTTGGGAACTCGCAGCCACTTGCGAACACGCAAAACGCGTCTCTTCCAGGCCTAGGGAATCCGCCTCCGACTAACGCGAATCTGCCTGCGAGACCATATGGCTCCCGCAACACAGAGATCAATCCTATTTTTCTCGAGAAATCTGATGACCTGATCAAGGCCGAGATCCAGCTGCAGCGGCAGCGTCTTGAGCGAGCGTTGCGGGACGAGGTTGACCAGCGCCGGGCTTCGTTGAAGGCATCGGCACAGTCAGAACCCCTCGCCGACTTCGACCTTTCCGATGTCCTGTCCAAGGCTCTGACTCTTGTCCAAGCTACTGCGAATCTCCCTGCCAATGCCAAACTGGCTGCTAACGCTTCAGCTGCAAGTGACTCGTTTGATGAGAACTCTTACTACTCCTCCCAACACAACTCGCCCGATTCCTCGCTTCTCAGCTCACGCGCGGGCAACGACTCTGAACCCATCACCCACACAGACGGAGCTACTGCGTCCTCTCAAAACTTCGACCGGGCGACGCAAGTCCAATCAAGACCCCCTGGCTTGACATCCTCGCTCCCTCATGCGTCTGCTACTCATCAGCCACAGGGCCAAGCCTCGACCGTCTCGCCCTCCCACATACCAGCTGACATGAGCGCAAACGGCGTTGCGCACTATGACCGCGACCCGTCCGTAGGAACGACTCGGAGAACGGACAGAGGCGACAATACGGGGTCGACATCTGGAGGCGGAAGCGGAGACGTCAGTCGATCTGAGGAGTCAGGCGCCATGAACCTTGACGGCAGTGCTGATATTCCACCACCGGCTGTCCAGCAATTGAGAGACTCTTTGCTTGATCGCCAGCCCTCGCCGCTTATTCAAGTCCGCGCCCAAAACTTGTCCCCCATTGCTCCACAGCCCGCTCATGTCTCTCCTCTCGCCATGGCTGGCGGCTCTGTTGTTGATGCACCGGATATGAGCATTCCTCTAGGGACCACCGCACAGGTCAGGGCGTTGCGCAATGAGCCCAACACTGTTTCCAGCCCAGATAGCTCGCCTCAGGGAGGACGGAACATTGACAAGCGGAAGGGCAAGAAAAAGAAGAACAACATGGGCAACAAGAAGGCAGCCCGGCAAGCGCCAGAGGCAGAACCTTATATCAAGCCAGAGCCGCACTCGCCTTCTCCCATGAGTGCGCCCTCATTTGTCCGTCCACAAAAGCGACAGAGAAGGCAGACAGAAGAAGAACCGCGCCCTGTACAGCCAGAGCGACAATACTCCCGTTCCTACCGAGAGGAAGACGCAGCCCCAGCGTACCAGACGCAAGAGTATCGACGGCCTGTGAGTCAAGTCGCGATTCCTGGCGAGTACGAATACCCACGAGAGTTTATGGAGGACCCTCGCGTCCCTAGCGGGGCTGATTACGTTCGGCGAGTACAATCACCGGGCATTTATACCGTACGAACCGCGCCGAGTGAGGTTTACGCAACTTCTCCAGCTAGTGTCGATCGCTACGGTAGGGAACCTGCACGATACTTTCGCGATGGCTATGAAGTCACTCACATGAGCGCCCGTGGGAGATCTCGATCTCCCCTTATGAGGGAAAGAGGTTCACCACTCATGGGGCCGCCGAAAGCGCCGCCTGCCCGAGTTGTGATGGACCCGATCAGCGGTCGCAGATATTACGAACCAGTCGGCCGTCAGTCAGCCGCGCCTCCACCTCGACCGGCCGACCCTGAGATTCTCTTTGAAAGAGCACCGACCCGAGCCCATACTCGACGACCAGCCCCGGATTCCCATGATGATGACGTCATCTACCAGCGCACCTCGCCCATGTACGCGGCGCCTCGCAGAGTTGTCACCCAGCCAGAGTATGCAATTCCAGATCCTCATCGGGTCTACCGACAACGGGAATACTCAACAAGACCGATGGCACCACCGGCAGGGGAAGAGTATGTCCAAGTTCGGGGTGGGACGGAGCGACGTCTTGTGGAGGAGGTGCCGAGAGAGTATATGATGCGAGCGACAACAGCCCGGCCTACAGAAACGGTACGGTACGAGCTCCCGCGAGAATACGGGAGAGTACAGAGCGTAAGACCGGAGCAGCTGCCCATCCAGGACTATGGTGCACCAATGCACCATGATTCTCGGCGGGAGGTCATCCAACCTGGTCCGCGTTCGTACAGCGTGCGGCCGGCAGCCGAGCCTCAGGTTGTGCGAAGAGAGTATAGCGTCAGGCCGGTGGAGCAGCAGTACTACGGCCAGCCAGCACCGGCTCGGGGCGAGGCTGAGGTGTCGTACATCGAGCGGCCTAGAGTGGCCGCTCCGGAAATCTACTACGCCGATGAGGCTCCGCGCCAGGTTTATCGGTGAAAGATGCTGCTGTGAGTAGGCTGTGAGTGCACAAGGTCTCGTCGGGACGTCGGCATAAATCATAAGGTAGAAGGTCATTGATATTGGTTTGGAGGTCGGTACGGATTCGGCACGGAAAATTGGGAGAACAAAGACAGGATGGAGTTCGGCAAGAGCCATGTGGAACGGTATACTTTTGTAAAAATAATGAACTGGGCCAGCAGAAACCTTGTACTATTGGCAAGTCCAGCAGCTCATGACTAGACCAAGCGAAGACAGAACTTGGAACTCGGGAAGCAAACATGACCTAAACTCGGTTTTCAACCTGGTGAGACGAATGGTCTAGAAGTCGGCCGTTGCTGCTACACCCCTTCAGCTTCGCAGAGTTGCCCATAGTGTAGCAGTCGCAGACGCGCGGTAGAGTTTTTGTCCCCTTCGCGGACCGCCATCAACTTTTGAGGGCGAACGAGCACGGGCTCACTTTCACCTTGAGCACCGTCTGTACTGAAGTCATGTGTGGCTTGTTTTCAGCTTCCCCGATCACTGGGATCTCTGACCGTTCTCTTTGGGCTTGCAGCTGGCTGCCCGTTCTCGCCCAGGATACGTTTAGTGCTTCAACAAGGGATGAGCCGGGGCCGCTCCTCGACCCCAACACTTACCGTTGAGGCGGCGAGGAGGCGGAGGTCTGGAGTCGTGCATGTTTCGGACCCGGCGGCCGTACTGCTAAGGGGGCATGCTTGTCTGCACTACGAAGAGCGCGAGTTAGTGGGCAGCGGGCAGAGATAATGACAGGAAGGCTTTCTTCTCTCTTCGATGTAGATGGAAAATTTTCGTCAATCGTCCTTAATTCTGGGTATCTGTGGTCCCTTGGTTACCCGGCGCCTCAAGGTGGTTATATGTGGGTGGGTTCGGACTGGGAAATGGAAGGGAGATCTGCTGCCGAAAAAGAAAGCCAAGTTGGTTGGTTATGAAGAGTTCGGATAGGGAAGCTTGGTAATTCCTTGTTTCTAACTTGAATCGTGAAGCCCTCACCCACGATGGTGCTACAAAGTATACCGTCGACTCTGGCGTGTGCGGCTATGTTTCCTCACGTGAACGAAAGCCATTCAATTGTTCTAATAAACGCCAAAAAGACGAGGGAAAGAGAGTGAAGTAGACACCACAGAGGCGTTGCCCTCAACAAGTATGGTTCCGGTGGACCCGTTCAAACGGACGTAGTTCTGTAGCCCTTGCATCAATATAACATTGTTTTGACCAGCTCGCCTCATCCGCTGAGGAAAGTTTCACAGTCAGTTGTATTGCAAGGACGTGCCTGGCTAGCATGCCTGGCTTGAGCTGGTGTATTCTGTTGGTCCAAGTGTCAGTGTGTGGAAGACCAGTTCGAGGTTGAAACGTTCAGCCGGGGATCATCGACATATGTATGTCTACTCTCTGACGGGATAGAGCGGCTAGTTGAATCACATACGAGCAGGACCTGCATTGTCCGCCGCGGCAAGAGCAGTCCAACGTCGATATTGGCGAGGTCGCCTACAGTGAATGCCGTCGAGCTTTTGAAGGACGTGAGCGGCAACATAATCCGAAAGGTACCCGGACGTCCTGCAATTCGCTCTCTTAGAAGCCGACTCGCAGGTGGGCGGGCAGCAGCAGCAGTTGACAACAAGTCGGGGCGCGGCCACTTTTTCTGGTTGCGGATCAGTCAGCCAGCGATGTTGATTCTAGGCGACAACAGCCTCCACGGCATCTTCCCTGTCCTGGGAACATCATCAAGGGCAGGCCCAAGACAGGAGCTGCGAGGGAAGCCCTAACTCGAGGTCTTGGTGTTGTTAGTTTGACATGTGTCAGTCGCCTTCCGCCATACTGCGAGACCGTCGTACACTTTGCTCAGCAGCGTCTTGAGTCTTTCTAGTCTTCGGAGCAATACAAGTCAGCGTTAAAAGGCGGGAAGGGGAGCAGTTACATAGTAGTCGCTTTGTGCCGCGGCCGGTACATGCAATAACGGTATGGTGCCGGCACGCCGAAGCAGCCCTATCAATGAACTTGAGGGCCGGAGCAAACCCCAAACTGCATCAGTAACTGGCTGACTGACGGCTACGGCCACGGTCTGCGAACGACTGATGCGGTGGGATTCGGGAAGCTTTTGCTGGAGGCTTGAGCTTCCCCCTCTCCGCTGCGCCCAACACTAAGGTACCGCTTGAGACGCAGTGACGCTTCGGGAGGGCAAGTGCAGGTAATTGGCTCAAGGGTCCAGGGATGTTGGTTGACTTTGGGGCCAGAGTGAAAGTTCAGTCGAAGCTCCAACATGTCGGGGAATGACCATTTGGGAAATACGGTGGCTCTTTTGTGCGTCTGGCCGATCTCCCTCCTGAATGGAACGTGCGACATGCGTGGAATTGCATGGTCTTATTATGAGGGGATGCGAAGCAGTCCAATGTTGTGCGGGCATCGTCGCGGGCCTGAGTCGACGAGATTGTTTTCTGTCTGAACCATCTCCAGGTTGGTCAAGGTCGGCATGCGTAGAAGAAAAGAGAACTGTGAGTAGATCGACAGTCGCTAGGAAACGACCTGACTAAGATCAGTCTCGCGACGGCCGGCGAACACAGGCCGTTTTGTCTGTTGGAAGATTTATTCCTCCAAAGTGAGAGTTGACGTCCTGCTGCGAGTTGTATTCGTTGCTCAACAGACGCGTATGCCGAGTGAGTCGATCGCGGACGAACCAAGCCCTGTGCAAAGACAGAGTATTCGACGTTCCTTGGATGGGTGTTTAACCATGAAAGTCTCCTCTGACGGCCTGCACGCGCGGGGTGGCGGCGGAAGGTGACGACGATAACGGTCATGACGATTGCTGGTCACGTCGCGAGCTTATTAGTTGCTCGCTTGGTTGAGGGCGCTGCTGCCGTTGCCGCCAGCCAGGCCACAATCGGCAACCCAGGGCCACTTGGATGAATCGATCCATGCCGGCTGTCAGTCGCGTGCTCCCAGCGCTAGACAACCAGGATCGAGTTCCTGGCGAAACGAGGAGGGGTCTCAGCAGTCACCGCCGCCCACTGTAAGAGGCATGGCGAGTATCCCCTATTAACGTGTGGTGATGTTGCGGGGTCGGGTTCGTGAGCCGACCGACCCTACCTAAATCAGGAGCGACAGGTATCCCGGCCAATTTTCCCCTCTGTCTTTCGCAATGCGCCAGAAAAGAAAGAGACTACAAGGCTTCATGGAAAATGTAGCTCCATTTGTGTCGCCTCGGATAATTGGCGTAGTAGATATGTGGTTTTCCTCGATTTGGTGGAAGATACTTGCTCCGGGTCAGGTGAAAGATGCCGGTCGAGAAGCTGCCGCTGTCGCTGTCGCAGCGTCTGATCAATTGGGCTGGGTTGGATCTGATATCGTTTCCGTCGTGGTGGTAGGTGCGACCGGATACTTGGGGATTCGGGGATGGAGGTAGTTCAAGGTTCCTGCTCGAGTCGGGGCCGCAGAGATGATACAGACAGCGCGTCCGGATACCTTCCACTACCTCGGGGGCCGGGCTTCCGGGTACCCGCAGACATTTACCTTACCTAAGGCAAGCTAAGGTAGGTTAGGTTATCCACAGGTGCACACGGTGCTGTGACACTACACGTACCGACTCGACATTCCTGACCCTGCCTCAATTAAGAAGCATGCCAGACGAAAGCCCTCGTTGATCAGTGTTGCGCTGCATCAACATGCCTCAGCGGGATGCCGGAGATAGGCCCCCTCTCGGGCTCGGGAATCTGACGGGCACGGAGTGCTGGGAGAGAGTGTCCGGATGACCATGTACGTAAGATGTCGATTACCCCTGGGGCTGTGCTCGGGAATGGGAAATTATGAGGTCAGGTAAGTAGGCTCGACCCTTATTAATTACCATGTACGTACATCTCAAAATACCTCAATTCGTGAGGGTCACTCGACCAGGCAGGTAGGTACTCGATGAATTATATCAAACGAAATAGAAGAGCCATAAACAAAGCCAGCCCGGACAGCGACGACAATTAGCAGACACACGCGCGCGCGCACACACACAGCCCTACTGCTAGTCGGCGTCCTGGTTAATTAGGCCAGGGTCATGGTTCCCTGCACTTGTCTGACTTGTTGTTTGCGACAGAAAAGGGCTCTTTTCTTTTCATTTTTTTTTTTTTTTTGGCTCTCGTCGGCATTGGAGGACATGACAAGCAGTGGCTGTTTCTACCTGTCACCGGTGTCTCTGTTCTGTCTCTCATCTCGGCCATTGGGTTGGTTCTCCGGGAGGCACGAGGACTCCATAACGCGTGGGATACATGCACGACGACGGTTTTGCACCCTCAGAATGGTCAAGCAAGCTTCTTGTTCCCTTGCCGCTTCTTCGCCCACCTAAGGTAGCCAAGGTAGCTATTCTGTACGTACTGTACGGACGCTGGGAGGCACTTTGTCCACCTCAAGGCAAGGTATCCTGACATCCTGACTGGCGCCCGTGAACTCGTCCCGTCCAACACCACCACCGAGGTGCCATTGCCAGCTCACCACGGACGCGGCCGATAATGCAGGAGCGAATGGGATGGAGCTGGTCTTCCGGGCCGGAGCCCAAGGGCGACCGAGACGTGGGATTGAGGATATGTTGGCCGTAGCTGGTGGGAGAAGCGGCACTCGTTTGATGCCCATGGCTCGGCGCATCCGTGACGTGACCTGACCACAAGCGGTTGACAGTGATCGTGGGCTGGCAGAGACCAGGGCCCTCGGTCAGGTAATAACTTGTCGTAATATGGAACCTCGAGGTGTGATTTAGGATTGGGATTGGACGCAGCAAAAACAGGCACCTTGGTTGGGGGTTGTCGATTTTGTTGGAATTTTAAACTTGGTGGAAGTCAGTGGAATGAGGAGAACTGCAGCAGGCAATTAACAAGATTGAAGTACATTTCTGCTTGCAGAAGGGCAAAAGGATACCCTTGTTTTGTTTGTTCCATGCCCGGCATCGAGCTTGCTCCAGAAAGGACCCTCGAACCCTGCTGCCAGTCAGCGGGCAGAGCCAGCCAGTGAGCTGCGGCCGCCGTAGCGCAGGCGCAACCGCAGCAAGGGTGAGCCGTGCGTTGGACCGTCACCCGTCATGGATGTTAAGGTGCCGGAAGTACTTCGTACATGGCCTTGGCGACATCGGGACTTTAGGTGGGTAAGGTGGCCCGGAAACCCAGAATACCTGGTGCTTGCTAAGATTTTTCGAGGTTTGGAGCCCTGAACTGAGATGATAGCAAGAAGTCGGGTGTTTGTTTCCTACCTACCTTGCCTTAGATGCTAAGTACCTTACCTTACCTTACCTTAAGGTAGGTAGGTAGGTAAGCTAAGGTATCTGTACCTGAGGTGTCTTATAACCTCCATTCCTGCTACCGAGCTGCTGTGGGATAAGGCACTGAATCATCCATCACCCTTTTCGTAAAGTACCTTACGGACAGGTCTACGAGAATGGAATCCAGAGGACAGCACACCACTTGACGCATCGTCAGTCCCCCACCCGGGATGCCCTCAATCTGTGTGACAGTGAGGTGATACTGAAGTATGCGCTGCCCTGGCCTGTGGGCTAGATAGTACGTATCCATGGATCCGTTGGTATGTACTGCGGTATGGGGGGTTTGGTGGTTACGTCGGGGGACTCGCCTGAAGGGAGTTGAGCCCAGTTCAACACCGGCCATGTCCAGCGCCCAGTAAGGTACCTAAGGTATCCAGTCCGAGTCCGTGAACCGCCGCGAAGTTCGTAGGTAGGTAATGCTTGCCCTGGGTTTACTTGTCCCCCCGTGTGAATAACGATGCCGCGGATGTACTCCCGCATGTACCGCCATCTGCGAACTGAGACGGGGAACTCTTAAGGTACCTAGGTACCTGGTAAGGTACGGATAGAGGCCCGGGGAGGGGGAGGGAGGGGGCCACCACTGCAGCACTGAGTGGACTGGAAGTGAGGTGGATGGACTGAGTGGGGCTCACTTCTGGGCTGGGACTGGGCGCCAGACGATGGGCCATGGCCTGGGACGACGGGGGGACAGATGGACTGGGAGTGGCCGGACCATGCCATGCCATGCCTTGTCTTGCCTGGCCTGGTCTGGGTCTGCCGTTAGTGGTCTTGACCACACCTATGACCATCCTTCTGGCTGAATCTCTCGACTCCTCTTCTCAGTCCTTTCACACTCATCATCCTCAACCATCATCTCCAAAACATTCCCTCTCTACAGGCCCCTCGTCGAGTCTGAGGAGAGAGAGAGAGAGAGAGAGAGAAAGAGAATAGAGAGCATCGAGAAGCGTTACGCACTTCCTTCTTTTTTTTCCCTTTTTTTTTTTCCCCCCCTCCTTTCATCCTCTTCTCTTTTTTCCCCCCGTTTCAATTTCCTCTTGTTTTTTTCCCACAGAAATACCCCCACGATTATCGTTCGCGGTCCATTGCTTTCGGCCTATCGTCGTCGCCTCTCCCCCTCTCTGGCCCTGTTGTCTTCTTCGCTCACAATATGAACAAACTGGCAAACATGCGTCACTGGTCCGAGAGGATGAGCCCCAACTTCGGAATGGGCCGTCCCAATATGCCCATGAACCCCATGAACCCGAGAAGAGATACAGCTCCCCAGCAGGCTGCTTCAATAAGCTCAGCTCAGCCTCTCGATGCCCCGACGCCCATCATCCACTACTCGTTCAATGTCCCGTTCGCGTCCGACCTCGTCGGCCCAAACACCGAGGACATCCTGCACGCGACCGCCGACGCTGTCCTCCGATGGACCCATCCCGAAGATGCCCCCGACGATGTCCAAGTCCACGAGCTACCCGTCCACACTCAGAACCTCGCCAACCTGCGCAAGGTCTGCAAGGACATTACCAGCGGCCCTTTCCAAATCGAAGCCCACGTCATCTCGACGACTCCCAAGAACGCAAAGGGACAACAGGTCACCACCGTGTGTCTCTCGGGTACGCCGGAAATGGTTCACAAGAGCAGGGAGACCATCTTGAACGACAACCAGACTGTCCTGGTAGGTTTCTGACATCGATCAAGGGGGAGGTGGATGAAACGCCTGGATTAACCGTGCCAATCTAGCGTTGTACGACGGTCGACGTGGAAGGCCATCTTGTCTGTGACCTCACTGCTGGCGCCTTGAAGCAGCAAGTCACCGATACCCTGGACTACATCTCCAAATACTGCGGAGTCGACATTTTTCTCCTGGGCCCGAAGCTGACCCCAATGGTGGATGGCATGTCGGGTGATGCCGAAATGCGTGTTGACCAGAGATGGAGAGTCGCCATTTATGGCGACATTCTGTCCGTCGAACATGCCAAGGCCCGTGTGCTCATCCAGATCGACACTCTTGTATGTTTGGACAATCGCTGATTGGCCCGTGTCTCAGCTAGCTAACTGTAAATTCAGCTCGGCCGAGTCGTTGATGCCACCAAGCTGGACCTGTCGATTCACCAGCTCGTCTGCGGCCGTCACAGGAAGAACATTAAGCTCATCGAGTCATCCACCGGGACCGCCATTTACTTCCCGCCTCCGTTCTCCCAGATGTACCGTTACTGCCCGGTTGGTGCTAGTCGTCGGGACCCTACGGACATTTTTATCACGGGAGAGAGCCCCCAGGCCATTGAGCTTGCCAAGCAGAAACTCCACGAGACTGTATCCCGCATTCGGCTCTATATGAAGGATGTCACCATTGCACCCGCCAAGATCGATAGTATCCTCCTCACACGTCTGGATAAGGTACGCAAGATTTTGGAGGCGAACGGTACTTACATCTTGTTTCCGTCTCTCGCCAGCCAGCGTAATATGGTTCGAGTTCAAGGTAGCGAAGGACTCCACGTGGAGCGCACAGTTCGCGAGATCATGGCATTGGTAAGTCGAGTCTCAGTGGGGGAAAACGCCCGCCATATTGCACAACTTCTAACGCTACCTTTCAGGCTGGGCAGTTCTACAGTGCGGCCTGGTGGATTCAACAGGCCGACGCCCGGCAGCTTCCCAACCCCGCTGACGTTAGAACCATGCTTGGTGATGTTTGTGCGAACTCCGACGCAGACCTGTCTTTTGACAAGATGAATTTCTCCATCACTGGATCTGATGACGCTGTGAAGTCTGCCCTTATGGTCATGTCCGAGATTAAGTTTCTCGTACAATCCCAGTACCAGATTCGCGTCAAGATTGAACTTGCCAATGAGCACAAGGAATTCGTGAGCGGCAAGAAGAACGGCAAGATCAACAAGATCATGGGCCAGAGCAGTGTTCAGATCATTTTCGACGGCTTCAACGAGTACAACTTCAACATTGATGTCATGGCCGCGAGCTACGACTCAATGAAGCAGGGTCTGACGCTTGTTGAACAAGAGATGCCAGCCTCCATCTCTTTCCACGTTCCGGATCAGTACCACAAGCGCATCATCGGCATCGGCGGACAGCACATCCAGCGCATCATGAAGAAGCACTCGGTCTTCGTCAAGTTCTCCAACGCCATGGACCGCGGCGGTATGGGTCGTGAAGATGACGATGTGAAGGTCGACAACGTCATTTGCCGCACACCCGCCCGGAATGCCCAGAATCTCGATGCTGTGAAGAACGAGATTCTGGAGATGGTCGATAGAGCAGTATGTCACCTGTCGCTCGCGCAAAATCCCAGCTAATAGTTTCAAAGGACTCTGAGTACACTTCTCAGATTGTGAACGTTGACCGTCTGTACCATCGCCAGCTGCTTGCACGTCTCAGCGACATTGACGAGTTGGAGAGCAAGTACAACTGCAAGATCGTGTTCCCCAGCACCGAACAAGCCAGTGACGAGGTCACCGTCACTGGTCCGCAGTGGCAGGTGCCTCATTGCGTGGACGAATTCTTGGTAAGTTTTGACGACACGTTGTGCTCGTTGAAGTAGAGGCTAACCCTTCGCAGGGCATGGTCCCTGACAATCACGAGCTTGTTTTGACTCGCACTGCCGAGTTGATCAAGTTCCTTGAGTCGCCTAGCTTTGCCCATGATCTTGTGCCCAAGCTCAAGACTCAGTACGAAGTTGAGGTCTCTGTCCACCAGGACGCCGACTCGGAGGAAGGCTTACCCGCCATTGCTTTGCGCTGGACCTTCACTCGCAACAACGCAGGCGGCCTTCGTGACGCCATTGACTTCTTGCTTGCTCAGTTCGCCACAGCCGGCGTGGAGGTGACTATCCTGAAGGGCTCTATCCCCCGCCCCAAGTCCGACTCTTTTGAGGACTCTCTTCAGTACTTCGACTCGAAGCTTCTTCAGCATGCCCCGGCTACCATTGCCGCCGATTCTCCGACCAAGGCTGCCTTCGAGGGCGAGGTCGCTCGCGAGCGAAGCACCATTTTCGATCGCCTTCGTAAGCCTGGCAGCATGACTTCGATCTCGTCGTTCCTCGATCGTCGCAAGAACAGTTCCCACTCGACGAACGGCAATTTCTTCAAGGGCTCTAGCAATGTCTCTAAGTCCTCTCTCATTTCGATTGAATCTACCCGCAGTTTCAACGCGGACCGAAACCCCTGGAACGATAGCGGCGTTAATCTTCCAGACGATGACAACCCATGGGCCCATCGGCCCCTCGGGAATGGCTCCGACAAACTGACCATTCCCCAACCTGGTGACGTTACGCCCCGTCACAGCACTCGTGCGTCCGGCGACAGCGGACGCCCTTCTACGTCTCATTCTACGAATTCTGGATACCCCGGTCCCATCGGACCTTTCCGTTAGATTCCCGTCTTAGAACCTCTACGCGCAAAAATACCCCGGCTGGATATACCCTGGCGTACAATACCCCGGAACGTCGCTTCTGATGCATCGGTCGGCCGAAGTTTCCGTTTTGCTTTGCTTTATGTTTCGTCTCGTTTTTTCGAATTGATTGTTCTCTGTTGTTGTTTTCGGGTTTTTGATGAATTCTCCCGCACGATTTCACGTCCACTCTTTATACCCCCGAGGTCGGCAGACCAAGGATGAAAAAGAAAAGATACCTTGTACGCGCTTTGATTTTCGAATGTTTGATGCTTCCAAGAGCTTCCGACGGCGGCAGTCAGAAGATGACAGCAGTTTGACGAAGACACAAAAATGAAAGGGGGTTTGGCGGATACACGGGTTTCTCTTGCCGCCTAGAATTTGGCGTTTCCGTTGCCGTGCCGTGCGACTTGGCGAACTGGGTCGACTCCCGGCCCTTCCAGCATCGTACTTTGCGGCCGCAAAGGAGGAAGCATGTTGGAATGCGGGACACGAGCTGGGCTGGAGTGTCAACTTTATCGGAGGGAAGACGAAAAAAGTTCATACTATTTGCGAATTGTTTGGCCCGGCGGAACCGTCAGGCATGGAAAAGGAAGATTGTCATGGCCGGCGATGGACAGAAAGGACACAATTGCGGCTGGCATTGAACTGCAAGCGGGAGAGCGATGGAACTGTATACCTACATACCCCCTTTAGGTTGGCCTTGACATGCAATGATACCCATGGTCGATCAACAAACACGTGGTCCTTGTGGCTCAGTATCTCCTGATTTGACCCGTCAGTGACCACTGCTTCTGAAGAAGTTGACACAGCAGATCTCGAGACGAGCATTCCAGATGCTGCGTTGAGCGGATTTCTGCGGACTGTCTTGCGGCATCGTTCTCTCGTACACGGAGGTTTTTTTTTTCTCGAATGTTTGACTTGATTAAAGACGGCGCGACAAAAACAGCGAGCGTCGCATCTTGACGGTGCCAATATTTCCAGATCCCATAGAAAAATTATACGAGATGCAACTTGGACATCATACCGAGACCTGATGTTGTACAGTTCCACACCCCAGGCTAGCATCAACTTTAGCTGAATACGCCGATTTTTCACGATGCAACGGGCCCAACGGAGACCCTTTCTTGCTGAGCCCGCGCCTCTTGCTGGGCCTTCTTATGATGATGCCGCTGGATACGGCGCTTCTCCGTCATGATACCAGCAAACCTTCCCTTCGCACCGTGCTTGATCTTGGTGATCATGTCCGTCGCTTTGCCCTTGTCGATATCATGAGCAGTCAACGGCTCCTCCTTCGGTCGGAGTTTGTTCAGGAAGTCCAGCTGGCCCTGAGTCGGCGGTCCCTTTCGCCAACGCTGATATCGATGGATAAAAATATGTGGAAACACCTCTGATGCGTACTTGTCGCTACCGTGAACGGCGTCGGTGAATGTGGCCGCCTGGAGGAGCTCTCTCGGAGCCGCGTATGGCGACTTGGACACGCCAGGCGGCAGGGCTCTGACTTCGACGGCCTGCCAGACCGGTTGGTCTTTTCCAGCCTCGCTGTCTAGTTTGGAGATTCGGATGAAGGATCCGTTGGGGGCACAGAGAACGTACTTATCCAAGCCGGTTTGAACCCAGGCATACATGCTAATGGCCCGAATATGCTTCTCCCCAGAACTGTCTTCTATGAGGTCGAAGACGGAGCCATAGTCAGTGAAGGTAACTGAGCCCGTATAAGCAGGAGGCTGTGAACTCGACTCGCCGTGGTAGACCTGTTGTTGTCGATCCTGTTCCGCTTCCTTCCTTTCCTTGGTCATGCGCACATCCGCGCTGGAAGCTTTATCCAGAAGTTCTCCTGGATCAAGACCAAACAGCGTCGGCGTTGTGACAATGCCGGTTTCCAGGCTAGATACCATATCGATTACGTGGCAGTTTGACTTCCCTTGGTGTAATCTCATGCCTCTGCCAATCATCTGTACTAAGAGGTTCCGGGATCGGGTTGGTCTGGCGAGAACGACGCAGTCGATGTTTGGGATATCCGTCCCTTCCGTAAAGACTCCGCAATTCACCAAGACAGGAAATTCTCCTCTGCGAAAGGATTCTAAAATGGCACTTCTTTCCACCTTTGGCGTGTCTCCAGTCACGAATCTTGCATCGAACCCGTGCTTCCGGAACGTCTGCGTCAACCCGGCAACATGAGCAAGATCCACGCAGAATGCGAGTGTCGACTTCCTGTCGGGTGTCTTCGCCAGCCAGCTTCGCACGGTGATGTCGTTGATTTGCTCCGTGTTGACGGCCTTTGACAATTCCCCTGCCTGGAAATCGCCGTTGGCGCCGGTCCTCACCTTGGATATGTCGGCTGTCGACTGCACGGTGGTGAAGATCACGTCCGAGAGCCATTTGTCGCCGATCATATCCACGTAGTCTTTGTGATAGACTATTTCGTCAATGGCAGCGCCGAGTTTGAGGCCATCGAAGCGGGAAAACGTGGCCGATACGCCGACCAGAGAGGGCGAGTCGGTTCTTCTGGTGTCTAACCCGAAATGTCGGAGGACACGCATGTAGCCGGGGGCGACGATATGATGCGCTTCGTCGACGAGGACCAGTTTGAACCTTCGTGGGTCAAACTTGCTTAGGCGGTCTCCAGATATGATGCTTTGCAGGCTGGCGATAGTGATGTCTGCGGTCCCGGATGCATGCACTGAGCCCATCTCGATCTCGACAGATTTGTCTGGGTAAGCATTGGTGCAATGCCTTGCGGCCTGTTCGACGAGTTCTCTCCTATGCGCGAGGACCAAAGTCTGGGTGGCAAGACCTGGTCTCGGCTGTATTCTCTCAATCAACTGAGTGAAGATGACCTGAAAGCCGTCAGATTTGGCACTGGTCGTGTCATCCCAAAGCAATTTCTGCATACTGTCTTGCCACTTCCAGTGGCCAGAGAGATCCCCAATCTTTTATGGCCATCTTTGAGAGACTGCAAGACGGACTGTATGCATTCTTCTTGGTAGCTTCTCAGCTGAATCTTGGTACTTGCGAATCGCAGGCTAACAATAGATGGTATTGTGAGTCGTGATCTGTCGCGTCGGGTAAAGGTCCTTAGTCCTTTTTGAGTTCGCAAGAGATTTTTAAGTGAAGATGATATCATGTTGTGTCGATTCCTACACCAGAAGCAGGCCGAGGATGAAAATGCAACTGAAAGTTGTCGTTCCGGATGGCAGGAGAAATAGCTACCTGATGTCAGGCATCCTCTCCAATCAATAGCCTTGAATAAGACCCGCAGAGCAATCCTGGAGCCAGTACGATGTAGTCCTGAGCAACTACTAACAGCCTAAGGCTCATATCAAGCTCGCAATTGTTAGCACAAAGCTGGAAATACCTTGCAGCATGTCCGTCTGCCCCTTGGCAATGCAGAACAGGAAATCTTCATTGTGGTGTATTTCATCTCATAACACGCACCTGCAAACCTGATGCACATTCACAAGGCTACCACGACTTTCCGATTCTAGTCCGGCAAAATTTTCGCCTACCCAGACTCGATCTGGCGTCAAGGTTCGGCTTCTGGCGTATTCCGTCGCAACATGTACATTTCACGACGCCGAAGCCGAATCCACGACATCAGGTCATTACACGAAGATGAGCATGGATCCGAATGCCGACTTTTCCCTCGACGAGGTAGAGGCTAGAAGCTACGAGAGCCATGAAGATCAATTGTTTCAGACGACAGAAGTTGAATTTGCGGAAATCGGAGCTCCACGGTCCGAGGAGTTACCCGACGACGATGAGGCTCCGGATCAAGACGGCCGTTCCTCCCAAAAACGACGAGCCTCGGCCGTAGCCGTGGAACCGGTCCTCAAACGCCACAAAGGTCTCTTCAATAACAATTATCTCGATTTGCTCAACGAGGATATCGCGGAAGCTGCGAATCAAATTGCTCTGGGTGCAGAAGAGGACTTGCCCCCTTCGCAGCTTGGCCTGACATTCTGGACGCCATTCGAGAAAAAGCTGTTTTTCGAGGCATTGTCTAAGCTGGGGCAAGATGACATTTGCGGCATTGCAGGAAGAATACGAACCAAAAGTGAAATCGAGGTTCGCCAGTACCTTGCCCTGCTCCAGGATGCCGTCGAAAGCAGAGAGCAGGATGGGAATCAGGGCCTGGAATATTCCATGGAGATGGAAAACCACCCCGCCGCCGTCGAAATCAGTCTACCATGCTGCCATGCTCTCGAAGAAGCAGCGGACGCTTTATCATTTCGACAAGAACGGCACGAGGAAATCGTCGAGCAAAGGAGATGGGGCGAGTGCTGGAACATCACAACGGAGCTTGCCAGGCGCATGGAGGGAGGTCGCGGCGCCACGAAAGAACCGAAATTCGCCAGCCAGCATGGACTGGGATTCACAGAGGTCCTACGCGTCAAGAACTTTCTTCAGCTTTCGGAGCGTATATTTATGAACGCATCATATGCCGAGAATAACTGGCAATTCGTCAGCGAGGAGCCGCCAACGATCAGGGCCACCGCTCTCCAAGATTTCCACTCGCTTCTTGTCTCGGTCACCAAGAAGGTCGTCCTCACAACACTGTTTCTGGCCGAGTCCAGGATCAGAGCAAAGAGGAAAGTGGCACCTTCGGCTCGGGGCCTGGTGAGACGAAAGGACGTTGAGGCGGCGATCGCCTCTCTGGGCATGGAGCACAGCAGGAATGATTTTTGGACAAACTGTGCGCGTCGACTTCGCCTGGAAGTCTGGGACGATGAGTCAGAATCCCAGGTCGAGTCCACTGACGTCGATGAGGAGCAACCGTTGTCTTACGATGAGGTGGAAAAGGTTCTCCGCCAGAAACCCAATATGACTGGGCCCGCAGACACGAATGGAAACCTTTTTACTTCAGGATCCATTCCCAGGGATGCTGAATCTTCCGAATCGGAAGAGGATAACGATGAATCGGCCTCAGAACAGTCTGACAGTGAATCGTCTGTCATCATGGACGAAGCCGAGCACGAAGTCAACGAAGAGGCCAAGGAGGTACTGAAATATTCTGCCTATGACTTCCCCGAAACGCACCGCACGAGAGAAGCTCTTAGGCACAGGATCAGGAACGAGCGAGAACAAGAGGCTTATGCCGACGCGGAGGATGCGAGGATATCTTGTGAGGCAGAGTTGGAAATGTGGAGGCTTCTACAAAGACAGCCCCCTGAGCCGCTGGTGAAGCCGGCTCCCATCGAGCGTGGCCGAAGAGGGATGAAGGATGTCGAGGACATTTACGATGTCGGTCGACAATGGAGGCAGAGGTTGCAGTTTCACAGCGAGTGGGAAATGTACGGAACGTCCGCAGTGTCCGCCAAGAAATCCTGAAATCTTGGGTCGGAACCTGCTTATGAATATTTTCCCCTGTTCTTGATACCCATAGACTTGGTTCTTTATCTATCTTATTTTGACCAATTTTCCTGCCCGTTCTTGACGTATAGTGCTTGCGACGCCGGCTCTAAACTGCCTTCCTCTCATGTCGCAAGTGTTGTCGCAGTTCGCGACGGGTATCATTCCAGACGCCATTCCAGGGGCCAAACGCGAGACCTTTAGCTTCCCAATGATTACAGAAATATGTTTACCGGCGACCTCGTCCTCTGCCCCTGCCCCTGGCTCGCGCCGACCGGCCACGGGCAGCTCCTCTAGTAGACCTTGGTGCCGGGGTACCGCTCTCCTCTGCACTCTCCTCTTCTTCGTCTTCGTCTTCTTCATCAGAACCACTCCCACTTCCACTTCCGCTTCCGCTTCCGCTTCCGCTGCCGCTGCCGCTGCCGCTGCCCTCCTCTTCTTCCTCGTCTTTGTCTTCTTCCTCCTCGTCCTCCCCCCCCTGTGCACCCTCCTCATCTTCCGCATCCTCTTCTTCCTCGTCAGACGAGGACTCGTTGATCTGCGCCTTAGCAGTCTTGCTGACGGGCTTATCTGCCTTCTCTGCCTTCTCCGCTGCCTTTGCTTTGCCAGCAGCCCTCTTTTGGCTCCGAGCTACCCTGGCTGACCTGGCCGGGGGCGACGCTACGTCCGTACCGCCGTCCTCTGTATCCTCAACGGTGCTGGCACGGGTCTTGGTGACGGTCGATGCGCGCTTCCTCCTCCTGCCTGCTCCAGCGTTGCTACCACCGGGCGACGGCGGGGCTGGCGAGAGCTCTAGTGAAGGTGGGGATGTTGGGGCTTCGCTGGGATCAGCAAGCAGGCGCTCCAATTGCATATCGTAGAAGCCGGCGGGGGGCAATGTGAACTCCTTGAAACGATCGTCATAGTTCTCGTCCTCCTGAGCATCGTCAAAGTCTTCGCGCTGGTCGATCGTCTTAAGGTCAAAGAAAGTGCGAAGCTTCTGCCAGATGTGGGGGATGCGCGTATGAGGGTAGTCGTCGGGGTCAATGCCGTGATTTCGTAGATGTTCGCTGATTGCAATCATTCTAAAATGCTTGTGCATGCCTGCGAGACATCATGTTAGCTTCTACTGGGCGCTCTGAGGGCACCATCCGAGCAATGGGCTTACCTGCCGGCTTCCACCTAATAACGCCTTTGAATAGTGATGACAACTGGTCGTCTGTCCAGAGATTATTCGGCCACTCATCGGAAGAAGGCTTTAAAGCCGGCGGCGGTGCAGTCGGGGTGTCGGCTGCCGGAGTGTCAACGTCCATGGCATCGTCGTCACGAGCTGGTGTGGGTGTCGCGACAGCCGAGACGCTGCTTCGTGCCTTCTTTTTGGGCGGCATCACGAGCTTGTGAGAGTAATCTTCGGCGGGCGGGAGGAAATCCAGGAGAATATGAGCGCAGTTATGACAGAAGGCTTGCAATTGCTGCGCGTAAAAGTAAAGAATAAGTGCTAATCTCGTCGTGAACTGTCGAAAAGCTAAACTTGCGCTTGGACCTAGGAGATATTGGAGCTCAGGCCAATGGGAGCTTGCTGGTCTAGGCGTACCTATAGTGCCTTACCTTAGGGTCGGGTGCCTCTTGAGCCGCCAGGGGCCGAGTTGCCCTGGGGGGGGGGGGGGCCACTGTCATTCTAGATGCAGGTGTCGTTTTAGTGCGTTGTGCCTGAAAGAATGACGCGCCAGTCGCGTCGCGGGCCCGCCGGTTTCTTGGCCTCGCCCTACAGCGTGAAATGAACGTCGTCCGGCCCAACCATATCACCAGATATGCGAAGCTACTGATCGCAGAGTGCATCACGAATATACTTCAACCAATGCTCCGCGAAACAGATCAGCTGGTCCATGATGTATGCGGAAGATGACTCTGCCGACGTGTTTGCGATTCCCGACTTCTGGGATCCGCCACAATGGGAATTACCGAAAGATACAACCAGCTTCTTCGCCCTCGACCTAACAGGTGCGCATTCTGTAGTATCTCTGGTTTCTACCCGCTGACAATCTCAATCAGCAGAGGAAGAGGACAAGGGGTCTCCCTTATGGAGTTTACCAAACGACCGGCCCAACAAGGTTTTCGAGCTTCCTGCGATAGATCCCATTCCAGAACAAGAGGAACCAAGCACCGTCGATGCACCAGAGCCGGAAGAGCATTCTCCTCCCGAACGCGATTTCGATCTTGATGAGTTATGGTTTGCCCTCGATAAACCGGTCAAGAAGGCTCCCGAGTTCAAGACATGGAACAGCTTCGAGTCACCGAAGTCTCCATCGACGAAACCCATTTTCATCTCAGAGGCAGGCCCAGCAGCCTTCGACGCCTTGATGGAACTCGAAGGAGACCCTTTGAAGATTGGAAGTTCTGACTTCAGCGTGGTGGAAGCAGGCCCCTACTGCAATGCGCTCCTGGCTCTTGCTCTTGGCAGAGAATCGGTGTTTTTCTCGTGGGAAGAAGAATCAAAGTCATTCAAGCCGGCTCTTCCAAGAATCAGAGTCTCAGCTTATACTGGCAACACGATTCAAGAAGTACAGCGTTCATGCTTGAAGTGTGGTCACACATATCGCCGGTTACGATTGTTTGTCGACACGACGTATCAGAGAAATGCCACTCCGTGTCGCGTGGCTTTGGCAAGTTCCGTGGACAAGGCGCTGTTAGTCATCCAGAGCAGTATTGCCTTGCACCACCAGTCTCCTCGATCGATTCTTCAAGTTCAGTCGCTCGTCAGCCAAACGTACACTATCCTGAAGCAATTTGATTCGCTAGTTTCCAAGATCCGACGGGAGCACCTCGACGAAGACGTTTTCGTTATTGTCTTCCAACAGGCCCAGTCTGCCGAGTACGCCGAGGTACACTTGAGAGATATGATGCGAGAGGTGTTACGGCGCGTATCCAGGCCATGGATCGAACTTGTGGAGGAGTGGATTGGCACGCGGCGCGAAGTCGGCGTGCCACTGGGCAAGCATGAAGTGGGAAGGTCCAGAGGCTTCATCAAAGTCGAGTCTGAGACCTACATCGACGATTTCGGGGACGAGGTTGAAGAAGTCGACTTTCGCCTCGATGCTGAGCGGATACCCAGCTTCATGCCAGACGATATCGTGAAATCACTCTTCGAAGTTGGGCGGAATTTACGCTTCATCAGAACTTCCCATCCGAAACACCCATTGGCGCAATCGAGTGTGATCTCGACGAGCCGTCCTCCACTTGTCGAGTGGCTGTTCGACTGGGATGCCATAGTTGAACTCGAAAGCAGGATACATTCGTACGAGCATACTTTGCGGGCGGCTATTCAGCAGCCTGCATCGGAGCAACTCGCTAAAGTCGACGTCCCTGGACTGCCAATGGAAGTTTCCGCAGGATATCAACTGCAATTCTTTGGTCTCGACGAAGGCCAGCTGCAAAGTCGATTAGATTCCTCCTTGCAAGATTTTGCGCAACCCATGGGAGATTCAACATCGGAAGATCCGTTGGGCATCATCATCAGGGAGCGCTTGTCCGATGTCACAACAGAGGTAGGGAACGCCGGTACCGATTTCACGCCGCACTGGTCCTTGCTTCCGGTTCTCTCGTTCGGTTCCATCATTTCCGCTCAATCCAGGGTGGTTGGTAGAGAAAGTCTCAAGTTGCTCTTTGCCTCTCATGGCCTTAGAGAGCATTTGAAATTGCAGAAAGAATTCCAGCTCCTTGGGAACGGCTTCTTCTGCAGCCGTCTATCCCATGCCCTGTTCGACCCAGACCTGGAGACAGCTGAGAGACAAACTGGTGTCGCTCACCAGGGCGGCGTGATGGGTTTGCGGCTGAGTGGTAGAGACACTTGGCCGCCTGCCAGCTCAGAGTTGCGCTTGGCGCTGATGGGTGTTCTGGTCGAAAGTTACGAAGGCCCCGTGTACGAGAGCCTATCCAGACCACGAGACGGCGAAGCAAACGAGCTTCCTGGGGATCTAAGTTTCGGTGTACGCAGCCTCTCCAACGACGAGATTGATAAATGCATGGATCCAGACGGATTGGAAGCACTTGATTTCCTTCGATTGTCTTACAAGCCTCCTCCGGCATTGGGATCCGTCATCACACCAATCATTATAGTGCAATATGATCGCATCTTCAAACTGCTCCTGCGGGTCTTGCGGATGCAATACACGGTCAATCGGCTCTTCCGCGATATCACAGCCAGGGAGTCCGGGTGGCAAGACATAGAAGACGTATCGGTCCGTTTCTGTTTCGAGGCTCGTCACTTTATTGCGAGTATCAGCAGCTATATTTTCGACACTGGGATTGAGATGCCATGGCAGGCATTCGGAACTCTTGTGGACCAGGTTGAGGCAGACTTGAAGGGCGACGACATGGAGGAACAGGCAGGTTCGGCAATTAGCCCAGACCGTCTCCGGGAATATCATTCCCAGGTGCTCGATCGAATCATGCTGGCGTTGCTACTAAGGAAAAGACAACAGCCTGTTCTCAAGTTGTTAGAGGACATATTTCGAGCCATACTGGAGTTCGCCAAGTATGCTAGACTTAGGGTCGATATGCGTCGAGCTCGCAGTCAGGGAGAGTCAACCGCCAAGGGCTTATACAAGATCTTCAGGCGGAACGTGGAGGTGTTTCTGACAGTCTGCAAAGGACTTAGTGAAAAGGGCGATTATGGTGCGAAGAAGGATACGGTGAGCGAAAAAGCAGGCTCGGAGAGAATTGAGGCGTTGGAGAATAATCCTATCGCTCAACTGCTCTTGAAGTTAGACATGTTCACTTATTATTCGAAGGCATGACGTGGATGAGTCCGCGGACGAATAGATACCCCGGCGTTGGATGAATTGTTAATTCCATCTGGACGCGAAACGTTGTGCAGTCTTCATATGCCCAAACATTGGTTACTACCTAGGTAGGTAGGCGATAGGTTAGGTTAGGTCATTTAATTTCAGAAATTCAGATGACAGGTCAAGTCTGGATGGCCCTGGACAGCCGTGCCCCGCCATTGCCCAGCAATGACCTGACGCCCCGGGCAGCCTCAGCTGTGAGTGCTGTTACCTTAGTGCCCCGCATCGCGTGTCCCACTGCGGTGCCGCCCGGGCGTTATTGATTACTTTCCGTCATTGGACGAAATACATTCCTGAACAAAACAAAAGAAACCGCACCCGCCGTTACGACTGTCGTTCCTCAACAGCAATCAACCACTTGGAAGACCGTTCAGACATCATGTCTCGCCCTGGTCAATCTGCGCGAAACCTGACTCTAACCGAAGAGTTGGAGAAATTGGAGCAGTCCATCACTCTCACTCTACAGGGTAAAGCATGCTCTCGAAGAAGAGTCGGTCTGTTTTGCTGAAGCAATGACTGACCCTTCCGCAGAGATCGACTCCAACTTCAGCAAGGCTCATCGGATTGTTACCAGCAGCATTTTGCCCATTGTTGAACAGTATGGCGAGAATTCGCGAAACGTTTGGGAAGCTTCCAAGGTCTGTTGCACTGCTTGCCACTGCGATGCTTATAACTGACATTGGCGGCTCATAGTTCTGGAAACAATTCTTCGAGGCTTCGGCCAACGTGTCGCTTTCGGGGTACGAAGAACTAGCCAACGACGACGATGAGACTGGTGTTGGCGAAGAGTCAGCTGTACAAGACGGATCGACTGCCCAATACGCCACACCACGTCGTGGTGGTAACAGCGCCGAAGACGAAACTATAACCTCTACCGCCGAGTCGACCTTCCAACCCGAAGAGTCCATGATAGGCGGCGACGACGATCTGACCGGAAGCACTCCGCGAGTTCCCAAGACCAAAACAATCCAGACACAGTTCTCAAGCCTCGAATCCCCTTACGAGGCGCTTAAGCGCGAGCTCAAGGGGGAGCCCCCTGCCCCGTACGAGGAAGACGACGAGGACGAGGACATTGGCCTTGGCGAGGATTCTACCGTGCTGTTCGCCCAGCACACCGCTCGGCTGCCTGACATGTCGATGACGCCCCGCTCGTCGCTTGCGCCGCCGCAATCGGCGAAGCAGCACAAAGATCCTCTGATGCACCGTATGCTCGACAAGACCTTCCGCATCCAAGCGACGCCGCACAAAGGTCCGACCTATCGGGTTTCGCCGCTGAAGCGTGAGATGAAGCCCAAGGAAGAAGAAGACGTGCCGTCTTGGCGGCGGCAAGACTCCCCTTTGTCGTCGCCCGTCATGGCGGTCCCGACGCTGCGCAGCGAGGCCTTCATGTCACCTGCCAAGTCCAGACGGCTTGCTGCTGCAACGGCTGCGGCCTCTTCGGGGCCTCGGACCCCTGGTGTCAGCGTCCAAACTCCTGCTACGGGCCGGAAGACCAAGGATGTTTTTGCCGGCAAGCCTTACTTCAAAAGCACGTTTGACGACGACACCACGACGACCGATATTGGCGCCGGCGTATTGTCGAAGGATAAGTATGAGATCAACTGGGAAAGTGACAGTGATGAGGACCAGGCGCTGTACGGTGGTATGAGTCCGCCTAAGACGATCCAATTTGCGCTGCCTCAGTCAAAGCTTCTCCAGACGCCTGGTGAGTAGTAGAACTTTCTGGAAGAAGTCTTCTTGTCAACTGACAAGATCACAGCTCGGGAAGCCAGTAAGCGTATTGTTGACGATATCCTGATGACGGCTGGCGCCGAACCAGAGAGTTCGGAGTACAGTCCGACGATGGTCAAGATGAACGAGGATATTCTCAATGAGAGCTTTTAGCTACTCCATTGAAGACATTGATCTTGAGTCATTACGCCTCCCGGGGAGGCAATTGCTCTTGAAAACAAGATACCCTGAATTTGAACTCCCAACCCGCCTTAGGTTGCCTCCCTTCGTAAAGCTGTACCATGAAATGACCCAAGCCGATGAGAAAACCGTTCCCTTTTAATCTGACATCATGAGCACCCGCCCCCCTTGATACTTTTTCCAATACTTCAATAAGGCCAGTGACTCTTCTCCCTAGTACCTGGTCGATTACCGGCCCCTGGGGCGGCGATGCTGCTTTTCATGTTCCCTCCCCTATAAATCGTTGCGAGCAGGAGAAGACCAAAATTCCGACTGCGAAACACCCAGCAAGTTAGAAAACCAAGAAAACAACATCAAAAGACGTAAAACCAGAGCACGAGGAAGCCTCTCGAGGCATATCTCATGTCGCATGGTGTTGTCGTGGAAAGGGCTAAATAGAAAGGCGTACTTGGTTTTTAAGGACCTGGGCGTTGGCGTCCTCGGCGGCTCGTTGGCGGGCAACCAGAGATGAAGACTTCTTGGCGGTTAAGGACTTGTTATGGGAGCGGTGGCGTTTGTCCTTCAACAGAGAGACGGAGCTACCGAAGCTGGAGACCGAGGCGGCGTCAAACTCTTTCGGATGTTGTTGACCGGAAGAGAATTGTGTCTGGGAGCTCTCGGCCGCCGATCCTTGCTGGATGGCTGAGAGGACGGCGTAGCTATGCTGCTTGTCGCCGGTGATGGAGGTAGAGAAGGTAGAGTGCATGCCGGACATGTCTGCCGTGTTGAATAGGTCGGTTGGTGGTAGGATGAGGTTATTGGTCTTGTAAACCGAAGTCGACTTGAAAGTCTGGAGTGGATTGTAGCAGAAAGCTCTTGTTTGCTCGTGTTATTCTGACTGAATGATGACGACCCAAGACCTAAGGCCAACGGCGAAGAGGAGGCTCTACTTATACAAACTTGACCCTCAACTTGAATCAAGAATCCTACAATGCACTGCAAATGTACACACTTGCAACGGGGCGACGAATACTCCCAGCTAGGAGTCACGGCTTCTCACTCGGGAACGCCTACGGGGGCTTGGTATCCACAGACCAAGCTTATTTGCCAGCGATCCCAGTCGTTGATCATCAAACGTCAACGGCCGTCAGCATCATCGTCAACATCACCGTAAGCTCGGGGTGAAAGTGAGTCTTTCTGCCACACGTCGCACTCCGGGTCGATTTTACCGCCGGTACGGGTGCGGCCTGGGGAAGCTAACGCCGGAATAGGTGAGCGGGATGGATGGAAAGAAGCGCCGTCTGGAAACGCGTGTAATGACAATTTTACTATGCATTGGAAACGTGAGTCATTACGCAGGGCGTGCGCCGCCCCATGCGGCGCCGCACTCGCTCGTGACAGCCTCCTAGACGTGTGTAACCCTCGATGACGGGCGCCGCGTTCGTGTTGTTTGATGTGGCAGTCGTCTTACCGAAGCGGAACGGTCCCGGGTAAAGGCTGACTTGACCTGGAAAGAAAGGCAGATGACTGCCTAGCGATGAGCCTTGGGACCTGGGGGGCCGACGACGCCCGCACGCGAATAGACACCCGGCCTCAAGGCCATATCTCCGGTTCGTCAGTGAAGACGTTGCAATGTGCCTGGGATGTTGCCTAAGATCTTGCGGGCACGAGAGCAGGCAGGAGATGCATCACCAGGCCACGAAAGCCTGTGCTGTTGGTTTACGGCAGCGATGATGGGCAGCATGCTTGGGATGCGGTGAGACGCCGCCGGAGGTTTGCCGTTGGCAGGCTCGGAGGGGTGGCCGAAGACCCACACACCAAGATAAGGTGAGAAAAAAAGAAAAAGACTTTGCAGATCCGGGAGTCACTTTCACAGCAATTCTACTACTGCAATTTTCCTCACCGTTTCGTACAGAAACCACACACTCTGTCCCCTCCGCTCATGTCCGGGTTGAGTCATCGGAGGCATGCGTCCCTGCAGTCGCAGCATCTGGTTCCATTCCGCTGCTTCGTCAGAGCGGGAGGTCTTGTGGGGCCGGCTGACGCAGGCTCCAGGTCGCCAGGTAAGGTAAGCGGTTCGGTGCCGAATTGCACCCCTCTCAGGTAACCTAGGTTCCGCAACACCACGTTAATGCGAACGTGAACATGTTTTACAAGAACCATCCGGGAAGTGAGACTTCGTAACGACGAGTAGGGTCACAGGATGCCAAATATTCTTTGCGGTAATTCTTTCTCTTCGAGTCTGGAAAAGGGCGTAACTTGATTCAGCGTGCCGTGTTATTATCTTTGGGGGGTCATTGGAAATGACGAGTTTTTACTCGCAGCCCTGTTTGATCCCGCCTTGGGATGTCAAGGGACAACTTGCTCGGGAATCTATCGGAATCTCAGGTTCGCAAACGACCGGAACGTGGGCCGCTCCCTTCAAACAAGCTTAACTATATTGTCGTCAATTCTCGATCGGCATTCGTACGCAATCCCGCAGCATTGCGATCCATGTGTCTGTCGCTGACATCAATGCTTGGCGGACGCGTAGCTGATTGCGACACAGGTGTCCACGGCGATGCGCAACTTACAAATCATCCATCTTCCATGCTTCGTCGATCAAGAATACTATGTTTTCCCAGCCGCCATCCTGTCTTCATTCTGAACATAAACAGTCGACTATGACCCCGCAGCTTGCAACTGTTACTGTCGGCTAGGGTCCAACACTTTCGCATATTCGAAGCTCTTTTGTGTCATCAGTCATGCTTGTCGTGGCTTTGCAACAATATACATACTATGATCACATGGAGGGCGTTTTCTTTTTTTCTACGATTGATTCTCTGCTTGGGTTTTCGGAAGTGGCGTTTGACGGGTTGAGGGTTTTGTTTAAGTCGACTGTACGGCCGTCCGGTTGAGTCTACCAAGAGCCGACTTCATCTTTATATTGCCGACACTTTGAAACCTCATCGGCCGAAACAAGCGATGATAATGCTTGCTCATGAACCAAGAGAGTTTCAATACTCATAGTCTTGCCCACAAGGGAACACATCACATATGAGACTTTGATGCCCAGGCCGAAGGTCGCTGCTCCATCTAGAGTCGCGGCCGAAGAAAAGGCAATGTATGTAGATTGAAAGGAAGATGTTAGAATAACTCGTTTGTCAGGCATTGGTGGACCACAAAGACTACGGAACCGCGTATTCAACGTCACCCGTAATGCAGCACGTATCTAAACTCAAATGATATCTCAGTGGCGGCTAGACTTTGCTGTAAGCCGGCGCAACAAGCCAGGTTCTCAGATGTGCGAGGAGGCTAGAAACAACCAGCACATACGGTACGTGAAGTTGGCTACCGGGAATTTGTTTCAGTGATGACGAGAAGCTTTACAAGTTCATCCGGTAAATTTCCCAAGAACCGTAGTGCTCCTGCTCCTACTTCCAGGTCCACCCACCATGGCTTCGGCTGAATCCTGGTGGACGATCTGAAGAAGTGACAGGCTCGATGGTGAGGTAGAGTTTCTACAGATGGGATGAACGAAGGCCATTGGTCCGACGAGACATAAGTACGACCGTATCCATGGGTAAGTTGGCTTCGAATTCTAAAGTGAAGCGGATGTTGGCGATGTATTCGTAAAGTACCCATCGCCTACACCTGTGACTCTCCCTCCGTTCCGCAGTGACGGGAAGGTGGTCTGTGTCAGGGAGACAGGCCTCCACAAACCTTATTTAGAGCCTCAAGATGTCATTAAAGACGGGAAGGCGGTGTGGGAATCAACGCGGTGCGCACCAATCAGGCATTACCCCGCCACGTGCGAGCCAAACTGCTTACTAAGATCGTATTCGTATTACTGGACGAGAAAAACCGGCCTGAGCTCCTGCAGATCTGTAGTCTGATTGGATAGATGGGACGACATCGCCAGGGGTAGTCGCTTGCGGATTGGTCAATCAGAGCTCCCAGAACCAGCGCAACGGCAAGCACAGCACAGCTTTTTGCGCCAACGAGAAATTAATCACGTCCTAGGTACCTAGTGATCGCAGGGGAGGAATTTCAACTCCACCGGAAAGACGCATCACCTCACTCCCCGCCGCCTGTTGCAAGTGCAAGCTTGCCTGCGCCTGCATTATGTTTGCATATGTTTATGAAACATTACCGTCGGGAGGGCTGTTCGCCGAGTGCACTGATGCATTCGTTGGTCCCGTCCATCGCTGAAGTCACCGACAGAACGCCACAAGATGGGAAAGTTGCGAAAGTACCTATGCTGTATGAATACACACCACGCTAGCGATGTTTGGCTTGCTCTTAGCAGCTGGGTGCTGGGTTAGGGGAAGCAGGGTGACACTGACATTTGACAGTAGAAACCAACTGCACCTCGGGAAACAAAATCGCCTGCCAATGCCAAAGCTTTGCAACTACTACGTCGGACGGCTTACCTTCGCCTGAGCTCATTCGACATCGCGTGTTAAATGCCATGTATACGAATACGTGAGAGACGGGGAAGAAAAAAAGTGATCCTGGAGTCTGGAAAGGTCAGGCTGGCACTGAGCATCTCGCATCACACCAGATTCAGGGTCGCATAGGAACCCCACGTCTTGCGCCATTCGGCGTCTTCGCTCTGATGGACGGATGTCGATGTCGATGCGCATCCAATAGGACCAGACAGAAAGTCATTCAGCCAGGACGGACACGCAAACGCCGTGCCGCCGCCGAGAGATGGTGCTGATTTGGGGACCGAATGGGCAGTTTTTTCTTTTTTTCTTTTCCACCCCTCCCCCTTCTCCGTCTCGGAGACGAGCTGGGCCCCGAAAAGCCCTGCACATTGTCGTTGGACAGCCCAAGGAGATTTCTTCCCCCCTCTTAAACGAAACGAGTACCACTAGTTGGACCCAACAAATTTCGACACTAATGCTGTCTGGTGCGACTCGACCTGTGGAAAAGCAGCACGGTAATAACATGATGCCGGTTGATTATGGGAAAGCAAATTGGCTCTATCGTCTTTCAAGGTGCTCATGCGCGCAAGCTGTTGACCGCCCGGCCACGCGAGATGACAATGCAGTGGTGCTTACAGCCGTTCTCGTTCCTGATCTTCTTTTCACATCATGGGCCCCATCCGAATTCTCAAGTGCTGTCCGTCAATATAAGCTTGTTTCTCCTCAAAATCCGGAAAGGTCAGTGTGCCATATTGACCTCAACTTCACAGGGAAAACGATGGAAACTTTTGACAACAGACGGGATGCAGGGAAATCCAAATCCAACCCCCCTGGGTGCAATAAACTCAAGGACTTCCCACGGACATCCAGCCCGGTTGTCGCTGCTGGTCCCTCCACTGCTTTACACAGCCCTGCCTTGCAGCGCTGAAGTGCTGCAGCGAGCTGCGCTCTTCGTCCCAACACATGAAATGGATCCCAAGACAGCATCATGGCATCTGAATTGAGAAGAAAGCAAAAGGACGTGGAATGAAAAGCCCAAGTACCTTGACCAACCATAACCGCCCGGGACGAGCCCACACTAACAATACTGATGGAATTTTCGCGCTTTCTCGCTGGCGCATCTTGCCTGGGCGCTTCCTTGAAGGTAGGTGGTCGGTCCTAGACGTGTTAGTAAGGTATGGTCAACACAGGGTAGCCTCAAGATTCAATACCAATGAAGAAGTAAAGACAATCTGGAATCTCAAATACATTCAGAATCCACACCTAAGGTACCCAAGGACTCCTTCCTACCTTGGAGGGAAAAAGAAAAAAGAAAACAAGCGAGAAAGGGGAAGATGGAAGTTGTGTAGGTCTACCTTACCTAGGTACTGGTACTTTCCAGTGACCCGCTGTAGCTACCTTACCCAAACTTCACCTGGCCTACCTACCTTACCTACCTACCTACGGATACCACCACGACAGAACCTCCTTCAGTATCCACCTCCTCCCCCCGGTCAACGCCCATGTCCGCATCCACGGCAAGATTGTCAACTCCCTTCTTTTAATCTTCGATTACCTCCTTACCTTCCGCTCTCCTTTCCTGGTGAACCTCAACCTCCACCGTGAGAGTCCAACCGCCAGTCTCGCCCGCCCTGTCCTTGACTCTTTTCTTCCTTCAGGACGAAGTGCGCCAGACGAATTGACCCCGTCTTGCGCTGTGCTTGAGTCGACTCGCCGTACTCCTTGCGATTGGAGGTGGTGTTTCCGTTTCTCCCCCCCGGCCGGTCCCGAACCTGAAAACATCGATAACCTCGACAACACAGTCGGCAACCATGGAGTCAAACACGACTACCTTCACCTCGGTGTTGGCCAACGCCAAGCTTGGCAACGTCAACGTCCCTCCTCAGATCGACTATGTTATCGAGACTGTGACCAATGCCAGCGCTTGGACTATCGTGTTCACGCTGTTGGCTCTTGCTGTCGCGTACGATCAGAGTAAGTCGCGCGTCCATGTCCACACGAGGTGATGACAGGCCGTATCTGACATATCCGCAGTTAGCTACATCACCTCCAAGGGCACTATTGCCGGCCCTACCTTCAAGATGCCCTTCATTGGGCCGTTCTTGGAGTCCGTGAACCCCAAATTCGAGGAGTACAAGGCCAAATGGGCCAGCGGTCCTCTGAGCTGTGTCTCCGTCTTCCACAAGTTCGCGAGCTCAATCCCCTTCTGGCCCCGTGTTAGTCTAACCGCAGCAGATTCGTCGTCATCGCTTCAACTCGTGACATGGCTCGCAAGGTCTTCAACTCTCCCGGATATGTCAAGCCATGTGTCGTCGATGCCGCTCACAAGCTCCTTGGTCCAACCAACTGGGTTTTTCTCGATGGCAAACCCCATGTCGACTTCCGCAAAGGTCTCAACGGCCTCTTCACCCGCCAAGCCCTGGCTTCCTACCTGCCCGGCCAGGAGCAGGTTTACAAGACGTTCTTTCAGGAGTTCCTGAAGATCACCCGCGATGCTGGCGACAAGCCTGTCCCCTTCATGACGCATCTTCGCGATCTCATGACCGCCGTTTCTTGCCGTACCTTTGTCGGTTTCTACATCTCTGACGAGGCTGTTCGCAAAATCTCCACCGACTACTTCCTCATCACGGAAGCTCTTGAGCTCGTCAACTTCCCCATCATTCTTCCCTACACCAAGACCTGGTACGGGAAAAAGGCGGCCGACATGGTCATTGGCGAGTTCGCCAAGTGCGCCGCCAAGAGCAAGGTTCGCATGGCTGCAGGAGGAGACATCACCTGTATCATGGACGCCTGGGTCAAGGCCATTCTTGACTCCAAGAAGTGGCGCGAGGCTGAGGCTGCAGGATCGACCGAGGGTCTTGAGAAGCCCACTCCTCTTCTCCGCGAGTTCACCGACTACGAGATTGCGCAGACCGTCTTCACCTTCCTCTTTGCCTCCCAAGATGCTACCAGCAGTGCCGCCACTTGGCTCTTCCAGATTACTGCGCAGCGCCCCGATGTCCTTGCAAAGATTCGCGAGGAGAATCTGAAGGTCCGCAACGGCAATATCCACGCTGAACTCAACATGGACCAGCTGGAGTCCCTGACCTATACTCGTGCCGTCGTCCGCGAACTTCTCCGCTGGCGCCCACCCGTCATTATGGTGCCGTACCTGGCTAAGAAGCCCTTCCCGATTACCGACACCTACACCGTTCCTAAGGGTAAGTGTTTCGCATCGTGCAGCGTAGGATCTGTTACTGACTGAATATAGGTGCCATGATCATTCCCACCGTCTACCCCGCGCTCCGTGATCCCGAGGTGTACGACCGCCCCGACGAGTTCGACCCTGAGAGATACTATACTGGTGATGCGGAGGTTAAGGGCGCGAAGAACTTCCTCGTTTTCGGTGTTGGTCCTCATTACTGCCTTGGGCAGGTTTACGCTCAGCTGAACCTGGCACTCATGGTCGGCAAGGCGTCCGTTTTGATGGATTGGGAGCACCACGCTACTCCGTTATCCGAAGAGATCAAGGTGTTTGCGACAATCTTCCCCAAGGTATGTTTGGCTGTGTCAAAAGGGAATGAGGTACCAAGAAGACTAATGCGGATGTAGGATGACTGCCCTCTCACCTTCAAGGAGCGCACGGCATGAATCTTATAAATTCTTTGTTTGGCCAGCCGCCTGTTCCTTACGGCCATCCAATGACAATAGGCGTGTTTGGGTGATCCCATAGGATCTCCGCTAGCGCCTCAATGTGGATGTCAGCCACTTCGGGAGGCCGACGAAACGGGAGGGCCGTAAAGGACGGGTCGAGATTGGCCAAAGCCAACAATCTAGACTATAACTTTTAATCCACGTTTGTATGTATATAATTACTCGGGCATGGCCTCGCGGCTAGGCGAAAGTAGCATCTGGTTTGGACTTCAGGCTCCGGATGGAGTTTCTGGGTAGAGCGTCGGCCTGAATGATGTTACGAAGATGGACTCCATGGCCAATCGAAATTTCCAAAGTTACATGGTGTCACTCAAGCTGTGAAGTCGGTAGTCCTTATGCATCCATTGGGAGAAGAAGACGCGATGCAGTAGCTGTTGACGGGTTTGTATTGAAATGAGTCTGATTTCGGGAATCAGAACTGGGTTGATAAGACTAGATCAAGTGTGGGACATCGATTTCCCCAACAATGATAGGTGAAAGCGTAGTCCACGTCGTGAAGTTGGCGAGGTCGGGGGTTTCTGGTTATCCAAAAAGCCGAGCTGAATGAACTCCCCGGGTGACATCAGTGGACCCTTGACGGCATTTTCGCGCGTATCCTCGCCGACATCGACCCCACCCACGCATTGACATCCGTTTGGAGCTCACGACCACCTTCACACCACATTCCTTCAACAACAATTTCGTCTGTAATTCTCAATTGGACGATGGCGTTTCCCAGACGAGCGTGCTCGAATGCACTTCGCGCTAGCTGCCGCGCCGCGGTTCCTACCGTTTCGAGACGTTCCTTTGCTGTCGCCGCCGCCGCCGCCGCCGCCGTTTCGAGGAGCTCCACACCTGCGGCGTCTGCTCGGCGCATTGCAGTCGTTGCGCCCAGGTTCTACTCATCCGACTCGGAGTACCATGAAATATCTGCTACGGGGAGCAAGTTATGGAACTTTGAGCAGATGAAGGAGCTCGCGAAGGATCCCAAGGGCGTGGTGATTGTTGGTATGTGCCCCCGCCCACTGCCTCTTGGTCCTCCGCCAGCCCCGGCTCCGAGGGCCGTTGCTGTGATCAGTGGCTCGAGTTGCTGACATGGGTTTGGCGGCAGATGCGCGCGAACCTCACGAACTCGTGGAGACGGGCCGTATCCCCTCGGCCATCAATATCCCCGTCGCGACGGCGCCCGAGAGCTTCTTCATCGCCGAGGAGGACTTTGAGGACCGATACGGCTACCCGCGTCCGAGCAAGGACACGGAGATTGTATTTTACTGCAAGGCCGGCGTGCGTAGTAAGGCTTTTGCCACGATCGCAAGGGAGGCAGGGTGGAAGAACGTCGGGGAGTACCCCGGCAGCTGGCTTGATTGGAAGAAGAACGGGGGAGAGGTTGAGCCTAAGTAATGAGTTCGGCCACAGGCCATGCGATGCGGACGCTTAAGCTACACGTAAGATCTAGGCGGCATATAATACATGGCACAGTAACAGCACGGCGTGGACGCTCGCATTCGATCATGATATTCGTTGCACAATACTGGTACATGAAGTCGCCGCATCGGCGGACGACACGGCAACGCCCATTCCCAAACTCTCAGAAACAAACGATGTATCCTTCCTTTCTGTCACATTCTCGTTACGGTTCTACGCAAATAATGCCCGCAGCCATTCTCGTCACAGTCGGATTAGAAGAATTCGGGCTTGGGAGGCTGTCCCTCGGCAGGAGGCTGCGCGGGGTTGCTCGCGACGGGGCTGCCGTGCGCGAAGAAGAGAATCTTAATTGCGAGAGACAGGCCGAGGTGCAAGGCGACGACGACGACAAGAAGAATCTTGCTCGTCTGGTGGTCGGTGGCGCTGAGGACCGGGTATAGGTTGCGCAACAGGAAGGCGACGGACATGCCGCAGCCGACGGCGACGAAGACCCAGTTAAGAATGTTGATCGGGGACCAACTGATGAGGGCAACGGGGATCCAAATCAGATTTGCGTAGCCATACAGAGCCCAGCACTCGAGGAGGTTGGCGGACTCGGAGCCAAAGTAGCGGAGGGCTAGATAGAGGCCCACGGGGACAAAGAGAGTGTAGCCGTAGACGAGACCAGCGGCGCCTGAAAAGGGTAAAGAGTGTTAGCTGGCTTCGCAGGCATATGCGAGATAGCAAGATCTGAGTGCGCACCGCTGAGAAGCTTAAAGTCATAAGCAAACGGCCCGGTGCCGGTGCTGGAGAGGTACTGGCTGATGGTGCCACCGAGGAAGAGGATCAGGACGACGGTCGTGGCGATCCAGAAGGGGCCGTAGAGGTCGGGGTTACCCTCGAGGACGTCGAGGAAGTTTGCGCGCGGGAACAGGGCGGCCCAGCAGCGGGAGAGAACGGCTGAGGTGTCGACATCGAAGTACTGGGCGTAGAAGTTCAAGCTCCATAGGAAGCGTTTCGAGGAGCCGGAGGAGGCCGTCGCGGGAGGAGGAAGTCCGGAAGAAGGAGGCTTGCGAGCGCCTGGTGCCGTGTCCGTGAAATTTGATGTGTGAAATTCGAGATCGTCTTGAAGATCAGTGTGGCCGAGATCACCCTACAGAGGTGAGTTGGATGGGTTCGCACTGAGGGCACGAGGGATGCAACTGTACCTCATCGTCGACGTCAACAACGGCGTCATAACCGGAACCTGACGGCATGGCTACGGTGTGAAGTTGAAAGCTTCCTTCCTATGCTGTGTACCTATTCGTCGACCCGAATGATGAAATCGTGGGTGCACCGATCGTCTTTTTGCGTGGATCGTAAGTTCGAGGTGTTCGCGGGTTCGCAGCTGAAGCTCGGGACAGGTGTTGTAATCCCACGTCTGCGTTTTGGCCCTGGAGGTGAGCTCCCTGTCAAACGGCCCCACTCTAAATGTCGCTGCCACGCAGCATAGGTATTTGCACTAATGCGAATAATTGTCACTACGAATTTATGCGTCTCATCTGACAAGGGCAGGCCGCATCACTCACATTGTAGATTGAAGACATCACCTGACTCAACATGCGGGCGCATGAAATCGGTTATTCGCGACTGGGTTTGAGGCTCTGTATTCTACTACGGTGCTGATTTCCGTGGTGTCATCAGTGAAATATGCCAGTCGCCATCCTGCATCCATCATAGTACGTAACTCATGCCCATTGGCATCTCCTTGGTGCACTCAGGACGCCCAGGCAGCGCTCTCGCCAGATGATTCAGCCTCCGATCAGACAGGGTACGATTATCCGGATTTCCTATGTTTTGAGGTAGGGCGACTAATTCAGTTTTTTATTCGGAACTGTTTGCCGGTGTGAAGTAATGCTACCACAAAGCCCGATGAATCAAGGAAAAATTTCATCCCTGCCATCCTCTCCAGAATGCCAGAACCCATGACGCCGCATACGTAATAAATCGTCTATTTGAGCTTCTTCTTGGGGCGGAGCTGGTTGGTGTGACCGCACTTGCGCTTGCGGCAGTTGGTCGCACGAGGAGGGAGACGAGCCTGTGATGGTGTTAGAACATCGGCCGGCGTATGCCTCACACGCGAAGGGGTTTCCTACGTAGCACTTGCGGCAGATCATCTTGTCGCAGTTGAACTTGGAGGCCAGAGCCTTGAGCGAGGGCTCGATGATACCACCACGGAGGCGGAGGACCAGGTGAAGAGTGGACTCCTGTTCAGGTTGTCAGCTTCCATTTCCTCATCGACCCCTCATGTCTCGAATCGTCTTCCTCAGTTGCGGAAACGTTCCCCCTCTTTGCATTATTTCGGTGGCGCGTTCACTGACCTTCTGGATGTTGTAGTCAGAGAGGGTGCGGCCGTCCTCAAGCTGCTTGCCGGCGAAGATCAGGCGCTGCTGGTCGGGGGGGATGCCCTCCTTGTCCTGGATCTTGGACTTGACATTGTCAATCGTGTCCGAGGACTCGACCTCAAGGGTAATGGTCTTGCCCGTCAGGGTCTTCACGAAACTGTAGCCACCATCGTCAGTCTATCGGCGTCTTCGGAGGAGACCTCGTCGCGCGAGCGGGCGTGCGGGATAGAATTCGTGGCGGAATTTCTTCGGAGGGTATGGGAAATGCTCACATCTGCACTGCGAGGAAAATGTTAGCATCATCGTTAGTTGAGCGATACGCATTCTGACGGCGTCTCGAGGGGTGAGCCCGTCAACTTACTCTTGCCGACCTTTCGCGAACTGGCTGTTGTTACGGAGTGGTGATCGCGGCAAATAATCGGTGGGGCCCTGCGCTTGAGAAGTTCTGCGGAGGGAAACTGCACATCAGAAAGCCCTAATTAGGGCACGCCAACAGTCACACGGATGGTCGGTTGGCAGCTCTTACCTAAAGCGGGCACTGACCCTGTGTCGCCCTGTGCAATTTTGCTGTCCAGGTCCCCACCCGTTCGACCCCCCCCCCCCCCGAGGACGGCTGTAAATTGCGATGACCTCACTAACTGATGCAACGGCTTTATCCAAGGTGCAAAAGCTCGAAATGCTCTCTATTCATGCTGGTGAGCTTGCAGCAGCAATGTGGGTATCTAAAACTCCATTGATCCTGAACTAATGCCAAGCTTGTCGATTGCTTCAACGGGCGACATGAGTACGGGTGGCTCGTCATCAACTTCCATGCTCGTGGCAGATCGCCCGCGGCGTTCGTTGGCCGCCTTTCTTTGATCCCTTTGCCAAAGCATGATGTGTTGTTCTAGCATATTGACTGCTCGTAGCAACATCGGAGCTGACAGCCCCGAAAGCCGCGCTGCGAGCTGGAAGAAGTCCCGACCCGCCGGGGGCAAGTCTTCCTCTGACTTGTACGAGTAGTGCTTCCTCACGCCGGGCTTGCCATCTCGCTGTACTGTTTCATTCTTGGCTTCATTAAACGATGCAGCTTCGACCTGGACATTGCGCAACATCCTGTCCGTCTCATTATCGGGAGCCTCAGATGCTGGCCGCCTTGGTAGAGGTTCATCCACAGGGAAGTACCTAGCTAGCATTGTGTCCTGGGCTAAGCTCTGATCAGTCGTTGAGTCTTGATATAGAGGTTCTCGGGCGACTTACGTTGTGCGTCAGTAAGCAGTGACAGCTGTGCGAAGTATTCATCCAGCTCTCGCGGCCCCATTGATGTGATTTGTGTGGCTGTAACGTTCAGGTAATCTGCGGCGGGGGCCGGCTCGGGCGCGAGAGCTGGCGCCATAACAAGCTGCCACTTCTCCCAGCTGAAGTTCGGTACCGAGAAGTAGTTCTCATCTTCTGGCGGCTGTGAAGAATTCTCAAACGGAAAGCAATGGATAGTTGTCAGAACAAGAACGGCGATGAGCAGGATCTCAGGCTGGTGTATAAGTCGGAGCCGGGACTTGTCGAGGGGGAACTCGTAGGAAAGATTGACGATGAGCGGGATTCTCCGAGCGATTGACATCGTCTCAACTTTTGGCGGTCAGTGCCATACCACGTTCAGGATGCTGAAGTAGCTTACTGGGCAGTCCCAATTCTCGGACGTATTGCAAAGTCATAAGAACATCGTTGAGGGGAGGGCACACCATGCCATAGTTGACGTGATAGGAGAGGGCAAGGCTCATAACCGCTGCGTGGAGTTCGCCATGATCAAACTCAGCCACATGTGCCGCCTTTAACGGTGTCGAATAGTATGCTGGCAATCTGTCACGCATCTCCTGAGGAAGTTGTCGATACTAAACATAGTCAGCAAATGCCAGAGCCCATCTGTCGGTCCGCTCACAGCTTGTCTGTAGGGAATGCTTCCCGTCCCTGCCCATCTAGCAAGATCTCCAATCCGAGTCGGTATCCTGAGAAGCACGCAACCAAGAAAACACAGTGCAAGTGTGTCCACCAACCGCGGAGACGGCCACTCACTACCGTTCTCAGGTGTCCAGTTCTGCGATCTCTTAAACCGGTTGACGAGTTGGTCATCCTGGGAGAGGTCGATCTGCGAGCTGAAGAGTGACATCTCAGCCTCCGAGGCGGAATCGTTTTCGATGGCAGTCGCGGCGCCTCGCGTTCTGAGATCCCACAAATCGCGGACCACGGTTTCCAGCTCTGCCTTATGGTCTTTGGCTGTAATCAGCCACAAAAGTTGTTCCCTCAGGATGAGCTGGAGGCATTCGAGATAGAGGTCTCTTGCTGACTGGCCGGTGAGCACTCGTCTAACGCGCTCTTTAACCTGCTTCTCTTGGCGAGAAATCTTTCCCTTCTGACCAAAATCTTCGTCGCCAAGATCGAACTCAACGTAGCCCTACGATCACGGTGAGCTTCAAATATGACAAAGCAGAAGTGTGGATGAACCTGAAGTTGATGGCCCTCCTTCGCGCAGTATCTGAGTCCGTTTTCCAAGTACCATTTTCTTGAGCCGCAGAACTCACATCGTTCACCTTTCGGAAACTTGTGAAGGTCCCTGTCGGGGGCCATCTTGCCAACGTTGATAAGTAAGGTAGTTGCAAGTTGAAGTGACGATATGGAAAGGTTCTTTCGTCGAAGATGTCAGTGGGATGGATGGTGGACAGTGCTCTACACGTTGTTAACCTTAACTTTTCCGAACCCAGACTCTAGGCACCTAGGTAGGCAGCTGCCCAAAGCCAAAATTTTTCGCACGCAGCCGGTCTGCTTCCACCTATTCACTATTCATACCTCACGAGAGGATCGTCCTCTGACGCGTTTATCCATCTGCACAGACGTTGGTCGGAGTAGTTACTCGTAACACGACTTGGAAGTTCCAGACACTGTGGACCCGATTTTAGTTGACTTGCCTCCGGTTCAACACACAGCTCTACGCCGAAGAGATTGACAACCCGCATGGAACCGACTCTTCACCGCCGTGAGCGAGCCACATCACACATGTGCAGAAAGTCGCAGTACCGGTCACTATCGTTTTGGGCGAAAAGGGGACGAGGAGGTGGGGAAATGTGCCGCTTTCCTATCGGACACATCTGTTGCCACCGCGAAGCTCTGCCAATTTTTTTTTTCAACCTATCCCATTGCTAGTCTGATCGTCGTAAGAGTCTGTGAAACAGACAAGAACAAAGGAAAAATAAGACCTGCGACATTTCTTGTAGTTGTCGTCGAGTCCGCGTAACCAGTATCGATTCCTGTCCAGATAGTCCTCTACGCAACGATCGAGGGGAAGCTCGCTGATATTCGACGCGCCAAGAAATATGCGTAGTCGTGTCCCCAGTCTGCCAACAAGGCCGCACGGTGTGAGCACTTGCCCTGGTCATTTTCTGCTGAAACGGTAGAGATTTGCTACGTTTACTGCTGGCCCAAAACCTCCTTGGCCTCAATAGCGGCCTCCTCACCCATGGCAGTCTGGATGGTCACGACTGGAGAGATTTAGTTAGCACGGCCTCGTCACCTATTGTTCGCCAGGCGGATTTTCTTACGGGTGTCCTTCTCATCAACCTTGAAGAGCTTGTTGATCTTCTCACCAATCTCGCCCTCAGGAACGCGAACATCGTCCTTGATACCCTCATCTCCCATGAGGCTGAGGAAGCCATCGTCGGAGATGTCAAGCTACAGAGACAACGGTCAGAAAAGGACGCCGTTCATCAATCATGAAGTTATCACTTACGAGCTGGTACTCTTTGCGCCTGACGTGGGGGACGTCCATGTTGTGGGTAGAGGGGGAGAGATCCTCAAGCTTCTTGCCGGTGAAAATGTCGGTGGCGACCAAGTGAACCTTGGCGTGACCGTGCTTGCCAGTCTTGGAGGTAGACATGTCGATAATCTTGCAAGGGCGGCCCTTGATGACGACGTGGCCGTTCTTCCTCAGTGCAGAGCACTGCATGGGGAAGGTGGTGGACGCGCCGGCGTCGGCGGACTCGAAGGTGTGCTCATGCTACACGATGCAAAGATTAGCAAGCTGCAGAGGGTCAAGATGGACGACATGAAGTGCGATCGAGAGGAGATGGAATCGTCGGTTATCCGTGGCGGGTTGCCGAGAAGGTTGGATTCCTGTATGCGTGTGCTGCGCTGAGCCGTGGTGCGTCGATGCAGCCGCGGGGCTCACCTATTGCGGGGTGGTGTTTGGTGGTTTTTCGCCCAAGCAGCGCAGCGCAGCGCAGGGCATGCGACCTCGAGAAGGAAACAAGAAGAGGTTGCGCGGGTGCTTACCTGAGAGTCGTCGGCCATTTTGAAGGATTGACTTAAAGAAGATGTCTAAAAATCGGAAACGGAGTTGTCGACGGATCAAGGGCGATACTCAGCAAAGACGACTGCTTTTATTTTTTGAGGGGGAGAAAGAGAGATGTACGTGTAAGGAAGAAGCGGGCTGAGGGGGGGACGGAGGGGAAAAAGAGGGAAAGCGAGGCGGGAGTAGATAATTTTTTTTCCTGGTTTTATTATTGGTTTTTTTTCTCTCTTTCTGTTAGGTCCAGATTCGTGCCCCTCTCTGGTGGTCGACGTCCCGTTTGGCAGGTGCGGTGCTGTGCTGTGTGGGACACTTCCATTGCCAATGAAAAACCTACCTAGGGTGGAGTGTGGGCGGCCTACACTGAATTTTTTAGGTCAGATTCAATCTGCTTCTGTGCCCCTCTGCAAAAGCCTGCGGCACCTTGACCACTGAACCGCACATTAGCCTTCGAGCGACCCTTGGACCTCTACGACCTGTCTGTGGTAGTCCCGCAGAAATGGACCTCACGAAAGTGTCTTCCCCCAACCTCTGAGGTGCCTTTCTCAAGCCATAATACTACCTACCTAGGTACAGGACATGCTGTTGGACTGCCTGCCTGGGAGTATTATCAACTTGAGTGTCTCATCAAATAGACAGTTGTTAGGCCAGTACTCACGCTGACTGGCCAAAACGAAGGACCGGCTCTTCACACGGATGGCATCTCAGTCTTTTTGGCGCTAACGTCGCCTCCGTGCACTACCTTGCCACCCAAGGTACTTCCCTAGGTACCTACCTTACCTACACTGTAGGTAATTTCCCTTCCTTGCCTCCATCAGGTACCTTAGATCTTCCTACCCACCTACCTAACCTTACCTTCTCAGGAACGCCCTGCGAACGGAATATATTTGTACGGTACGCGCCCATTCCCGCCGAGGGAAGCCCATCAACGTGATGATGATGATGCTGCTGAGATACCTAGAGCGCTGCCCAACAGCTTCTTTCGACAATGGCACACCTTGGTTTCTCTGTTGAAAAGGAAACCAATCTTTGGAAACATCAGGCGCTATATACTTCAACAGCGTCCAAAGTGAGCCCAAACCAGATCAAACCAAAAGCCTCTGGTTGGAACCGAAAGGCACGGTACAGGCAGATGACTCGACGTACTCCTCTATGTCCCAATGTCGGTTACCTGAGAGACTTCGCGAATTTTACACAGCATGTGTGCATCTCTAGGTCGCAGTGTTCCAACGCAACAACAGTGAATGATCTGTTTTCGCGCCTGTCCGAATTTTGCCCCGCGCTTGCTTGCCGTCGGCCTTCCATTTCGAAACGCTGCCCCGCACTTCCCAGCCCGACGCCTGGGCATCCCGAAGAACAATCATAGGTGGTCCCAAACCCCTGCCATGCCACACTCGAAGTCGGGTGTGGGTCTACCTAACCTAAGGAACAGCTAAGGTACCTAGGTACCTAGGTAGGTACAGGTAAGGTAGGTACTATGGTAGGTAGGTACCTTACCCAGTATTCCGTACGGACTGGACCTGGATACGTTCCTTCTGTGGCTGGAGAGCAATCGTCTCTGCCATCCAATCACAACACGTTTGCTTCAAAGAGGCCATCCAGCCTCGTCCTGCTCCTAATAGATGTCACAGTCAACGCATCCTGTATACGACAGCTTTCGCCCGCCAACCAACGCCCGTCGGTTGAAACCTCCCAATGATATGGTGGCCGATCTCATCGAACAGACTGCTCTGTAGCCTCTCCTCAATACAAGCCCATCATGTGGCTTGATCGGCTCGCAGCGCCATCGAATCCATCACCGTCCTCTTCGCAACCCGGAAGCCGTCCCTACTCCCCGCTGCCGCGACGACCTTCCAACAGTCCTTATGTCACCTCTCAGCGCCCTGGCATAACTCCGAGAGGATCCGCCCTTTCACTCGTCTCTAACGACTCCTCGACTTCTTTCTCAGCATCTCGCAGGGTCAATGGCTCCGGCCTAAAGCAGTCCACGATCTCCTACGAAGGACCTGACTCGGCCGAGTTACTTGCCCAGATATTGGATACCGCGTCGCCGCAGGATGCCACTGAGGAGGGGATAGACGAAGCAATAAGCGAAAACGACCTTGAATTGGGCTTCGACTTCGAGGGATTGAGCTTGCGAGAGCTAGCAAGTTCCGACAGCGCGGTTACGGACGACACGGACAGCTATCGTCGACAGACCGCGGAAGAATGTAGGGCGCCTCCTCCGTGACACTGGAAGGTGCGCATTCAACTGACTCTCTCCATGTAGACGAAACCAGTAGAGCTCAGGTCGAAGACTTGCACAGATCCATCGCGGCATGCGACGGTGTCCTCAGTTCAGTCGAGACCAACTTGACGAGCTTCCGCAATGATCTCGCAGCAGTCTCCGCAGATATAGAAACCCTACAGTCCCGCTCGACAGCCCTCAATGTTCGACTCGAGAATCGAAAAGCGGTAGAAAAGGCGTTCGGGCCGGTCGTGGAGGAATTGAGCGTTTCTCCCCTCGTGGTGTCCAAGATATCCGAAGGCCACATCGACGAGACGTGGGTCAAGATGCTGGCGGAGGTAGACAAACGAGCTATCGCGTACAAGAAGAATACGGCGAGCCAGCAGAAGAGTAAAGCCTGGGCGGATCTCGGTCCCCTGTTGGAAAAGCTGACGATGAAGGCCATTGAGCGGATACGTGACTTCGTTGTAGCCCAGATCAAGGCGCTGCGGTCTCCACATATCAACGCCCAAATCATTCAACAACAGAACTTCCTGAAGTTCAAGGAGCTATTTGCCTTCCTTCACAAACACCATTCCAAGCTTGCCGAGGAAATCAGTCAGGCTTATATGAACACCATGAGGTGGTACTACGCCAACCAGTTCGCTCGCTACCAGAAGGCTCTTGAAAAGCTCAAACTGCACATTCTGGACAGGAACGACGTTCTTGGTCATGAAGAAATATCAAGGAGAGCCACGGTTCTCTCAGCGACTAAGCCCGCTGGGCCGCCGCACGACGCCTTTAACCTGGGACGTCGTGTTGACCTCCTCAAGACGAGTAACCAATCCGCCATTTCCTCCTACTTGGCCGAGGAAGATCAGACCACCCACTACATCGAAGTTCCTTTTCGAAACTTCAACTTGGCTCTGATTGATAACGCCACCGCAGAGTACACTTTTTTGGCCGCGTACTTCTCGCCCCCCCTTTCATTGGCCGCAGTATCACGACAATTCAACTACATCTTTGAACCGACGTTTGCCCTGGGCCAAACGCTGACCAGGACGCTGGTCAGTGAGAGTTACGATGCGCTTGGCCTCTTGTTGTGCATTCGGCTTAATCAGCACTTGGCATTCGAGCTGCAGAGGCGTAAAATTCCCGCCGTCGACGGCTACATCAACATGACGACCATGCTCTTGTGGCCAAGATTGCAGGTCGTCATGGACCATCATTGCGAGTCGGTACGACTGCTCACCAACGCCCTACCCGCGAAACCCAGGGCTGCGGATCAGAATAAACTGTCTGCCGCACCCCATCTTGTGACTCAGAGATTTGGGCAGATCCTGCAGGGCGTCCTGGCACTCAGCGTCGAAGCTGGAGACGACGAGCCAGTGGTCACCAGCTTGCGGCGACTGCGCTCGGAGGCTGAAGCTTTCCTTACGCGCTATAGCCAATCCTTTGGCGACAAGCGCAAGCGAGAGCGTTTCCTGTACAACAACTACTCGTTGATCTCTACCATCATCAGCGACGTAAGTGGGAAGCTTGCGACGGAACAGCAGGAACATTTCGAGGAGCTCAAAACAGCATTCCAGGAGGGTGCTTAGAATCGCAGAAAAAGATATTTGGTGCTATGCGTGGCGTCGGGTGCTCTTGTTAAATAGGATATCATGTGTGCGGTAGATACTTTACTACCAGGGGATCTAAATTTACATGAAGAAACACTTTTTTCCCTGCTGGGGGCCCAGAATCCGCCCAGCTCTGTCTTGGATCTACCTTACCTAGAAAGTATACGCTCACGTCGCGCCAATTCTCTCTAGAAATTGTACGACCAAATTGTGCCATTTGTCCATTTATAGAACAATGCAGTTACGGAAGCGGGACTCCGGCGCAGGTACACAGCCATGAGGCCAACGACGACCGCCAACCCGACTGCGGCAGCCCCCTTTCTGTACACCCACAGCGCCTTCATGATATTTTGCCGACGTTCCAAAGCCTTGAGCTCGGCCAGCTGTTTTTGGAAGTAAGAATGCCCCTCGTGCATTGTCTGCGCTGCGCAGGCCTCAACCGAGCGCGCCGTCTTCAGGGAGCTCGCCTTGGATATTCTGCGCCATGCGGGCAAAGTCTCGGGAGGATGTCTGTCGTACAGCGCAGTGGTTTTGGTGATCAGGGCTTCAAGGTCCATCTTCTGCGGGACTTTGGAGAGGATGAGGTGCAGCATGGACGGGTCGTCCTCGTCATTGTCAAAGAGCTCGTCTCGCCGGTTCAAGACGATTTGGGCGAACATGTAGACACTGAAGACCGGTTCACGCGTGAGGAGAATGTCGAACAAGCGGGCAATGTCTCCGAAAGTCTGAATATCGTGGGCGTACATCGTCAGGGTGCCCGCCAGGGCATAGAAAGGCTCGGTGCCAGAGAGGTGCCGCTTCAGCTTCGGATCTGCGGCATTGAGGATATCGGGGATTAGCCGTAGCTGGGCGACGGTCGGTTCAAGGTTGGTGAGCATGAAGTCTCGAATGCGTAGGACAGAGAGGCGCGAGACAAGGCGGGCGCGCCATGGTGGCTCAAGAACGAGCAGGAAAACCTGACATATATCGTGGTAGCCCTGGAAGTAGCATAGGTATGGGTATCGTCGGAGGACCTCGGTGATGAGGTCAGAGAGTTCGCTTTTGTTCTTCTCAAGTTCGGAATCAGACTGGTCTTCAAGTCCGGGTTAGTCAAATCGATCGCAGGATAATGGTACGCACGAAGGAGATCGATCTCACGTTGGGGATAGTAAATGAAGGCCCGATTGACATCAAGCTGGACTTGATCTTCGTCTCTATGCCGCGGCAGTTCTTTCCAGTTGTTCTTCTCATCTATGCCTGTTGCGATCGCACCTTTGAAGTCTTCGCTGTCTGCGAGTCCTAGGAGTATGGGCCCTGCAAACCAAGATGTCTTATTAGTCTGTTCTGACGTGCAGGACGAAGGAACGTAATCATTGGAGCGGTTGGACACTCACAAGCCTTCCGGCGCAAATCGTCGGTGAGGAAGCCGCCTTTGGTGCTAGCAAGCTCCTTGAGACCCTCGATGTTCCGCCATTTGCAAGCTTCGAGAACATCGTCCCTCTTGCGCCTGGAGCACTCGGTGCCGTCTAGCGCGGAGTCGGAATGGCCGGAAGCTCTGGCCTGCCCACTGCCTGTCGGGGTAGCCGCCATGCTTCTCTGCGGCAGTGAGGAGTGTTGCGTGACGATGTTTGGCGTGTGGCGGTCGATATACGATGCTCAGCTTAGGGCATCCCTATCGTGCATCGCATAGCGGCAGGCTTGACGGTCCAGTCAGTTTTGTTTGGATGCCACCAGGCCGCCGCCGCCGTTCAGACGCGGAAGGGAAAGCAAAACCAGGAGACTTTGGGAGGTCGACTAGGTAAGTACCTTCGAGGTCGAGATCTGGCAATTCCAGGTAGGCACTCGGCCGGCGAGTCGCGACCAGAGCAGTAAGGTAGTCACAGCTCTGGAGCAGAGAAGCTGAAGCCAGTGAAAGCTGCAACAATGTCGGAGCAACCTCCACTGCGGATCGCTGTTGTGCGGGCTACACCGTACCTTACACTTAGTGTCGCTCAGTCCCTGCGGGACGGGACGCACAAGCCACCAGTCGGTCACTCTTAGGTAAGCCTGCGGATGCGTGGTTGGCAGACCTACCGGTTAGCGCTAATAAGGTAGCCTTCAAGACCACAAGCGTACCTAATCGCATTCGAGCTTTTCGCACAACCTGAGCTCCCCATATTATGAAGGTGCCCTTCAGGTGTCTAGTGAAGGCAGGAACTGACCACCAGCCGACGGATGCTTGTGTTTCAGCAGAAATACCTACCTTCAGAAGAGCATCAGCTAAGATAGTATCGACTGCGGTGCCCAACGTCCGTCATCGAACCGTTACTGCCTGCCTTGCTCAGGTGCGACCTAAAACGGCGGCGACATCCATACAATCGAGCATGACAATCATGTCCTCGGGAATTGACAACTAGGTGCCAGCATTCTTGCTTCAGATGTGACAGATCATAAACGATAGATCTGGCTTGAGATGTTTGGCATCATGCATCCACACCGAGGGCGCAATCTTCAGCTTGTCTTTAGACCGGGAAAGGGTGCCCCGAGTGATACTTCGATCGTCTTTCCCACGGAAGGCAGGAAGGCAGGCAGGGATAGCCCATAGTTGGCGCCCAATTCAGTCAAGTTATCAAGAATCTGCTTACGCCCGTACCAAGAAGCTTGGCACTGCGACGACAATTGAGCCGTGATCATTCGCGAAGCAGGGCTCTCGAGACACAACGTCCCGATTCTCTCAAAGCAGGTTTCGTTTACCTCAGGCAAGCAGAGCTTCCATACCGGCTCAAATGGAAGGATCACATGACTTCATAGGCAGGGCCAAGGGTGGCGTCTGCCGAAGACAATCGTTGCCGTTGGCAATATTTGTTGAGCAGGCCTGTGCCCTGATGATGGCCGGTGAGGTTATGCGAATTTGGCAAAGTTGCTGGCCACGGAGCGGGAGACTTGGACCATGTGAAGTTCTGCTGTATCTCCCTCTCCCGGCCAGATCGTACAGGGCTCACTCCGACGTAGGTCCGCTGCAGCCCGCCTGTTGCAGTAGTAAAGGCCGGGTGCTTTGCATTCCCAGGCCAAACCAAAGAGGGTTTCTTTCTTTTCAGTCAACATGCGTGAGACACAAGATAAACAGTTGTCGTCGTCGTCGTCTAAAATTGGCACCGGGGACCCTTGGTTGACAGGCAAAAGAAAACATCGCCGGCTGGGCATCGGTGACATTGTCAGGTTTGAACAATTGTGGCTTTCCTCCAGCGCCGGGACCCTGCTGATTCAGAGTTGGGCATTTGAGGTCGCCGGGCAGTTCCGCAAACAGAACCAAACACACGTACCTGGAGTTTGTAGAATGTAGATCGAAAGAGCAGTTTGGCTCCTTGAGCCAAGACAGGCGACCCAAAAGATTCCGTCCAGGCTTGCTGAGGTCCACCAGGATGCGTTATGTGTGAGGGGTGATTTCGAGCATGCCGACCATGAGGTGCTGCTACCTCAGTAACAAAGTAATGTTGCATCATTCTCCCCTTCCAGTACCTTAGGTTTTCGTACACACCTCCCTCAGATTGGCTTTTCGAAGCGCGAGTAAGAATGTTTTCCACCTTAGACTGTGATTGATTGGTAGGAAGCAACTGTTGATGCTGAGGTGAGCCTCAATGGAAGGTAGTGTGCTGCAGCAGTGGCCGTTGCCGTTGCGTACGGATACCCAAATGGAACTGTCAAAGTACCCAACCTAAGGTAACTGCCCTGCTCTGAGAAACGTGGAGCCCCACCAAGCTACCTACCTTACCTACCTTAGGTAGGTAGGTAGACTCTTAAGGTAAACTGAGGTAACCTCTCCGCTGTCTCAACCTTCGGCTTGACTGCAACATTGCCTTGCTGAGCTACCCTGCCCTACATCTACACCAAAGGCGCCCTCGCCGTGGCCAGGGCTTCTGTCGTCTTCCCCTCATACGGCCGGCGTTTCTCGCTTTGCCTAAGATCAGAGACGCTTCCACACGCGCATGGCCTTCCAGCTGAGTACCAGCACCAAGCTCGACTCATCCTCTTGATCCCACAGTTCGCCTCTGGCTTCTTGCTGCCCGCCACACTGCGGCCTCTTTGTCTCATCGCTCCCTGGAAACCCTTTGACAGCCATGTTTATAATATGATCTGTCGAAATGGCATTTCAGACAAATATACTCCGTGATGGGGCTTGGGTCACAACAACCGTCGACCTCAACACCGTTCTGAAGGGCTCTACTGTCGCTGCCACGCCCGCTGCCCCGCCACTCCCTACCGCGCCAGACTGTGGCATTCTGACCAGAACCGTCATCGAGAGTCCTATTGCTCGATGGGTACTGCCTGCTCTCTTGAGATCGGCCCATCACAATGATGTCGCCTTCGTGGGTGTAAGTACCTTACTTCCATGCTATGCCTACTTCGCGGTACACCCTGGGCTTTATTCCAGGCCGGTCTGAGCCGGGCCCCGTGTCGTTCCCGTAATCTTTCATCGCTAATCTTCCCAGGATCGTTATGTGAGCATCAGTGAGCTGCGAAAGGATGGCCAGCTTCAAGAGGTTCTCCGAAAGAACGACTTCGGCTGCCGCATCCGCAATGCTTGTGTGATCGGAAACAAATACGAGCGCTTTCGTGCCACTGCCGATGATGCTGGTGTCGAACACATCAAGAGCGAAGACGAGGATGAGGACACGCAAATGGCCGATTTCACCTCTGCTACTGGCCCTGGCGGCTCTCACGGAGTTTTGCCGCCGCATCTATTACTCCTCGTCCTCGAAACTGGCACTTTCGTCTTTCTGTTCATCAGGAGAGACGTTCACGGCAGACTCCAATTCGTCGCGTCCCCCTTCCACAATCCCTCAAAGAGAATGGGCCATCACTTGGGTTTTCATGTCGCGGTAGATCCAAGATCTCGATACGTTGCCGTTGCCGACGCTCAGAATAAGTTTGCCGTGTACGAGCTCGAATCCATGGAGGCCATGAGTAGCCAATACATGCGTCAGAACGACATCAGTCCAGTCAAGACCCATCACCACCGAGCAGTCCAGGGAATGATTCTCAAGATGGAATTCCTCTATCCTCGACCAGAAGACCAGCATCACGTTATTCTCCTCATCATTCTTGCCAAGGGCGACAAATCAAAGATGGTTATTTACGAGTGGGAGCGCGGGGACAACCTAGGCGAAGTGTTCGCCGAGGAAAAGCGCGGTTATCGCATACGACCCGAGCATTGCATGCCGTTATTGGTGATCCCACTGACAGTGAGGAGTTCCTTCCTGGTGGTGTCTGAGAACGCCTTCGGCATCTGCAAGGATCCTCTGCAAGGACCTATCGACATTGAGAACCACTGCCCTTTTGATCCCAAAGACCACCCTACAACTCGATTTCACCACGGGACAGGCCCGCCGCTTTGGACAGCCTGGGATAGGCCCGTGCGAAGAAGGGGCTACTATGATACGAATGATCACATCTATCTTGCTCGGGAGGACGGCGTGATTGTGTTCTTTGAATTCAATTCAACGGATGTTCTTGGTGTTTCCATGAACGTTGGGGACTGCGATTGCAACATATCCAGCGCCTTCACCACGATGTACGACGCATACTCCGACTTCGCCATAGTTGCAGGAGATTCGGGTCCGGGTTTGGTTTTTCAGGTATCTTCCTCGACTGCCTGCGTCAACGGAAGAAGTCGAGAACTAACGAATAACAAATAGCTCAAACCTCGACAAAGTATAGTTCAATTGGGTCCGATCCCCAACTGGGCGTGTGCTATTGATTTCACAACCACAGATCCATTCTCGTCCTGGAATCCCACGAGCGCACACAAAAGCAAGCCGGCTACATCTTGGAAGGAACGGACGCCGGATCATTTATTAAGCCCACACAAAATAATGTGCGCGTCCGGGAACGACCCTCAAGGCAGCATCACCGAGTTACGCTACGGACTTCCCGCCAACATCATTTCGTACTTTGAGACGCACCCTACGAAGAGGGCGTGGATTTTCCAGGCTGCTGATACCACCTGGCCCTACCAAATGCTCCTAACTAGTCCTGGGACATCTGATATCTTGCTGGTATCAGCCGATCTTTCCCAGGCGGAAATGGCCGAGCCCACCGCAGTACAACTGGACACGATGTCCAGAACACTTGCAGCAGACCAGAGTCGTGACGGGACTATCACCCAAGTTTCCGAGCGATGTATAACTATTGCAAGCCCCAATCAAAGGTAAGCCTCGATCGCGCTATCGTTGTGGCATTAAAAGATGTACATTGAATGATCAACAACTCTGATATGGTTCGCAGTGCAACATCATTTGCGTATGCCGAGTTCCAAGGCATCGATGGTGTAGTTGAGCATGCGGCTGTGAGGGGCAACTGTGTTTGCGTATCCGTGTTTTCCGAGTCCCATTTTCAAATCCATACCTTCCGCGCCGACAACTCCGACTTAGCCCTTACGGATACATATGCAGTGGACGGTGAAGTCACGTGTCTTTCACTGTGCTGCATAGGCGGGTCGGAATGCATACTTGCCGGCTTATGGCGAGAGAATAGTTCCTATCTGGCAATATATCCTGCCGACGGACTGGAGAAGGCGCCCATGTTGATCGGCCTGGACACTGGTACGTCGGTCTTCTTGCAGCCGGAGACGAAAAGTGCTGACAGAGATCGGAACAGACGATGAGGGACTGACTGCCCATCAAGGAGACGCAATGGATATCACACCGACAGTAGAACTCATCAACAGCATTGTGGTTGTGCATGAGACAGCCCAAAAGACCAGTGTTGTTCTCGGAACCCGAAGCGGTCATCTGATAACGATGCAGCTTAATGGTGCTGGCCCCTATGATCGAATCATAAGGAGAGAAAGACTTGGTACCGTTGCAGCTGAAGTCTTCCCTGTGGACGCACCGTATCTTCTCGGAGCTGTCATGGCCTGTTGCAACGACGCATTGCTTCTTTTGCGAGATTTCGAGGCCAAGCGACCTGGGCATTTTGCGACCAAACATCGCGTCTGGGTAACTGACTTGAAGGATCCGGCTACGGCATCAGTGCCTGTGATCTCGGCCACCTACATACCTATCGAACGAAGCATCGCGAACCGTATGCCACTTGTTCTTCTTTCTGGGGAACATATCTCGTTCACGGAGATACATCTTCAAGAAGGATCAGTCCCCAGGCGGCTGCCGCTGCACACAGGGACCCCTGTCAAGGTACTGTATTCGCAGACGCTGCAATGTCTGGTCGTCGCGCTGCAAATCGGAGACCAGCCGAATATCATGTTCATGGATCATGAAACAGGAGAAGATATATCCCATCCCATCGACAGGAACACTGGCAACCCGACGACGTTTATCAACGGAATGGGAGGTCATGGTGATAGAATCCTTGGGGTATTCGAATGGCTGTATACCCAGGCCAGCATGACTTTTCATTACCTGATCATTACCACAAGAGGAGGACGGCTTGTGCTGGTTTCCCCGACGAAAGATGACTACCGAGATTCCGAGGGAAAGAAACGAAGGAGAATCCGCTTTGTCACTAGGTATAAGACGAAAGACACGGCACCAATATGCTCTGTGGTCGGAGACGATCAGGGACTTGTTTACTGCGCCGGCAAAACGCTCTATTGGGAAGTCCTCGACACGGCCGAGAAGAAGCTGGTTCGGAAAAAAACCTACGAGCTGAACTCGCCGGCGCTTTCACTGCGGATAGTGAACGGCAAGGTGTGTGCGCTCACCCTGAGCGACTCTCTCGTGATTGTAGACCACAAGTCGGATCATAAAAGCGATGAGATGGAGCTCATTCATATGGACGAGACGACACGGAAGTCAAACCACTTTTTCGATGTTGGAGATTCCGCAGATGGATCGACAGCATGGCCAATAACACTGCTCTGCGGTATGAACCGCGATTTCGCAGCTGTTTGGACTCCCTGGCAACAGCGGGATAGAGAACTGGAACTCGTCGCCGAGGGTTCACTCCCCGCTAGCGTCAGAAAACTCGGGCGCGGTCATGTTCGGCCTGAATGGGTGGCAACAGAGCATGTGCCCCGATATGGAAGCATACCCAGCACGTTGGACGGAGCTGAGGTGGTAGGCATGTCGTTGGATGGTTCGGTGATGCATTTCAGCCTGCTCAACATGCATGCATGGCGTTTTCTGCGATTTGTGCAGAATCTCGCCTCGAGGAGTCAGTTACTTTTCCCTTACAGCTACGAGGTATCACAGCTGGACGATGAGGACTACGACGCAGAGGTGAAGGAGATGCCCAAGTCGATGAAGCACATAGATGGAGACTTGCTGCAGCGATGCGCGGACAGATTGGTGCTGGAGAAGTTGATTTCGGAAGACAGCGATATCGACCTCTTGCGGGAGTATCTGGATTATTTGGATGATGGGGTATGGACGGCGTCTTTCCAGGATGCCGCGGGCGTTTCCAAGTATTTCGACTTGGCTTACGACGTACTGGATTACTACTTGACTCCAGTTCTATAATTCTGTTAGTCATGTCAAGCTTTTAGGACTGGTGCTTTTCTCCTGCCCCTGCTAGACAAATGACGTGGGAATGCCTGGGGGGGGGGGGGGGGGGGGGGGGGGGGGGGGGGGGGGGGGGGGGGGGGGGGGGGGGGGGGGGGGGGGG